>NC_133772.1:154020184-154034850 GCF_003597395.2 Chelonoidis abingdonii | reverse complement strand
TACCTGCCCGTGGAAATTTCCACTACATGCATCCAACGAAGTGGGTATTCACCCATGAAAGCTCATGCTCCAAAACGTCTGTTAGTCTATAAGGTGCTACAGGACTCTTTGCTGCTAGTACAAATAAGATCTCAGGTGGGCAGTCGGGCCACACACCAATAGAACTGAGTGCTATAGAAACCATGTCTTCAGTTAGCCCACCTGTGATGGGGGCTCTACTCACTGCTGGATGGTGCCGCCGCCCGGCAGTTCTGGGGATTAGCTTTGCCAGGTGGATACCCCCTCCAGCAGTTGCATTCCATCACGCTGTCTCTTTTCCCCTGCAGCCCCTCTCTCGTGCCAGGGACTGCAGCTTCCACCTAGTGACCCGGCCAGAGGGCTGAGTCAAGAAGTGGTTTCCCCCTCCTGGAAGTGCCTGCTCACTAGCAGTCTCAGGCAATGCCCCCATTCACTGCCCCAGGCATCACTGCCTCAGTGGCTAGTATAGAAACCTGGGCCTGCCCTCTTCTTTGGGCTCTGGCTCAGGGACCCTCGACAAAACAACTATGTCCGTTCCCTCCTGCAGCTTGCTGCCTTTCCTGGAGCCTCTTCCTTACCTCCTGCACCATGCCTCTGGGTTTGCCAGCCGCTCAGCTCCCTCATCGTAGGGAGTAACCGGGGGCTACGTGTCTCTATAGCCTCCAAACACACCTCCCCCCTTCCAGGGAGCGACTGCAGACTGCCTTGCTGCAGCCTTCATATGGTTGCCAGCCTCTGGGCTTTGTAGACACCCCATCTGTGCCCCCACAGGTGAGCCTCCCTCCAATTAACTTCCTCCAGCCTAAATCTCCCCCTTTTGTAGCCTAATTGGGCCCACCTGGCCTAGTTCAGCTCTTGCCAGGAGTACGTCTCATCGAAGCCTAAAAGCAGAAAACTTTTCAGTAGCACGAAGGATTGACAAGCTTGCGTTGCAGATGCTTCGAAGGCAGGACATTCCAGGCTACCACAAAATGTAATGCCCAATCCTCTACAGCAACATCTCCCTCAGCAACACCCTTTGCTCTGCTGGTTGTCTGGTCACACGTTGCTGGCTTCTCCTCTTTTCCAGTTGCTACATCACATTAAAAGAAGCTAAAAGTACATTAAATACTTTCCTATTGTTTTTTCATGCTGGGATGTTGCGGAATTGGAATGAGAAGAGAGGTGGTTCTAGTGTCACAGTAATAACAATACTCAGCTCTTAACCTCGCTGTTTTCAGCCTTAATTAGCAAGCTGCTTTACAGAGGTCAGTACCATTAGGCCCATTTTCCAGATGTGGAAACTGAGGCCTAGGGAAGGGCAATGACTTGCCCAAGATCACCCAGTCCAATCTCCTGTGTAACCCAAGCCACATGCTTCCTAGAAGTGGGGGAAGAGGTGGTCCTTGCCATTGTGAATGGGAGAGGCAGTGGTCTAGACAATCTTGGTGTTAAGATGTGGTTCACCCAATGACAAAGTGCAATAGCTTCCCTCAGACCAAACCTGCTTCTCTGTGGCTCAATCACTTAAAGCCAATTAAAAAAGCCTCCCCATTCTGTGAGGAAAATGATGCCACAAATCTACTGCTGAAAATGGCTCCTCACTCTGTGTGGCAATCATAGGTTGAGTGTCCCAACAGGCCTCAGTTAGCTAACCCCTTTGCAATTAAAATGCTGCGTGCTAAAGCATAGTGCACAGTCAGAGTGCAGCACCCATGGCTCTTCCCAGGAGCCCAGCCCAGTGGAGGGCAGATCGAAGTGACCTGGACCATCCCCCCAGAACAGCTAGGCAGAGTGTGGGGAGGTGGGGGAGTAGCTTCTTAGAACAGGGAACCGTTTCCATAGTCTCAACTGGCCCCACAGGAACTCCAGGGCAAGCGGCTGCAGAGGTTACTTAGGGCTCGAGCCAACCCTGGTAACAGTATGTCTGATTTCTGTGATCTGAAGACGTTTTTAGTTCATGCTTCAGCAGGTGTAAATCAGCATTGCTTCTCCATGTCAGCAGAACTACTCTGCTTTATGCCAGTTGACCATTAAAATGCGACATGACTTCTTTTAGGAAAAGAGCACATTTGAGGGGCTCTATTACCTACCTATGTACATCTATGGTAGCATCATTGTATCACCCACTGACCATAGATAGGGGTTTGTGACTATACAAGGAAAACCTCGTCCCCTTTAACAAGGCCTTCTGGATCCCGGAGAGCACTTACTGCCTTTTTACACTCTGAGGACAGCAAGGGCTAAAAACTTTACAGCTGCCTTTCAGAACACATTCCACTAAAAATATCTGGAGCCCACCAATGACGTGCCAGTGAACCAGCTGATTAACCGTCATTTACTGGGTCTTGTGAAGTCAAAAAGAGAGCCAATGGGACTGTTCCATCAAAAACACAGGAGTCTGTAAAAGAAAAAAATACCTCTGTGCCTCTTATTCTCCCCCAGTGCTTTTCAAATCAGAGAGGATTGATTGGAATGAAGGTGATTTAAATCATGATTTAAATCACCAAGTGGAAAGCCTTGATTTAAATCATTGATTTTAATCAACTTTTCCATTTGTACTTCAGTTGTTTTCTAAAGAAAGGGGCGTTCCATTGCTTGATATAACCATTCAAACATGTTGATTCAGCAGCATATCTCGTAGATCTAAACTGCCATAAGGAATGTTCCATTTTCCTTTTATTGGACTCAAATGACAGATGGTCCATGTGCTTTCCAGTATTGCCTGGGCAGTTCAGTCTAAACAAAACATCCAAACCAGCTTATAAGTGAGTTTCTTGCAAGAATGTTTGTGTACAATGTAACTGAGTGAGGTTGGCCAGTTTGGACCTAAATTACAGGGTTTGTTTTTGCAGCAAAGGGAAGGTGAAGGGGGCTGGATGAGTTCACAAAACAAGGAGCCAGATCCTCAGCTGGTGTCAATCAGCAAAGCCCCACGAATGTCAGTGGAGCTGTGAAAAGCGAGTCTATAAGGTGCCACAGAAGGCCTTGTTAGATCTACGAGATACGCTGCTGAAGTCCCTCAGCCTAGGGGATGGCTGCACTGGGTATCCTGCTGGAGACAGTTTCAGGATTGTGGGTGGGATTTTTTTTAGTGACCCCAGCGTGCAGCCTGAATGGAATCCACTCCCAGGCTGCCCTGGCAGTTACGTGGACACTCAAACAGCTATTCTCGTAAGCCCAGGCATTTGGCAAGGCTGATGTGTTCTCCTGAAAGGCCACAGTAGGAATCTGGCTTTTAACAACGTGTATCACAGCCCTTTTACAAGCACAAATGCATGGGAACACAGCCAGCCAAGAAAGGGTTCCATGTAGGTGAGGATCAGCATTTCCTCCTTTAAACTCAATACCCTGTATTTATAAAGCAGCTTGCTCGCCTGGGCTAACAGCTTCTAGACT
Source organism: Chelonoidis abingdonii (assembly GCF_003597395.2). Lineage (NCBI taxonomy): Eukaryota > Metazoa > Chordata > Testudines > Testudinidae > Chelonoidis > Chelonoidis abingdonii. Next base: position 154,031,454 of record NC_133772.1, on the reverse strand, counting down.
CAAACATTCATGGAGCTGGCACCTCTTCGCAATGAAAACATCTAAAGCAGGGGTCAGCAACCTTTCAGAAGTGCTGTGCTGAGTCTTCATTTATTCACTCTAATTTAAGGTTTCGCATGCCAGTAATACATTTTAACGTTTCTAGGTGGTCTCTTTTTATAAGTCTATAATATATAACTAAACTATTGTTGTCAAGTATCAGAGGGGTAGCCGTGTTAGTCTGGATCTGTAAAAAGCAATGAAGAGTCCTGTGGCACCTTATAGACTAACAGACATATTGGAACATGAGCTTTCGTGGGTGAACACCCACTTTGTCAGATGTGTAAAGTAAATAAGGTTTTTAAAATGTTGAAGAAGCTTCATTTAAAATTAAATTAAAATGCAGAGCCCCCCAGACCAGTGGCCAGGACCCGGGCAGTGTGAGTGCCACTGGAAATCAGCTCGAGTGCCACCTTCGACACACGTGCAATAGGTTGCCTACCCCTGATCTAAAGAATATGGTGCACTGCTGCCATTCCAGCATACCTGTGGCCTGGAACATCACGGCTCAGCTGAACTATCGGATCAGGAGCAGCAGTAGAGGGGAGATCTATATGGACTAGAGTGAGGATTCAGGGCTAGATCCTCAGCTGAGTCTGATGAAGCTGAGGTAAATGGCATTTGGTTTGCAGGGGACCAAATAGCTGTACACTACCTTTGTGCTCATCCAATGGCAGGAGGGAGCGATGGGAGACAGCTTCCAGAGTAACTTAGAGCAGCCTGAGGCCTACTCTAACATATATACCAGTTAGGAACCTCCCTTCCCCCCACATGCTCCCTTTTGGTGGGGCTGGAAGAGGATGGTACAGAGCTAGCTGGCTATGCCAGTTCTGTACCATCTAGGCATTCCCCCTATACCACAGCAACTTTTTGAGTCCCTGGGATATGTGGATCAGGATCTGAGCCACTTGAGTAGAGTTATTTACATGCCAGTTTTTGCAGGTTGTGGCTCCAGGAAAGCCCCAATTAATGACACAGCAATAACATACGCAAAATCAGGGTCAGATACATTGTGTGTGCCTACCTTGCCCTGCGGTCAATAGAATGGACTGCAGGATCAGGCTAAGTTAATGGAGTCACCAGTCAAAGGACAGGGCTTCTGTTTCCGAATATCCTCAGTCCAGAATGGATCTCTGTGTTCGATGCCTGGACATGCTCCATATTGCCTTCATCCGTGCCCCAGAAACATCTTTCTAACAAACATCATTTGTATCAACAGCGCAAACATTAAATACTGTTTCCATAGAACTGCTCTCCTCTCTCGCAGCTCCTGCAAGCTGCTCTTAAACAAACAAGTTCTTCATCCGCCTGAAACATCCGCCCGAAGGGCAGAACCCTAAACCAGCTCAAAAATGTTAAGGTGGGGAATAAAGTAGCTGGAAGATCAGAGATTTGTTTTAGATATTTTGCTTCTCGTGATAAGAGCAGAACATTCCACGGTGTGGTCTGAAAGGGCTTTTCCAGGCCATGCAGAGCACCGACGGTGCTGGAGAAGATCCAAACCACATATTTCCTGCGCTGTCATTTAACAAAGAAAAGCAAATGGATTTAGTGCACGTGGAAGGTGCCAGATTGATCAATGACCTCAATTTACCCTGCGCTCCAAAGAGCTAGAAGGCATCATACCGCTAGGGTTAGAAACGTGTTCATCCTCTGTAGGTGCCTCCTCTGCAGAGATGGAGTGATTGTTTGTGACAGCCACCCCCCGTACACTAGACTGAAACTAGTGTCTCCTTTTGTATAGGCCAATTAATGGCCATCCGAGGGGAATGGCTGACTTGGCTATGATTAGACTTGTGGGCCAAAGGCAGAAAGGCTTGTTGTACTCCACGACCAACCCCCCAAAGCCATCCAATCATCTCTCCCTTTCGTCATCTATTCAAAAAAGAGGATTCCCGTTTCCATCCCAAGCCAAACGAACATTGCTCAACCTCAGCATATTTTCTAAGGGCAAAATTTTGAAAAGCACCTACGTGATTTCGGAGCCCAAGTCCCCTACATCCCCTTCGGAAATGGGACTTAGGCCCGTCTGAAATGTTTATTCTAGATCCCTGGTAGTTTCCTAGATATTTGTGATGCGTAAGTAGTTTCAGTTACAATGGCATCACTTCGCTCCAGTTTTCCTATCAGCCTTCACTAGCTTTAAACTGACCCCTTCTGGTTTTTGCCCAGAGAGATAATTTTGCCCCAAATCACAACACACATTTTTGTAATGTCCTCAAAGATCCTCTTGAATAAATCAGCCCCCGTTCTGAAGAGCCTTCCCATTGCAGAGGCTATAAACCTGTGAGCTATTTGTCAGCACCACATGTGCTTATAACGGTCCGCATCACTGTAGCATCTGAGCCTGACAGTCTTTAACGTGCTCAGCCTCACTACAGCCCTGGGAGGTAAAGGAGGACCCCATTGTACAGATGGAGAACTGGGGCACAAGGAAGCAAAGTGACTTTCCTGGGGTCACACAGGAAGTCTGGCAGAGCAGGGAAGTGGCCCTGGGTTTCCCAAATCCCAGGCTAGTTTCCTAACCACTGGAGCATCCTTCCTGTACATCCTGGAGCCCCTGCCAACTCGTGTCTGTTTCTAGGCACGCTGGGCTGCCTTCTCCCAGTGATTTCATTAATTCAGAAGAGAATTGAATTCAATGTCTACCACTTCCTAACGATTTACATTCTGCTCTGGGTCTCCCTGACTCCAAAATGATGGACAAGAAATGGGCAGATGCACACGAGACGCTCTGGGTCCCAACCCAGCCCCGCCCCCTGTAGCTGCAATGGGAAAGTTCCACCCAGAACCCTAATGCCTTGCAGTAATGGAAATGGAACAGGAGAGGTGGCTTGAAGAATTCTCAATGGAAATGGAATGCAGGTGCTAAAAACATAATTCCACAAGCAGAAAAAAATTAGAATCAGTAGCAGTTAGATGGGAGGTTGCAGACTGCAAACCCTTAGGAGCAAGGACTGTCTTTTGTTCTCTGTTTGTACAGCTCCTAGCACAATGGGATCCTGATTGATGACTAGGGCTGGTAGGTGCTATGGTCATACAGCTGAATACCAGTAATAAAGGAGGGGGTGAACTGAAAGGGGGAAGAATGTCTCTCAGTCACAAGTCTAGACTAGTGCTTTCAGCAACTCTGAAGGAAACAAGCACTTCATAGCAAATACACCAAGGCAGTTGTCCTGCAACTGTGCTCCATGGACCTTTGGTTAGGTACAGAGACTTTGCTAGTCTTCCACTGACAGCTGGCTAGTCACGTGGTGCTGGCCTCCCTCTCGCTTCCAGCCGCTACGTCATATTCAAAACTGGCTAGAAATAAGTCAAATAATTTCCAGATGTTGCTTTTCAAGGTAAACGCTTGTGGTTTTTGTCCAAGGGAGTTATGGGAGCTGTCCATCAGGCAATTGCCAACAAAATGGGGTCCGCATTGTGAAAACTAGTGAGAAACCCCTGCTGTAAGGCTGGGATTTCAGAGTACTTAAGGGAGTTAGTTATAGAGGTGCCAAATTTGGTTGGACATATTCCTGGAGGTTTTATCACATGACAGTCTTTAAAGATTAGTCTTCAATTCCTGGAGACTCCAGGGCAATCCTGGAGAGTTGGCAACGACAGTGAATTAGGAGCTGAACCACTATAGGTTGAAGCAGGACTTAGATGGGGCCTAGGCCTGGGAGTTGGGCTCCTAACTAACTCCTTTAGGGTCCTATAACCCCCCAGCCTCAGCCATTATGTAGATTCCCTTATTCCTGTTGAATTGCACCTTCCTCCATGAAGTCAGTGGGACTTTTGTGAAGCATGATGCTAACAAGGGTATTGAAAATCAGATGAACTAACGAAACGAGTAAGGAGATTGGCTTGTAAAACGTAAGACTCACAGCTAGCAACGTTGGTGAACCAATAAGAACCAAGTCCGGTGACTAGGTCATGGTCCCACAGAACACCCGTTGGTAGACTTAAAAAAGATCGGACAGTAACCTTAAATGTTGACGACTGGCTATCAGCAATGGTCATTTAAAGGTAACACTGTAGCAGAGTGCTCTAGGAGCAGGATGGCTGGTGTGCGTACAAGAGGAATGCCAGTATTTTCTGGCCACACTTATACAGAAAAATCCTTAGATAGCAGCACTGGGATTATTACGCGAAGGAATATGCAAAGAATCTTAGTTATATACAGTAGGCTCTAGGGTCAGCTAGTTTAGTAAAGGAAACCAGTCCTCATGACAGCGAGAGAGGAAACAGGCCAAACACAAATCAAGAGGGTGGGAAAGCGGGGAGGAAATCATGTCACATACCATCTGACTGTATCAGGCTGCAGGAAAGCTCTGGGTAGAGAGGCTGCAAAAAGTAAGACCTGAATGAGAGATACCACACAACAGGATCAATGAGAGAAGCCTTCAGAGGACAGGAGATCTGCAAGGAAAGAAAGAAATGCCTGATTATTATTATTTGTGAGCTGGTAGCACCTGGAGGCCCCAGCTAAAAGCGAGACCCAGTGCGCTAGGTGCTGTACGTACAAGTGCCCCAAATTGCTCACAAGCTCTATAGACAAAAGGAAGAACAGGAGAAAGGATGATTATCCCCATTTTACAGATGGGGAAGTAAGGACCAGAGAGATTAAGTGATGTGCCTGGAGTCACACAGGGAGGGCATGGTCTAGCTGGGACTAGAGTCCACCATCCTGAGGCCCAATGCCACCACCCCACAGGTCATCCTTCCTCTAGGTTAAGATGGGGACAGGAAGAAGGGAAAATGCTAGAAAATGAGGCTTACAGTTATCCCGTTAGCTGTGCGCATGCAACTCCCACTCACCAGCTGGGCCCCAGGGGAATGTGGTGATAAATGGAGTTTTTTCTGAGCTAATAGTTTCTACAGTTCCATCCACCGAGGGCAGTCAGGATCATTTGCAGTGGCATGAACTCCATAGCTAGAGCATGTACCTCAATGGATGTGCCAAGTGCCTGTAACTCCCCTTAGGGTTCAGTGGGGTAACCCTGTGTCTTTGAGGATGACTAAGGTAAAGCTGATGTGCCGTCTGGCTAAGGTAAGCGGCAATCTGCAGAGCACCCCTTCTCTGCTCTGATAAATACCTCTTCCTCTTTCAGAGGACGTTTAATGCCATCCCTAGGGAGTAGATTCAGGAGCCCTGGCCTGCCAACAGAAGCATGGAAAAGAAAGCCAGGCAATGGGAGATTCAAGGGCAGAAGGAAGACTGGACTGCTCTTGGGAAAGAATATTTTCTATTTCACTTCTTGGATGGAGAACCATTAAAGGGAAGTTCTTTGATCAGGGAAAAAACTGCCCAACATCTCTTACAATTGTACAAAGAACTAGAGAATTCCCAAGAGTGCTGTTATTCTGACAGCACAATTAGCAATGAGAGGAGGCCATCCGATGCAGTATGTCTCCCAACAGGGTCTGATTCAAAACCCACTGAAGCTGATGCGAATTTTTTCATTGACTTTACTGGGATTTGGATCAGGCCCCTGGCCTCCAGTTCTTTATTTTGTGCCGTTTTAAGTAAACACAAGTAACAAGGTTTCATCATTTCCTTTAGGAGACTGTTAAAAAAAATAATAGCATCCAACAGATCTCGTTGCCAGAATATTTCCCCCCTCACATTAAGCTTAAATATCAGACCCTCCCTTCTCAGTAGTTGTTTGGCCAAACTGTGTGGGTAGCTTTGGATTTCATTTTCTGTATTAGGAGGACTTCCAGCTGCGAAAAAAGATTCCACAGTCCAATTCTATCCAAGAGGACACTTGAGTTTTGAGCATGGAGCCTCCAGATGGCGCACATGATGGCAGCGCCAGGGCACAAATCAACAGTGCCAGTGGAAAAGCTGCCACCAAACAGAAAGGGCTTGAGAAAGACAAGGAGAACACAAAGATCATAAACCAACACTAAATAAATGATGTAGAGTGCACATGAAATTAGCACCCAAGCCTAGTTTTCTAGCATTGCTCTGTCTTCCTACCTCCTTCCCATCTTAACTGAGAGGAAGGCTGACTCATGTGGTCATGACATTGGGACTCAGGAGGTGTGTGGGTTCAAGTCCCAGCTCAGCCATAATAATCTAGTCCTCAGAGATGACGAGCATTACCTCTGCATGGAAAAAGAAAAGGTTTGATGAATCTGGTATATTGGTTGTAATGCAAAAACACCGTTAAAATATGCACTTGTTATTTATAATGGTGAGTGTAATTAACCATTGGAACAAATTATAAAGGGTTATTGTAGATTCTCCATCAGTGGAAATTCTTAAACCCAGATTGGATGTTTTCCTGAAAGATCTGCTCTCCTTCAACCACGGTTGTTGGACCCGAGACAGGAATCAAATCAGGGAAGTCCTAAGGCCTGTGTTCGGCAGGAGATGAGCATAAAGGTCCCTTCTCATCTTCTAATCGGGGGCGGGGGGGGAGGGGCAAGAGAGTCCAGAAAACAAATGTTCAACAACTGTAATTTTGCTCATTTGAGGTTTGTGGATCGCTGCCTGAATGCAGAGCACAGCATACCTGTGACAGATAGTGAAAAACACATGCAATATGTCCAGGGAATTGAATTCTATGGCATGGGATGGGGGGGTTACCACAGCTCCCCCAGGAACTAAAAAGCAATGTGTGTGTGGAGGGGGGGTGTAATTCTGGCAGGTTGCTGAGACTGTAAACGGTTTCAGAGACATATCACCACTGGAGGGGTTGCCTAAACTGCTTCAGGGCAATCACAGAGGAGACGTAAGAGGCAAAAGACAAGAACGAACTTGGAATATAAAGGCGGAGCTTAAACAGACTCAGGGACTCCTTTCTGATCCAGAAAACGGATAGGACATTTTCTCCAAGGGAGAGCTTCAAACCTTGCTGAAGGTTTGGAAGGGGTTTGGCCTGCCAGATCCCCGCAGGACCAATCCACGACTAATGGTATGTTTAAGTAAGTGTGTAGATCAGTTTATCGCTCTTTATATGCTTTCTCTGGGATGCTTTTGTCTTCAAATGAATGGACTTGCTTTGGCAGAGCCATGTGATCACTGGTAAGAACACTGTTCTTGTCCTTGGAGAGAAACTACAGAGCAGAGGGCTGGATGTTTGGCAGACCTGCCTGGGATAATCAATCAAGAAGGGAGTGGGACATTTATCCATGCCCAGAGATGGCTAGATGTCTCACACCTAAGAGGGCATTCCTTGAGCAGCCTATGGAAGGGGGTTAAAGGTGCAGTTACCCAGAAACCCTTAATTTTGAGTCCTGCCAACCAAACCCTCCACTTTTGCTGGCAGAATTATTCCCCTTGCCCAAGCGACATAAGTCCTCTACCAGTAGAGTTCTGGTAGCATACTGCCGGTGCAGATGCAGAAATTAGAGGCAGTTTTCCAGAAACAAACCCACAATGCAACTATCCCATCAGTGGTGTCATGTCTGGTCAAAGTTTTGAACTCTGCTGCACAGGGGTCACAGAGACCACCTCCCATTTAAAATTCCCTCTGTATAGGGTTGCCAACTTTCCAATTTGTGGAAACTGGATGCCTCCGCTCCCCCTGAGGTCCCACTCCCAGATTCCCCCTCCCGCCCACGCATCATCCCTGCTCCTGCAGGTGGCAACCAGACTTTTGGAGTCTGGTCAGTGTTTCTGACTGGACACTGTCAGGTGTCCTTTTTGACCAGACCCGAAACCTGGACACCTGGCAACCCTACTTCTATGTTTTGAACTGATGCCTCTTCCCATGTTTCCTCTACATGGCAATTACAAACATGGCTCAATCTCGCCCCCTGGTGCGTCACAGTCCAGGAGAGAGGTGCTGAATTTCCTCTGCTTGGCAGGGGAATGGAGTTTCTGCAGGAAAGAGAATGTGTTTGCTGACCTGATGCAGGCAGGGGGAGCACAGAATGGGGATGTGGGTCCCATCTATTGCCTCAGCTCAGTTGGGAAGCCCAGCTTACTGAATCCATCTGTTATTTCCTGCACATGGTCCAGGCTGACAACCTTGTACAGCAGGACACGCTTAATCACCTTGCACACCTGGATGACGACCGCCTCTGCCATGGATTTACCAACACCCCGAGTCTCCACTCGTGCTGCGCCACTTGGGGCCGACAGCCTGAACCAGGCTGCCTGGCGCCTCTTTTCGCTGCTTGGCACCCCTGCAAATGTTCCTCTGCACCCTCATAGGGGGATGCTCGCCCTTTTTCAGCAAACTGGGCATTTGGTCCCTTTGTTCTTACTAATTGATGATCAATTGGCAAGAGCAAAAGGGACAAATGCCCATTTTGGCCAAAAAAAAAAAATAAAGTAAATCAGAATGTCCAAAAAGGGAACTGCCTGGCCAAAGTGGGACATATGGTCAACCTAACACTGAACAATAGCAAGCCAAGCTTCCAGACAGCCATTGCCACCTGTTTCTCCACTGTCAGAGAAGTTCTCCCCTTCTTTTCTGTGCAGGGCTGAGGTGAGGTTGGCCCCAGCTCCAGGAAAGCAGCCTTCTACATCCAAAAGTTCTGCAGCCACTTCTGGTCATCCCCGGTTTGCATCTCAATCATGTCCTCCCAGCTGATGCCTCAGTGCCCACTCCACCCCGTGCAGTCAGCCAGAAATATCTGCAATAGCTGGTCGGGTTCACACTGTCCATTGGTCCTCAGTAGCCAGTGGGCTTGCAAATACAAAAGAATCCCTTCTCCTGTCCTTAAAATGGGCAAGAGACCTCCTGCTCAGGGCAGCATCTTTGTTTCTGGAAGCACAATTGAAAACAAAGTGAATTATGGGATAGAACAGTGGGATTTATGGGAATTTGCCCCCCAATCTCACACTTCTCTGAGAGGTGTGAGGGCATGTAGCTCCAGAGCTCCGGGAAGACTTCCTACAAGGCGTTACACCAGGAAGTGGTGGCTCCAGGATGCCTATTCACAGTGCCACACTTCTTTTGCTGCTACAACCTGATGCTGTATGGACACACACAGTCTCAGCACAGGCAGCCAAACGTGGACGTACTTTGCTGGAATCTTTTGTCAGTAGCCAGGAGCTGGCTGCATTTTTGCTAGTAAACGCTTCTCGTGTAGACAAGGGCCAAGATAAGTTATCCCAGAAAAGAAAACAATGCTAAAGGAAATGGGAAACATGTAAAATCACAAAGGACTTAGTGAAAATTGATCCATCTCTCGTCTTCATTCAGTCACCTGATGCAAGAAAAAGAGACAAGATTATACTAGAAGTAAGGCTAATTGGAAATTTGTTGACAACTGTTTTTTTGGGACAAAAATGCCATTTTGATCAATACTGAAATGTAGATTTCAATCAAATTTAATTTCAAATGATTTTTCAAAACAATGTTTTTTCACTTTAAACATTTTAAAAAGTCAAAATAGAAACAAAACATTTTGATCCACCCCAAATGGATTTTTTGTTCCCTGAATTTTGTTTCATGGGAAATTCTGAAACTTTTTACTGAAGTTCTGTTTTGGAACAAGAGAAAAGAGTAGAATTTCCTGCGAAACAGAAAACCGGGCCCCCTCCTAGCTCTAGTTAGAAGGCAGTGCACTTAGAACAGATCCAAGGAAATGTGTTTCCAGAGCAGGCAGGATCAATGGAATTCACCAGTACAGGAGTTCCCAGAGACAGATGACTGTGTGTTTAAAGCATTGGGCTGGGACGCAGGAGCGCTGGGTTCAATTCTGGCTCTGCCACAGATTCTCTGTGTGACCTTGGCCAAGTCATTTCTTGGTGCCTCTGTTCCTTATCTGTGAAAAGGGGATACTACTTTTCTCCCACCTTTTGATCTGCCCTGTCTCTTTAGATAGTGAGCTCTTTGAAGCAGGGCAGTCCCTTCCGTGTGTGCACATACGCTCGTGACTGGGGTCTCTAGGTGCTACTGTAATGCCAATAATAAAGAACATCCATCAAATTCCTTGGATGGCTTTTAAAAATGGCTGGGGACACAGGTAACAGTGTCTCGCACTTGCAGGTGTGAGCCTACTACCGACGAGGTCACAATCACAAAGCAGAGTGTAAATAATTTATGGTTTGCTTAACAGGAAGCAGTGGAATATTTCCCTCTTTCTCTCAAGCCCTGGTACTGCTGCAGACAGGATGCCAAACTAGACGGGTTAATAATTTAATCTAGCACAGTAAATTCTGTGTTCCTAAGTTACCTAATTTGACTCAGAGACAAAGGTCACGGCCCTGAGAGTTCTGTGGAGCTACAAGTGGAAGATGAAATTCATTTCCCAAAAATATCCCTGAAAATGGGCAACTGTTTCTCTAAAATTCTTTAGAGTTGAGCCAGCAGAGTTCCCAAACATGATTGGTTCACATTACCACTGCGTTTACATACCACAGTTTGGGAACCAATGAATGCAGATCTGGGTTGCAGGGAAAAAAGACCCCCCATATACTACGTGAACTGTGTGGGAGCAAATCAGAGATGGTTCCAATTATTTAAAACCAATTCTCGGAGGTGGGGGAGGGCAGAGTGGATTTCTAGAATTTACTTCAGAGAACAAGAATTACAGTTAAGTAACATTCTGCTCTGCAAAAGGCATGTCTGTTTCCCAGGAGATCCCCTGCTCCTGGGACCTAGAACATTTGAGAGGTAAGTGAACAATTTTCAATGTTAATTACAAACACTGGAAACAGAAAAACCTTATGTCAGGGAGAAAAAAAAATCACAAGACACCCTGACCAGAAACATACTTGGGGTGTGAGTCAACCGGTGGGTGGGGCAAGAGAAAGTCGTGCCCTTTAACTTAATGAAAAAAGCATAAGGTATCTGACAATACTTTGAACTCCATTTGCCCATCCAAAAACAAGGCCAGAGTGAAAACATGACTCAACCGTTATTTATACCCAACCCTAAAGAAAAAACATGCCTCTCTAAAAAGGGAATCGGAGATAATTGTTTTAACAGGTTGATTAATACAAGAACCTGGAGCAGATAAGATTCTGTGTATGCAACATATGCTTTACACCAGGAGTGGGGAACTCTTTTTCTATCAGGGGACACTGACCCACTGAAAAAATCAGTCGTGAGCCACACACAGCCCCGTGGGGGGCTTAAGAGAGGGGGCAGAGGCTCCGGGCTTCCCCCCCGCAGCAGGGCGAGCTGGTGCTCGAGGCTCCAGCCCTGCAGGGAGGCGCAGAGGCTTGGGGCTTCCCCTGGGCTCTGGGGTGGGGCCAGAAATGAGGGGTTCAAGATGTGGAAGGGGGTAAGGGCTCCAGCTGGGGGTGCAGGCTCTGGAGTGAGGCTGGGGATGAGGGA
>NC_133772.1:154009448-154017365 GCF_003597395.2 Chelonoidis abingdonii | reverse complement strand
GGGGCTGCTGGTCCACCCTGGTTCCAAGCCCCCACCAGCCAGCTCCAATGGGCTGCTCTTTCTGCAAGCAGTGGACAGAGCAGGCGGCTGCCAAACAATGTCATAAGGGAGCATTGTGCAACTTTAAATGAGCATGTTCTCTAACTGATCAGCCACAAAACAACGTTAACCAGGATGATGTTAAGTGAGGAGTTACTGCATAGTCAGACTGTCCCAAACCACTGGTTGCAGACACTCTGCATGTGATGTAAACTATGCCTTCATTGTCACTGCTGTAGCCGACCCTGGCTTCAGACAATACGTGTTTCAAAACTGAGTGAGCTGCACTGGTACACAGTCCAGTTCATGCTCGTGCAACATACCTACGCTAGGGGTGGCTAAAACCCAGTGTTGACGAGGCCCATGGTTTTTTCTCTGGCAGTAGCACAGCGCACAAACCTTCTGAAATAACATTTTTATTTTGTCATTTTTCCTCATCTCTTTACTGCACTGAATCCACGAACTTCTCTTGGGACACTGCCAGGAGCTCATCTGTAACACTGGTTGAAGTTTATTTGAAAATTAAAAACAAAAACCTTAAACAGAAAGTGAGAACTTCATGTCACTGGAAACAGGTGCAGGCCCTGGAAAATGCAAATAAGAAACTTTGTAACAACTATTTCAATAGAAGCCGCTGTCTTGTCCTACCATCTTGTCTCATGAACAAAGGAATCCAGCTGAGACTTTTCATCAAATGAAACTCAACATAAACCCTCAGTGTAAATGCAGTCAAGGTTCTTTAGCTAAGGCACTTCTCTGCACATTAGATCAAGTTGTGCATCGGACACAGAGATTAACCACAGATTTTTATTCTCATTCCAGCAAAAGAAAGCTAAGAGCCCTTCACATTCCAGCATGTGAAGAGCTACCTCCTGAAAGTCCTAGTGGTATGCAGTCATGATTTTCCTGGTATAAATTCCTTTAATTCTGCAGCCATGGAGGAAACTGTATTGATTTTGCTTCCTCATTTGCACACTGTCAGCTGACTTCTACTGAAACTACTTCCAGCTACAGCTGAGCCCAAATTATAGTGCTTAATGCAAAAGTCACCCCAGGCGCTAGGGAAATTCAGATCCAAATTCTGACTTTGCAGCTCAGGCCCCTTGCTGCTCAAACCTCAGATGGTGTTAATTAGCATTGCTCCACTGTCGTTACGCCAGTTTGCACCAGCTGAAGATCTGGTGCAACATTCCAAACCTCGGAGCAGCTTTTGACTGGCCACTATTTTGTTTTTCCAAAGAACCTGGTGAATCAACGTTTTGTTCTTCCCCAGACCATATGGATCCTTCCCCCACAACAGTTAATTGGTTGAAGTCCAGGAATGAAATTACAGGTGTAGACCAGTGCGTGACTAAATTCCTGAATTACATGAAACAGCAGGACTAGAAATCCAAGTTCTCTCTCATGGGAGAAAACAGAGTGCAGATTCTTTCCAGTGGTTTCACAGACTCATTTCTAGGTCTGGTTAGTAACAAGACAGTGCTGGACATTTAATTTGAAACACCTTGACTGATAGACAAGATCATGATCTTTTCTCCTGATGCCTATACACAGTTGGACTCATGTTGTTAAGGCACTTTGGCTTTACAGACAGCGGGATGTAAAAAAATAGCAATAAAGATTTTGCACTAAGTATAAACTTTGCTGTGAAATGTGTTGTGGTGTGGTGGCCAGAAGGTTACTGACAACAGATGTCTGGGTTGGCTTGGTGAACTGATTCAGGGGTCTGACACTTGCAAAATGACTAACTCAAATTCCAATGCAGTAGCTTTTTCTTTTCATATGTGGACATTAGAGCTTGTTGTGCAGGTGCCGTAACCAGAGGATAGACACTGAATCAAGGGAAGCTAGGCGTTGTAAACTGCTGTCCAGATGTCAAGCGAGGCATTCTTCCACCACGAGTTATTGTTTGCAGCCCTGCCCCACAGTCACAACATGGGGAGGAAATCAGGCCAACCCACCGCATAGTTGCTGCAATTCCAGATGAGCCAGAAAGTAGCCCGTTGAGCCTGGTCTGGATCAAGTGGACAAGGAGAGACGTTCAGTGATGGACTTCTGAATTTACTTGGTGTGTCAGACTCTTTTCCACCAATGCTTTCACTCGTGCCACCTTTGCTTTGGAAAAGGCCAGTAGCGCTCTTGTCCAGGAGTGGGTGAACTGCTGTAGACAAGGGGTGGGGGTTGAGAGATCTGCTGTGGTGGCATACGCTGGTCCACAGGAGCAGGATTCCTCCCCGAATACGTGCAAACCTTTGAGTTGGTGCCACGTTTCCTGTCTGAAAATGGGGAATATGTCAAATAGAGATGTAATACGTTGGTTTCACTGGTCACAGCTCTCCAAGCAGACTTAACAGTAATAGCATCTGGTCAAAGATCTGGCGGAGCTATGTGTTTCGCACATATGAACCAAGACTGGTGGAGAACTCAAGCAGCCACTAATAAGAAGAGTGGACGAAGTCAGCTCGTCAACAAGCTGAGTGTGGCAACTACTCTCCAAAACTGCAGAGCAGTATTCAGTTGGAGCAAACAACAAGCTCAATACAGATGTACAAAAGACCAAAGGGTCTGGTCCCCAGGAGGTTCCCTGCACTCTCCGTCTTTCTCTTTGCTCCTACTGTATTTATAGAACCTCTTCTTGTCTTATGTCCCTTGCTAGGTGTAACTCATTTTGTGTCTTAACCTTCCTGATTTTGTCCTTATATACTTGCGCTATTCTTTTGTACTCCTCCTTAGCAATTTGTCCATGTTTCCACTTTTTGAAGGATTCCTTTTCTGATTTTCATGTCATTAAAGAGCTCCTGATGGAGCTATATTGGCCTCTTATTATTCTTCCTATCTTTCCTTCACATCTGGATAGTTTGATGTTGTGGCTTTAATATTGTCTCTGAAAAACTACCAAAATCTCCTGAATTTTTTCCCTTAGCTTTTCTTCCCATGGGACCTTGGCTACCAGTTCTTTAAGTTCGTTAAAGTCTGCTTTTTTTGAAGTCCGTTTTTCTTATTCTGCATCTCTAATGCCTTCCTTTTCTTAAAATCAGGAAATCTATTATTTCATTATCACTTTTACCCAAAGTGCTTTCAGCCTTTAGATTTGCAGCCAGGCATAAGACCTACAATAATAAATTGGAGGAAGCATTTACACACCTGGAACGTTAATAGTAACAGCTACTATCTATAGATGAGGTAATATCGTGACAAATTTCCACGTTTATGGCCAAAGAAATACAATTTCATAATGAAGTCAAGAACAGCAAAATGTTTAACTTAACTTTGGTTAAGAAATTAAAAGAGAAGTTAATCAATCCGTGGCAGACATTCACATAACTGGAGAACGAAAATGAAAGCGTCTTTCTAGATAAACTATTGAGGAATTCAAAACCACAAGAGATTACACATGGGACTAACTCATGTTTGCAAGAGACTCACTGACTCCTTGTACTCTTACCAAAAAGATCAGCTGAGATGTGTTAGTTGGCAGTCCCTACAATTTCAAGTGTGGGATAAATTGCTCTCAGAGGAAGATTTTATATTCTGGAATTTACTGAACTTCAAAACTTTCTGCAAACCTGTTTGCCCAGGCATTTCTCTCCTCAATATTAGAGTTTTACTCTTTGGAAGATGAAGACAGATCGTTGACATTTTGTCAGTGTCAGATTTTGTGTGTATATTTTTAATGTTTTGTAATTGCACTTGGGGAAGCACACAACATTGCAACAAATACATCTAAAATGTTAAACAAACAGATTTATAAATCTATGTACAAGAAAATCTCAAAAAGGTAGAGAATCCAGCCTCAAGGGAAGCCAACCCAGATCTACTGCTTACCAATAGGACAGAATTGACTGATGAGTGTGTCAGAAGGAAGTTTGATGCCACCAGTGACCTCAAATTTGCTTGAATTCAATACATATAGGTCCCACCTGAGCAAAACATCTAAATTCATGCTTAAAGTTAAGCACATCTTTAACTGCTTTGCTGAATCAGGCTTCAAGGAATAAGTTTCATAGTATACAACAATACAAGGCTATTTGATTTCAACAAAATCAATTTTAGGAAAGAAGAAATCTGGCACATAGGTAGCCATGAAGTATTTGAGTCCATGAATTTTGAAGACACAGGACATCCTCAAAAGATACTACCATAATGGAAGCTACAATTCCTGTGGACAAATCAAGGCACAAGAAGCAGCCAAAGGCACCAGGAGAGATTAATTTAAGAACCAGAGGTCAGAGAGAACTTATACTGGAGAATATACATTGAAGAGGGAGAGAGAAACTAAAAGGTTTAGTGTTGAGGAAAAAGAAGGCCTTTTTACAAACTCATCAAGTGAAGAGTGGGGTGGGGAGAAAAGGAACAAGAGAAAGGAGATCCGTTCAGTAAGCTGGAACACAAAGATTCTAACATGGATGAGATTGTGAATTATTTAAAAAAACCTTTCACAAGAAAGAGAGAAGACAGGTATAGGAAGGAACGAAAATCTGCTTAGTATGGTTGTTGATGAAGAGTGTAGTTGGTAGGGTAATACCTGGAAAAATAATTCAGAAGGTCTAGATACAGCTCCTTGGGGTCTTAAGGCAAGTATGTAGTGAGCTTACTGAACTAGTGGCAGTTTTTGAAAAATCAGGGAAATACAGCAACCGAAGGGAGAGAATGGGAAGATGATTTTGTACATTACCATCAGATAAATTAATGTCAATCCTAGTTAAATAAAGCAATGAAGAGGGGAGGTAAAAAAGAAGTGTCTAGCAATTATTGGAACCATGAGAAATAAACAAAGAATAAATTTTGAGAGAAACTTGACTGCTTGTTTGAAAGTCACAAATTCAGTGGAAAAAAAGACATTAAATAAATATGTTATTATACCTGACTTTAGTAAATCATTTCATATGGTGTCTCATGAACTCTTCTTGGCAAATAAATTCAAATTGACTTGGATTTGGGCAGTCACTCCGACTGACGACTGGCTGAAGGAACAAATGGACAACAATAAATCGCAAGTGAGAAGGAGATGCAGACCAGGAGAGTAACGAAAATGTGAGAGCTAGGCCCGGTTTTGTCTAACCTCTTCATTAACGGAACCAGAAAAAGGACTAAACTAATTGGATGGTTTTGCAAGTAACAGTTAGGAAAGTGAAATAAAATAAAGGGATTTTGAGGTTAGATATATAGGCAGTAAAACCAGAAAGTAATAAAAAAGAGCAATTGCTTAGTGTGGCCCAAGGAGGTAGAACTAGGAGAAAGGGATGGAATAGAGTAAAATAATATTTAAGCTGAATACCAGGAAAAATGACTTAACAGCAAGGACAGCAGTGAAAGTCCTGTGGCCAGAGTAATTTAAAACTGAGCGCACTCTCCAGGACAGATTGCTGGAAACAGTCAGATTGTTAGGGAGCTAGACATGACATGACATGACATGACATGTTACAGTCAGAACAGGGCTTAAAACCTGCAGACTGGGGCATGCAGTGCCTGAGACAAAGTCCCTACCAGGACAGTAACTTACTAACTACACTACTAGCTACTGTAAACAAACTATTTACAAGACACTTAACACTCAAAGAAAAGAGAGAGTTGCTAGGCAAGGGAAAAAGGTTGCCATGGGCAGTAAGAAGGAACTTATACCGACGCATGAGCACAGCACTCCAGATGGCACCACAGCCAACCCTACAGATACCGCTAAGGCAAAAATCTCCAAAGATTGTGCACGTGGGTGTACGCACAGATTCCCAGCAGGTGAGGCAGTGCTTGAATCTCAGAGATCCTGGCATCCCCCAGCAATGACAGCAGTGAGCCCCAAGGACAACCCCAGACAAAGGGGGAAAGGAGGAAGAGAAAAGATTAACAGAGGGAAAAAAAACTGAATGACGTAAAAGAACTATAAAAAACTATACATAAAAGAGGAAATTCTAAATAACTAGAAGTAACAAATACTAGAGAAACCTAAGGCTAAGTTAAAGGCTAAGTTAGAAGTAGGCATGCTAGACACTCCATCTCAGGCCAAAGCAGCTGAGATGGAAATGAGGGCAGTTTGCCTGCACAGCTCTACGTATCCTTGGTGTGGGGCATGAGGATGTCTGGAGCGCATGCATGGGCTGAAAAGGCACTGCTACCAAATATCTGACCAAAGCCACGTGGACAAATCTGGACATGGAGTACCCATAAGGACACTACTCGAAGACATGTTCTTCCAGAACAGTGATGCCAGAGACAAATGCCTTTGAGGGCATAATTCCATTTTTAATTATGGTCCATGGGCCAGGGTAAAAATTTAGGATTATAAAACATCCTCAATCCACTGAGATAAATGGAAGGTTTTCACAAAGATCAAAATTAGAGCATAGCCTTTTGTAGGTATGATATCAATGGGAGAATACGCCTCTTTAGGACTCTTCTATTTCTGCCTTATCTCTTCCCACCCCATCCTCTCTGTCTGTGTGTCTCTTCTCCTTTCTTCTCTCTAGCTATTACCAAATTCTTAGTCCCAATCTGTGGGCTGCCTTTCCAAATTCCACCAATAATATAAGCAATGAAATAGCTAATGCTCCCGCTAAAGTGTCTTCAGATTTAACATCCCAAGGGGTGCACATCTCTCAGATGTTGTTTCATAGAATCAAAGGACTAGAAGGGAACTTGAGAGGTCATCTAGTCCAGTCCCCTGCTCTCATGGTAGGACTAAGTATTATTAAGACCATCTCTGACAGGTGTTTGTCTAACCTGCTATTAAAAATCTCCAATGATGGAGATTCCACAACCTCCCTAGGCAATTTATTCCAGTGTTTAACCACTCTCCCAAGAGAGAGAGTGGGATCTAGTGAGTGAAATGTGTGCTCCAGACTGACACAATGTCACCTAGGCCTAATGAGCGAGGTAGGAGCAGAAGATTACTTATCATGTCTGTTTTAAGCAATTCTTTAATACATCCAGAATAACATATGTATAGTTGCAATAGTGTTCTAACTGTTGACCTCAATTTAGCTATGATTACTATGATCCAGATCTTTCTGCAGTATCGCTCTAGGCAGTCATTTCCATTTGTATGCTGTGCATGGTATGCTCTCTCTAAGTGGAGTACTTTGCAGCTGCCTTTAGAATTCATCTTATTTACTTCAGACGAGTCAGCAATTAGTGGGTGAGAGTCTTCATTTCATTCCTCTAATTAAGGTTCGTGTGCAGTTACATTTTAACGTTTTGTAGAGGTTTCTTCTATACGACTCCCTCACTACATATATAACGTGAACTATGTTATATGAAGTAAATAAGGTTGTTTAAAAGTGTTTAAGAGGCTCATTAAAATTAAATTAAAATGACAAGCCTCCGGAGCCAGTGGCCAGGACGGCAGTGGCGAGTGCATGAAAATCAGCTCGCGTGCCAACAGCGGCATGCACCATAGTTGCCTAATCCGCTCAGACCATTTCTGCATTTGTCTAGGATCATTTAAATTTTAATCCTATCCCAATGCCGTTCCAACCTCTCTCAGCTTGATATATCCACAACTTTCTAAGTGTTCATATGTCATATCTAAATCATTGATCGAAATATTGAACAGAACCAGACCAGAACTAATCCCTGCGGGACCTATTGCTGTCTGTCCTCGCAGCTTGACGTGTGAACAAGTGAAAACTAGTCTCTGGAAAGTTTTCAACAGTTATGCACTCACCTATGTAGCCCATCTAGGTTGTATTTTCTCTAGTTTATGAGTTTGAGGACAGTATCAAAAGCCTTATTAAAGTCAAGATATACATATCTACTCTTAGGCCATCTCCCTCATGAAGACTACTGCATTTGTTTACAATGGTTGCATCTGATTCAACGACAAGACTTTTTTAAAAAATAAATGCGATGTAGGTCACATGAACACATACATCTGGTCCAGCACAC
>NC_133772.1:153976718-154007691 GCF_003597395.2 Chelonoidis abingdonii | reverse complement strand
AGCACACAGGTCGTGTATTTGACACTTCTGCTCCAGAGACTTAAAATTCTGTTTTATGATCCCAGAATTGACTAAGTGATTAATTTGAAGATTATTTCCTTTCTTCATAACAGTCCTCTCCTGGCTCCTTGGGAATTTGATCCAGCTACAACTGCAATCCTTTTACTGAAATCACACGATGGGTCTGATTTTCATAAAATGAAACACTGAAAGAACTCTTTTGTTTGGCTTTTAATAAAAAGTATCACACTGTTTGCTTCTGATGTCAATTATGCAAATACTTCTGAGCTCACCAAATTCAATTTAAGTTGCACTCTTTCTTCTCAATACATTATTGCACATATTTTCAGTAGCAGTAAATGGAATACACTTGGCTACTGCAAATTAAGTCTAATGAGAGGCCCAAAATAAGCCTTCAGTCATTTGTGAGACATGTGACCAAAAAGGCAGGGGGCCTCTGAAAGAGGTTACTTACCTTTGAGAAGAATGTAACTAGTGACATTTGTGTGAAACCACAAAGATTTATTTTTAATGAAAAAAATACTGAAAGTGTGCCACAATGTCCATATATTCATTTGAATAGTACAAAGATATGTATATCTAAGAAAAAGTCGTAACACTGTAGAAAATAAATGTGGTTCTTAAATTAAGCCAAAAGAAACCAGTAAAAAAGTAACGTTTTGTACACTGGAATAAATGAAGCAATTAGAGGTAATAATAAATTATAATTACAATATTTCAAATATTTGTTTCATGCTTTTTCAGCAGTTTCTGAACAAGTTACGTGTAATACACCCTTGAAGTCAGCAGTAAGAATGGTGTTTAATGGAACTGTGGGTAATATCCTGTAGATTTCAATGAAGTCTTAGAAAAAATGACACCAATGTTTATTATTTACTGGTACATAAAACATAGGAACATGGCAGTTTTAGGTTTGCATCTAACATATGTTTTGTTAATAAAAGTTAATTTAGTTTCAGTTGACTAATCTTTATATTTTAATGAACTAAACAGCAATTATGGTCATTAGCACATATGTCACCCAAACACATTGCGCCAACTGTGCTTATGTGATGCTACATGTTCTGGCTTGTTTATAGAATCAAAGTCATGAGAATTTGGAATAATTTTAGGTCTGCAAATGTGTAAAACAAAATGTTTTTAAATACAAACAATTTTTGCTCTTTAAAAACAGGAAAAAACCCAAACATGCACCTAAACCTGAAACTTCCATGCCTTAGACACTACGTTTTAACAGTAAAATATTAGTTTTGTGCCATTTGTTGTAAAATTCCCACCCTCCTCAAAATAATAAAAAATTAAAAAAAAAAACCAAAAATTTCAAACAGGGTCTAAATTTGATTTGTCAGCATCTTCTTGGTCCTGTTTATACATGAAGGTAAGAAGAAAGAGAGCAATATCCATAGATGACCAATATGCAGTGTGCGATGTTACTGCAGACCAGTATCTGCTCTCCACAAGACCTTCCCTGAGCTCAAAGTCAATCCTGTGCTCCAGTTCCACTAGAAATGAAACAAAACAGAAACAGGAAGAGTTACTAGATCCATACTTTGACAAAAGAAAAACCACATGCTAATTCTTCTATCATTTGGTTTTGCTTCTACTTGCCTGTATATAAAAAGTACCCAATATTATTCCTGTGCTGAGGGTTTAGAGTTTTCTCTTGCTTTGTAATTTATATATATAAAACAACATTCATAATGTATGAAACTTCATATTATCTATATCTATATGTGCAATCAGGACCAGCACCAGTGTTTTTGGCACCCTAGGCGCACTGTCATTTCGCCACCCCACACGCAGCTCCCGCTGCTCCACTGGACCTGCCGCAGGCATGCCTGCGGGAGGGTCCACCGGAGCCGCGGGACCTGCAGCAGGTCCACCAGAGCCGCGGGACCAGCGGACCCTCCGCAGGCACACCTGTGGCAGGTCAACTGGAGCCGCCTGCTGCCCCCCCAATAATCCTGGCGCCCTAAGCGATTGCCTAGGTCACCTAAATGGAAGTGCCGGCCCTGTGTGCAATTACTACAAACAATACTAATGAATAGACCACGCAGAAAACACTGAAGGTGTTGGAAAGAACAGTTTAACCACCTTATTCTTCATGTAACTAGCGGGAATTACTCAGCAAGTATCCTGATCTTTTCTTCTAAAAACAGGCTTAGGCCAAGATTTTCAAAAGAAACTAGAGAGATACTGGTAACTTAATTTTTAGGGGCCCAACTTAAGACACCTGGAAGGTTCTCAGATTTTCAGAAAGTATGGCGCATCCGCCCTTTGAAAATAAGACTCCTTTAGGATGTCTCAAGTTAGGCACTGAAACAAATAAAGGCATCCGACAATTGCTGACGTCTGAAAACGTTTGCTTTAGTCCCAGTCACTACACAGAAAGTCAGTCCTTTTAAATTTCCAGATTCTTCCAAAATGTTTCAGCAGCTGCTCTTTTATTTCAACAGCTGCTACTGTAATACCACATACATCAAAGCAGCCTTTACTGCACATTTAACTGGCTTAGTTGCTACTACAATTAACACAACTCATTTGCAGAGATTTTCTTAGCTCTAAAAAAGCAACCGCATGAAATGGATAAACTAAAATCCTAGTTAGCCACAAATGCCAAAAAACATACTGGGAAAAAATGGAATTGCTTGTCAAAGCCATTGGTTCAAAGTTAAAAACTATATCACTCAAAATCTCCACAATCATGACGACGACGACAACATTCAGGGAGGTATAGGGCAGTGGCGCTCAAACTTTTTTTTTTTTTGACTGATGACCCCTTTCACATAGCAAGCCTCTGAGTGCGACCCCCCTCCCTTATTAATTAAAACCTTTTTTATATATTGAACACCATTATAAAAGTGGAATTTGGGGTGGAGGTTGACAGCTTGCGATCCCCCATGTAATAACCTCCTGACCCCCAGTTTAAGAGCCCCCGGTATAGGGCTTAATATTTTCCAACCAATATCTAACTGGTTTCCAAATATAGTAAAATCAGACGACTCTGGTTTCTCTGCAAGCAAACTGCTAAAACACTTCTGTCTCTCAGCGATTCACTATAGAACCTTGAGATACAAGCAAGATTCACACATAGCCATGTAGCAGGCTTTTCAGAAGTTAACACTTCAGCCATGGATTGAGTCAGCCTGGCTGGGCTAAGGTGTGAGTTCTCCATCTATGGAACACAATAGAGAGATACTGGGATTGGGTGGCAAGGCTGGAGTTGCTGAGTTTCCTGAAAAGAACCCCCCACTAGGATTTAACCACAATTACTGTTACTCCTCCATATTTTCCTTAAGTTTAAAATTAAGTCTCTGCCCTATATGATGAATGAGTCACTCAGATTATCTGTTGAAGCTAGCTCTTATCTAGAGCTAGAACTGTGATGCATCATATGGACACTACCATACAATGCAGCACTGCTTATATTCTTGACTCAACTGTTACTACAGAGATAATTTAAGTTGCATGAGCCCAATCCAAAGACCATGTTGACCACAACACTTACATTTTTCAGAACAGGAGAAACAAAACTTCAGCTTTATCTTAATTCCAACATTAAAATTGTCAGAGTGAAACAACTGACTGCATATACAGAACTTGGACTTCCTATGATGATTTAAAGTCATCTCTTTGAACTGACTGATTGGGCAGTACTGGGTATATGTATCTAGGGAAAACACCTTTGAGAAAGTGCAAAGTCAAAAAAGATGAAATAAGGAGTCACTGAAATTGTTGATTTCAGATTAGATTAAATCAGATTTTTGACAGTAAATGCCTTGACAATAGAGTGATTGAAAAGTTTTGAAATTAATTTTATCAACATTTTGAATTTTGGCATAGGAAGTGCTGTCATTTTCATTAAAATGTTTGCTAAATTTTTGTCTTGTATTTGGACCAGCTCTGCTAGGGACAAGAACGGTTTCTCTCTCTGTATTTTGTACATCACCAAATAGTATGTCTTAGTGCCAGACATATACTGGAGAATTAAAAAAAACGCATTCTATGATAAATGAAACTGGATTTCTGAGGCAATTATGTTGATTTTTTCCAATGATATTTTAGAAACCATTGTAGCAGAGAATGGACAGTAGAACCTCAGCATTACGAACACCAGAGTTACGAACTGACCAGTCAACCACACACCTCATTTGGAACCAGAAGTATGCAATCAGGCAGCAGCAGAGAAAAAATAAAAAGCAAGAAAGCAAATACAGTACAGTACTGTGCTAAACGTAAACTACTAAAAAGAAAAAGGGAAAGCAGCATTTTTCTCCTGCATAGTAAAGTTTCAAAGCTGTATTAAGTCAATGTTCAGTTGAAGTTTTGAAAGAACAACCATAAATGTTTTGTTCACCGTTATGAACATTTCATAGTTACAAACAATCTCCACTCCTGACGTGTTTGTAACTCTGAGGTTCTACTGTACTAGCAAAAGTTCTGTGAAATATATGTACCATTTAAAGAGCAAATAAAAAAAACAGATCAGAGAGATTTAAGCCTCTGGAAATAATTGAAAAATATTTAATGAATGGGAATGAGCCCAGTTTTTATCATCGTAAAGCTACCCAGGAAACAATTTAAACAGGAGCATATGTTTTTTGTTATAACACACACATTTCCATGTCCCCCGCCCCTACAAGAAATGCATCCAAAGTCAACTTAAAAAATAGTCTCCATTTCCAAAAGAGAAGCCAGAAGATACAGGTAGGGGCTGAATGTAAAAGGTACACTAACATGTGGGGTCAAGGAAGCCGGAGCTGCTATGTGGGAAGGTCGGCGTCCCAACAATAGAATGAATGGCAACTGGCTTCTTGTCTTCGCCTTCTGTTCCCTCTTTTCCCGTCTCAGATGTTTGTGAAGTGGGTGCACTAGATCGGCCAAATCTTGAGAACAACATCCCTCCAAGGCCCTTCCCAATGCTAGCAGCTCCTGTATTCAGCACAAAACAGGACAGGCACCATGACTGTTAAATCATACCACAAATTAAAGTGGCTGTAACACCCATCAATTACAGCTGAATAACAGAGAAAGAAACACACTACTCATGTTTTTCCAGGGTGGGAAAAACAGCTTATTTAAATTAACTCTAAATTTTTTATCATGTGACTCAAGTCTAGTGTACAATCAAGGCTATAATTCAGAAACTGTAGTCAGGGAAACAAAAATATGCAACAACAGTTTTAGACAAATAAAATAAAATCCAATACTGAAAAGGTCTATTTTAATTCCTGTTTTACAGACAAATTCTTTTAAGATCTCATTCATTTTGCTACACAGTAGGTTTGGGTACTTCACAATAATTACAATCTAGTGAAAGAAGAATCACATTAGCATCTTTAATGAGAGGACACTCCTTTCATCAACTTCTAAGTCTCTCTAGAAATGGTGCAAGCATAAAAAGTGCTATATTATCATTGAAAGGGATGATTATTGTTTGAGAATCACTGCATGAAAGTTTAAGATAATTTACAGATTCATAACCTTAAGAGTGACATTTTCTCCTGACTTTGCTGCCATCTTGTGGCTATGTTAAAAAGCTACTTTCACAGTAAAATGAAGTTAAACACAAAGATCTTACATTGTGGGGGGGGGAAGCTGTGTAGTGAGATCTGTCAGGTCTTGCTTAGAAGTATTATATAAATCAGACTAACTCCTTAAGAAGATAGGAAATAAAGATTTACTTGCTCACTAGGGAAGAAACTCAACAGCAAGTTACCTTGTTTAAATTTCATTCAAGTTTTTTAGCATAAAACCCAAACAGCGTAGGCCCACACCGAGCAACGCTCTTAGGCACATACTTAATTTTAAGGACAAGAGTAACCGCATCAAAAGCAAAGAGACTGCTCATATGTTTAAAGGGCTTAAGCTGGGTCAGGATGCTAAAGGATAATGAAGGGAACAGAAAAAAATTTCAGGTTAGAATTCTGCATCTGGAAATTCATGTTATATTAAGTTAAATGGAATCCGAACATTTCTCATAACTAACCAAGGACCTTGCTGCCATTCACCAATACTGTGAAATGTGATTTTAATGCAAACATTTTAATTCTTCATGCTTCAAACTGACAACATTTGATTATTGGATACTGACTGACCCATCAGGATGTTAAATTTAAACATGGAACAAATAAGATAGCAGTAGCAAAAAAATAACATTGGCTGTAGTATATATAAACATCCCATTCCCTTAAGTAAAAGTTGATTTGGATTTAAATTAGCACTGCACTGATGTTGTGGAAGTACAGGAAAGATACCACTACAGCACATTTATTGTTATGCCTTCAATATCACAAAGGAAAAAAATGAGGCTTTGTATGAAAATAGGGCTCTATTAACAATCAAAATGTTATTACATGAAACCTAATTGCAAAATGTTATGTACATATGAAAAGACTTAATTAACAGTTACCTAATATACTTGCTTTGCCTATATTTGTTATTGACTCCCCATAATGGCGTCGAACCATGACTGGTGAAGTAGCTGGGCTTGGTATGGTTGGTATACTTTCACTCTCGGTGACTGAGGTAGGTTCTTTTGTTGGGTTGAGAAAGCTTGGCTTCATGTGTTCATAAGGTAGAGGGTTTGCAGTGTTGTACCAATGGATCTGGACAGGTGAAATGTTGCTGTAGTGCTTCAAAATTAAAGGTTCTAGTCTATAGGCCTGCAAGAGAAATTCAAGAGAAGAAAATCCTGAGCAGTGACAGACACTGAAAATTAAATTTACTTACCAATATATAGCACTCTTCATCCTCAAATTACCAAGCAAACACTGATGATTCATCCTCACAGTCCCCTGGGGATGAATGAATAAACGGCAGCAACCCCATTTTACAGAAGAGATGCATACAAAAATTAAAATAACTTGCCCAAGGTAATAGAGTGAGTCAGTGGGATAGTCAGAATTAGAACTCAGAAGTTCCTTGCTCTCAATTCCTGTCACTCTGTTAAGAAAAGAAATCTTGCTATTCTGAAATAATTGCAGCAAATTAATAGTCAGAAATTGATTAATGTTGAAAATACACTGTGGTCATGTTTATTTTCGTTTTCCTGGAAAACTGACTAGTTTCCTCACTGCTTACGCACATATCCTTGTATATTCCTCTGCAACACTGCTACTGCTATAGTCTTTCATCAGAAGTGAAAAGTACTGTTAATAGTAGACTACTACAGTACAGCAAGAGACTTATCCTTTCTACATGGATAAACTGATTCTGCATTTCACAGCAAATCGTTAAAACTGGCTATTTAATTTTGCTCGCACAATCTGAACAAACCTATTTATTATGCAAATGTGGAAATTGTAGATACAATTTAGGTAGTGAGCTTTGAAAGTCTGATGAGTAAGACAGAAGTTTTATTATACTTATTTTCAACAGAAGCCATTACTGGACAGTATAGGTGACCGCAAGTTTTACCACTTTTCTGGCATCTCCTTGTAACTCACCACTGAGGCCTGGACTACACTGGGGAGAGGAAAGGGGAGGGGGGGGCGACCTAAATCGGTCTAAGTTACGCAACTTCAGCTATGAAAATAGAGTAGCTGAAGTCAATGTACTTACAGCTACTTACTGCGGTGTCTTCACTGCGGTAGGTCGACTGTTGACCCTCCCCCTTCGACTCTGCCTACGTTTCTTGCTCCAGTGGAGTACTGGAGTCAACAGGAGAGCGCTCGGTGGTCGATTTATCAAGTCTTGACTAGACATGATAAATTGATCCCTGCTGGATCAATCGCTCCAGAGGTAAGTGTAGACATGCCCTGAACAAAATCTAGGTAATTTTTAGGATGAAGAACAAATGGTTGTAGGCTGGATCAAATGTGTGGGGAGTTGCCACACAAGCCTTTGAATTGGCACTCAATTAACTCAAGATAAAAAAAAAAAAAGTGTATTGTAGACATACCCAATGAGCAGTTCTTCTGAAGATGGGCTGAGGTGGGGAGAGAGAAATAAAAACTATGGCCCTAATTCAGCAAACCATTGAAATGTGTGATTAGTTCAACTGAACTTGAAACAGACCATTCATGAGCTTACATACTTTACTGAGCTGGGGCCTATGGTGAGATAAAAGTAGTAGACTGGCATGGAGGGGAAAGTTGCAGTCCCATGATGTTCTTTATAGTCAGACAATTCCAATATTCTTAACTGTTTCAGGGAGCAGAGAGCTTGTCCTCCCTTTTGGGATATGTATTTGGCTAGGGACAGATGACAGGATGGGATGTCAGTTCTCTAGGGTTCCTGTCACCAAGAGTTAAACCGCAGCTTTCTTTAAAATAAATCCTCCTTATATGGATTGCTCTGCAGCAGCAGTCAAATAAGCTAACAGAACGTTAGGAATGGCTAGGAAAAGGATAGTAAGACAGTCAATAAAATGTCCCTATATAAATCCATGGTACGCCCACACCTTGAATACTGTGTGCAGTTCTTGTCTCCCCATCTCAAAAAATACACATTAAAATTGGAAAAGATACACAGAAGGGTAACAAAAATGATTAAGGGCAGAGAATGGCTTCCATATGAGGAGAGATTAAAAAGATGGGACTGTTCAGCTTGGAAAAAAGACGACTAAGGGAGGATATGATAGATGTCTATAAAATCATGCATGGCATGGAGACAGTGAAAAGGGAAGTGTTGTTTAATCCCTCACATAACACAAGAACTAGGGGTCACCCAATGAAATTAATAGGCAGCAAGTTTAAAACAAACAAAAGGAAGTATTTCTTCACACGACACACTTGTTCCCAGGGAATGCTGCAAAGGCCAAAACTATAACTGTGATTAAAAAAGAATTTGGTAAGTTCACGGAGGATAGGTCCATCAATGGCTATAACCCAAGATAAAAGGGGATGCAACCCCATGCTCTAGGTGTCCCTCAGCCTCTGACTGCCAGATCCTGGGACTAGATGACAGAGGATGGATCACTTGATAATTGCCCTATTCTGTTCTGTGATGTTCATTCCTTTTGAAGCCTCTGGCATTGGCCACTGTCAGAAGACAGGATACTGGGCTAGATGGTCCATTGGTCTGACCCAGCATGGTCGTTCTTATGTTCTTACATAAAAAGATATTAGCTCATTAACAAAGCCTGTATCATACATGCGGTTAATGGAAAATTTCCAACTGAAATTATATGCAGCGTTATTGTAACCATTCTGCTGGGGGAGAAACAAGCTTTCAAGTCACACCGAGCCTTGCTGTGCACTACATATTTACTTTGGTAGAACTACGTTGTCGCTCAGGGGTGTGGAAAAATCCACACCCCTAAGCAAAATAGTTATAGTCACCGTAACCCCTCCTGGAGAGGTGGAGTTATTAAGCCGATGGGAGAGCTTTCTGCATCGGTGCAGCTGCACTGATGTAAATTTGTGGTGCAAACCTGTACTCAGAGTGTCACAGCTATGAGGCAGTGAGTGGGAAGACTGCCTAGGATTGCTGAAGGAAGACTTTGGTACCCAAGAAGGGGAAACACATATAGTGATCTGGCCGGAAGGTCAAGTCATGAAGAAGTTGCAGATGCGGGTGGAGAGACTGCCAGAGAAAAGCACAACACCTGGAAGGAGCTAATCCCCAGGGCAGCAAGGAGAGGTGGACCTTGTGAGTGGACCCTGTGACAATGAAGTACGTTACATGTTGTAGGACTTCTGGATCTTGAAAGGTGCATTGTGGGGGATATTGATCATTGTAGCAGTGGAGCTATGTCTGCAAGTTTTGCATCTGTTCTGGCAGGGCCTGGTGCTGCTTTGAGTTGGCATGTCCTGGTCTGTGAGGAGCTTGTTTCTGATGAGCTTCGAGAGATTGGAGGGGAGGGGGTTGTTTGACGAAAAACGGGTTTGGGAAAGGTTTCATTCAGGATGGGGTCCCCACTGAGTCTGGACTGTAGTTTGAGGATACCACCCCATCCTGGAATCCATATGGGGGTAAGTGACAACGAAGGGTGTGCAGTAGGAGGGGGTTTTATTTCTGTATTGAAACAGGTTCTCTTGGATATTTGGGTGGCCCATTACCATGATGTGATCTACGTCTCTACAAGGACACTCCACCCTTTTTGTCCTATGACTACGGGGGCATTAACGGGCCATTTCACCTTGAATGGTCCCTTAGAATATGGGTTAACCACTTATGCTAAACAATCTGTTTAATCTTGTATTTAGCTGTGACACTGAGTACCTTTCCCAGCCCTGGCTGGTCTCTCTCTCTTTCTCAACAGAAGTTGGTCCAATAAAAGATTACCTCACCCACATTTTCTCTCCAACTGAAATTGTACTTTTGCATGCCAGTGGAAATATACTTTTGCATGCCAGTAGAATTCTCAGATTGTCTTAATAAATAACTCAGTTACTGTACATGGATAAAAGACTAGTTTTCAAAAGTCATTACCTATTGATCTGTGGGCATATGGATTTTTATTAAGGAATTATATTCAGTATGACTCTTCCAGTTTTCTTTGCTTTCATAAGGTAGGAAAAGTATTTTGCACCTTTTGAGTCCATTGTAAGAATGTTTCAATTTGTGAGAGGGTCAGAGTCAAATCACAAATCTGATTGACCTCTTTTGAAAATAAAATGCCTAACAGAATTTGTACTGTCTGGCAAGTTAGAGATGTTGGACAGATCCTTAGAGGATGTAAATCAGCGATGCTCCATTGCAATCAGATAATATTTGGCACCAGGCTAAGTTAACAAACTGCTAGCAACACTTCAATGATGTGGAAATAGAAGTTTTATCATACAAGTCTTGAAGCTTTTAATTGGAAAGCGCAGCTTCTTTGTGAATGCAACATTATATCATTAGTAGGCTTGGCAGTATTCAATTTTTTTCTACTTCTGACAATTAATATTTTTTATTTTTAAGACGTTTTCTATTTTTAACCATTTTTATTTTTACAGTTGCTAGAAATGAAAGGGGGAAGGGATGGAGTTAGAGTAGCATTGATAGCAGGGCTACAGTGGGTTCCTAGTATTGACAGCTGGGCTGCAGAGGACTCCCTACATAGCCAAGGGGCCCAAGACACCCTGGCACAAGATGCAGGGGAGGATGCAAGGCCAGTGACACCCAATCCTTGCAGATATGCTGCTACTGACATTTTTTTAATCAATTTCATTTTCAGCTGAAATGAACATTTACCTAACCTTTACCAATTGAAATTGAATCCTACCAAGATCAATCATTAGTGATTAGTAGTGTTCAAATTATGCATAAAAAAAATCACACTGTTACTGAGTAAACTATTTCCAAAGGAAGGATAAGAACTGCACAGGACATTATTGCATTTTCTAGTGATCATTTATTTTGCAATTACAAAACCTAAGACACTGGAAGATGACTGGCAGAAAGCTGTTCTGCAAAACCATGTTGCATGCAGAAACATACCTATGTTGATGCAAGTACTTTGAAGATCACTTCTTACATATTATCTTTTATTGTCCTTCAGCACACTTTATTTAAAAATACTCGAGGTAAAAGCTTGTAACTGCAATAAAAACTCACCACTGGATCTGTTGGATGAAAAATGTTTAGCAACCGGTTACAAATAGTTCTGGGCAGAATGTGATCTTGACTTCCACTGTTTCCTGGACGGATGCCACGCAATGCCAAAAACACTGCTAATGGAGATCCCATACAGAAGAAATTCTCAACCTAAGGAGACATTTCATTTTATATTAAGAGCTGGAGGAAATGTAGCTTTCTAACACACAGTGGGGTCTGGTTTAAATCTCAATGTCTCAGAGGGACTTCAGAAACATGTTATGAAGAACTAGTAGTAAGAGTGAAGAAGTCCACAATACATTTCAGGTAAACTTTCCATCTCCCTTAAAGGTGATAAGAAATTTACATGTTACTGCACAATGTAAGACAAATTTTGGAAATCTGCAAACACTGTCTCAGTTCGATACTTCAACTGAAGGAGGCATATAAGTATTACAGGGAGTAGGGTGAGGGAGCTGATTTTGGAGGATATTAAAGAAAAAATGACGTTCATAATGCTGAAGTCTGATTTCTCATGAAATTGCAGGAAGCTTACCACAACTACTAAATTTCACTTTAAAGAAGTGCTCTGTGGCTGTTTCTGATACATAGACCATCAAGGAAGCAGAAAAGCAAGTTATTCTGAAAAACAACAACTACCTACATTACATTTGTAGTACTCACACGCGCGCACACACACCAGTGTTATGCACAATCTCTTAAAAACATCTTAGGTTGAGTGAATGGTTTGGTACTTGTGAGAAGGTGCCAGTATCACATAGACTGGGAACTGTTACACACAGAATAGGTACAGTATAGTGGTAGTTTTGCAAGCTCCCCTCATATGGACCCAATCTACTGCAATCTTGTTCTGGAGGGACTGCCTCTGACATTGAGAGGTTAGTTCAGTCTCCACTGGCGATTTAAACTTGCAAACCTGTCCCCTGAGAACTGGGCTGAGACCACTAACTTGTCTGACATAGGTCACTGAACATGCATCAGTGGTAACGACTTTTGGTCACTACCAACCTGGGCCGGGATTCAACATTGACCTAGAGGTGAATGGCTTCGTATCCCATTACCAATCCTCAGACTTCCAGTCCCTAGAAACATCAAATGTAAAACTCTGTAGTCAAATATATTTTCACAAGTCAAAATTACTTTTCAACCTTTAGTATATTTTCTTATAAGAAAAATTCATTCTATCATTATCAGAACTTCACTGTAACCTTCCCGATAAGCTGGCAGTGCATTACAACAGAATCATTGCTAGGGCAATACCATTTTGCGGACAAAAGAAATGGCTGCATTTTTATTAATTGAATATGCTGAATGCTTGGATTCTTGAAGGAAACTGTTATGTGGCAGGCAGCATATGAAGCAAGACAGGAAATAATGGTCCATTTCATTCACCAGACTCCAGTGCTGCTTAAGAAATTCTTCCTCCTCTAAATTGGCCTTGGTAACACACTTCTGAACAAGATTCTTTCTTCAACAGGAATATTCTTTTCAAACTCCATTTTAATACAAGGACTTTATTTCTACAGCAACGCCAGCCATCTTGCAAGCCACAAAACATTATATTACTGCTCCAGTCAATTACAGAGCAAATCTTCTCTTTTATAACCGAGCTTTGCATAGAATCCTGTATTTTCCTAATTGGATGAAAGCTTCATTTTTATCTTCAATAGTAACAATAAAAATGCAGTGACTATTAAATACAGGAAGATTATCATTGCATAATCCTTTAAATCATACAAGTAGCTTCAACCCTGCCAATCTGACACACCTGCATTCAGGGTCTGTGCAATCATGAAAGCTACTGTGACTGCCATGTGATACTTGATAGCTGATACTTAAAAAGGAGATTTCTTAGCTTAGGTGAAATGCAGACTAGACAAGTATTTGAAAAGGTAAATGGATCCAGTGATTACAAGACAGGAGGGTTTTTCCTACTCCTTCAGGCCCATTGATAAAGCATCACTGACAATGTCCAGGTGGACATTTTCTTGGGTCAGTGTTCTTTAGTATATATTCTCCTATAGAAAGAAGTCTTTTGATGTGGTATTCCAGCTAGGTTAGACTTGTAGATTGAAGACTTAATCAATTGTAAAGTGTATCCCATGTAATGGTTCTGATTAATACCAAAAAGTGAATCTCCAGAGAATCAAAAGAGAGCCTTTCAGAAATGTAGTCCTTCAAACTGAGGAACGGAAGCCATTAGACTCTCGGCATTATCAAGCAGGTAGTTTATTTGGAAAGTTACCATAAGATAATCTATTGAGGTCAGGAGGCCACAGTCTTTAAAAACTAGGTAGCATTCATTTGGATAGGCCAGATGTTGAAGCAGCGGTGGGGAATATTACCTGTTTGTGTGAAATACAGCAGCAAGTTGTCAATGGCACAATTTAATAACAGAAGCAACATTTATTTTTAATGTTGCGCTCCAAAGATAGATTACAATGACAGCTATGATTCAGAAGACAAACTGAATTACTGGGGAGGAATGATACACAAGAAGCAGAGCTAAGCTACTTTAGCAACAAAACCCAAATCACCAACAATACCATTCATGACTGTGTAATTCTTCCAGACTAGAAGAGCAGCTGAATGAGAGAATGAATGTGTGACAATGCACCTTTCAATGAGACAATGTGTGCAAGTGAAGGGGACACATGGGCATATTTACAGGTGAAATTAAAATGGGAGGGCAATGAAGATAACTGCAGCATATGTTTATATATTGCCTTTCATCCAGAAGGATTGCAAAGAACTTTACTGACTGAGGAAATACTTCAGTTGAGCATGAAACTGCAGCCACCTCTAGATTGTAGCCCATAGCCCTTTAACTGCATCAGAAACACCATGCAACTTTTGAGGACAAGAAATGAAGGGACAAACCTAGCAGATGAGCATTACATGGGGAATTTAACTAGGCAGTTCTGTTCTAAATTGCTGCAGAGTGTTGCTACAAGAAGTCAGAAGACCTCCTTTTCTCTCAGATATGGCTGCATTTCAGTTGTACTCCTGGTAATTCATCAGTGTCTTTTCAACACCATTAACAGCTTTAGATAGACAGAGGATGCTGTTATACAAAAGTAGAGTTCTAATATGTTGTAATTTGCCCAGGGAACCAGGGTTAACTGACCTTAAGAATCTTTGTGAAAAGTGCCACAGAATCCTGAAATAGCCTGGGTGATTGTGTTGACAAACACAGAGTTAAATAAACTAATCACTAGCTTTAGTATCAGGAAGTAATTGTGGTATGCCCCTCCTCTCTTCCACTTCTTAAGGAAAATCCTTCTATCATGCTGTTATCTTTGATCACTGAAGCAAAAATGACAACTGACATGCCCCAATGCCATAGAGTGTCTAGCTTTTGCAGAATTTTTACATTCTTCAGATAAGAAACAGAATTCTTCCTTAGCCTCTTCTTCCTTTTCCACAGCTGTTGTCCCACAGACAAGGCCAAAATGAGACTGCATCCCTAAATCTTACATGTCTGGTGAGATACCAGTAGAGTTCTGGCATTCAACTCCTGGTCCCCTTAGTGAGACCTACCATTCCTAGCCCTGAGAGTTCTAGTGAATCCCTCATTAGGGCTATCAGTGGGGAGGAAGTCTAAAGTCCTTAACTCCAAAGATCCTATTTTGGTGGCCATAATCTTGGCCGGGATGATGAGTTAGGGGCACTGACCAAAGACCCTCCAAATCTTCAGGTTTTTTCCCCCAAGAAGGAGCAGTTATATGCACCACTTCCTTTCACATTAAATCACCAAGCAATGTAGTTTCTGGATTCCTTCCTGAACTTCTTGACAGAGAAATGTGTCTATTTGCTCAAGGTCAAGCAACAATTTAAGTCTCACTTAAGTAGGACTAGTGACTTTCCCTGATCTTAGGCACTCTGGTGACTACAGTAGTGAGCACATTTTCCCATCAAAATAGTACAGGCCCATTCAATCATATATGAAGGCCAGATGTGACCACTATGACCATTTACTCTGATTGCCTGCTGGTCTTTCTGCAATTACTGCATCAAGCCCAATAACTCCTGGTTAAACTAGAGCGTGATTAAAGAAATAGCTTCTGTCTAGGAAAAAAGAGCCAAGACTTTGGTGGATGATATCTACACAGCAGTTACTTGTCGCCATGTTAGTCACATACAACCAGCTGGACTAATATGCTGCTGTGAAGTTGTCCTTCAGTGGAAGCATCCTGTGAACTCTTCCTTTAGTAGAAGCATCTTGCTCTCATATATTTAAGGTAAGCCTCTCCTCCTCTTGAACTGCTCTCCATCAGAATGAAGGTACTCAAACTGTAGTGACAGGCAATAACATAAAATCCTTTGATACACTATTTAACAGTCTATGGAAAATTTAGCAGGATGTGGAAGAGAGAGGATGTATGACAAGGGAAAATTACCTATGAGTAATTTGGTTTGTCATAGTTCTCTCCTCTTTCCCCATCCTACTTCCCTTCCTTTGTGGCCCTTCGTAGGGCTCTTGTTCTGAAAACGTTCAGATGGAATGCAAGTGGATGAAGGACAAGTCTCTGTACAGAATTGAAGGGTGAAGGGTATCAGTCTACCTCCTGCTTCCCAACCGGTAGAGAAAGAAGCATGATGTAGATTATGTTTTTTTAAAATGATGGTGAAGAGAGGAGGGTTAGGACAAACTAAGTAATTTTTCCATTTGTCTATCAGCTGATATTAACTTTAGTTACTAAGGCCCAGATTTTTAAAGCTATTTAGGCACGGCTGTGCTCAATGACACTACGCTTCACTGAGATTTAGTCTCAAGTGTCTAAATCCCTTTAGAAAATGGGAGAGTTAGGCTCCTAAATCTCCTACACATTGCATCGCTGAGCACAGC
This sequence comes from Chelonoidis abingdonii, assembly GCF_003597395.2. NCBI lineage: Eukaryota > Metazoa > Chordata > Testudines > Testudinidae > Chelonoidis > Chelonoidis abingdonii. The sequence continues at coordinate 153,991,334 of NC_133772.1, read as the reverse complement.
AGTGCCTAAATACCTTTAAAAATCTGGGCCTATGAGTACAAAAGAAGTGACATCAGAAGGAGGAAAAAATGATAATTTTAAAAACTCTGAACATTATAGGACTGTTGGCAAGTCTTGTGCAACCAACTGGAAAGCTGGGAATCGCCTTTTTCCAATGGCATAAAGTTCCAGTAATTGGCTCTATTGGCTTATAAAATATCAGTCTAAACCTATCACTAAAAACTGTTTGTCCCGTGTCTCAGCAGGACAGTGTAATCTGGGGGAAAATTCCACATTTGGAGGAAGTTCAGCCAGGTTTGAAGCTGTTCAGAGGTTTGGCATGTTAGAAGCAGTCCCAGTGCAAGATGGATTAGTGGCCAGAGTAGAGGTGAGACTGTCAAAGGTGCATAATAAATGCAAATTTACAAAATGGATTTCACCACCACATGTGGTATAAACAAACGTGTAATAATATAATTCATATAAATAATATAATATATAATATATATTTATATCTAAAATATATATTATAAATTTTAAATTAAAGAGCAAAAATTAAATATATGAATGTATATTAATCCTTTTATATACATATGCAAATATTTAAAAAAAATCTATAAAAATTACCTCAGTACACGCAGAAAAAGCAGCTTGGGTAGAGTGTATTGAAAAGCCAATTTTTATAGCAAACACAATAAATATTCATTCATTCAATAAAAATCCACTGAACATACATACCTTAAATTTTAAGGCAGGTGTTTTCAATATGGTTGATGCCTTTAGTTCATGTAACCTTTCTTCTATCTCTCTCAATCTAGAAAAAAGGGGTGTCTTCATTAGGCATGGTGCGTACAAAAAGCAGTTAGCCCATTTTTGAGGTTGTATGTTGTTTCCGTTCAGAGAAGGAATTGATGCAGGAGTCAGATATTTGTTTGATGCAGTCCTATTTATTTACAAAGAACATACACAAAATTCTGTTTCCCTGAGTGCAGCAGGAATCAAGCAGCAGGAGACAGTTTCTTTGCTCACAGCCCAACCCTTTCTCAGCCAGAACTTTACCCAAAACCTCTTTCTTTCTTAGCTTTTTTTCAGGGTCATGGCACATGTGCATCCCCGATTGTATCTTGGCTTCCTTCTCAATCTGCTTCTGTGGTTCTTTTGCTGCTTCTCCCTCCCTCCCTCCCCCCAACTCACAGCTGCAATCAAAACGATCCCTCATTCCTGTGTTTATCAGACCCCAAGGAAACCTCTTGGACTGCATGGCCAAGCCTCTGCCTGTATTTGAATGCAGTCTAGTCCATTGCTTCAGCTATCATTGGGGGCATTTAACTGTTCCCTTGTTTTGCATGAATATAAGGTGGCTATCATGGCCGCCACATTTGCTCAATCCACAGCAGAACAATAGTATTACAAATTCTTTACAGAATAGAAGAAATGACTTTATTCAATTTTCAAAGTGTGGTTTGTGAATAAAATGTAGAACATATCTATTCTGCTGTGTATCAATCTAACTAGAACAAAATAGGTTTTGGGGACTGGCGTCTCCTGAAAAGCAGTGTTTTCAACGGTCTACCTGTGTTCAAGAGTATGACTCAGTCATAGCAAAGAAACTGAATATTCATCTCCACCCATTACATATTAAGAGGTATCATATGCTGTAACCACACGCCACTTATAGAACATTATACAGGTAAGTAAAATTTAAAACATTTAAAACTACAATCAATAGAAAAAACTATCCAACTACTCTGGGCACAAAAATGTTCACAAACCCAATATTGCTTTAGAAAGATTAAAAACTTTGAAAGCCTAAGTTACAGAATGTAATTATGTGTTTTATAGAAGCATACATATTTAGAGTCATACTGAACTGCATTAATAAAATTTAAAGATGGCTGTATTCATTTATAAATGTATATGTTATGTAACATTAGAATTAATGAGGATCAAGCTTGAAACATTTTTGCGAATGGCTAGGCTTCTGGTGCAAGAATATGGCCATGGTGATGGCCACTGGTCAGATCCTAATGACATCTAAGAGGTTATCCTTCCTCCGCATGTTTTGGGATGCTGAGGAGGTTTCTTCATATTTCTCTCAGCTGAGTTGCACGTTAAGAGAGAATAGCTGCTAGCACTTCATTGTGGGTAATGGAATTGAGCTGCACCAACCCACTAACAGAATTACACATACATCTGGCACAGGGAAAGTCTTGCTCCTCTACATACAGTGTTGTTGTAGCCATGTTGGGCCCAGGTCCTGTGATGGACCTGAAGAAGAGCTCTGTGTGGCTTGAAAGCTTGTCTCTCTCACCAGCAGAACTTGGTCCAATAAAAGATATTACCTCATCCACCTTGTCTTCCTCCTCTACAGAAATTCAAAGGCACAAATGTTGGTAAGACAGGTACCAGGATGGAAAGGGTAAAGAACTGCCATGCTGAGCCACCACTGGCTTTTGATGACAGGAGCTAATTTAAAGTTTCCACCACTTCTTGCAGGATCCCTCTGCCTCTCCCTTAAACCCTGAAGGAGTCTGGAAGTGCCCTTTCCACTGCTGCCTAAGAGCCCTGAGTATGTGGGATGTGAAAGTGAGGTCAACTCCCACCAATGATCTGTCACTGTCACCTGCAGGGTCTCCCTGCTGTTGAAGACCTCCTACCAACACCTTCACATCGCAGGTGTTGAGGTCTCATTTACCAAGATCCGTGCTGGTTGCGAGACAAGGCAGTATTAAAGTTTCAGGCTGAAAGATGGCAGCAGGTAAAGGTAGGCAGCAGACAATGAGATGATCTCCAGTTACAGGTAAGTACTTTGAGACGTGAGGTCCCTCTCTGTATTCCATTGTGGGTTACACATGCACACCATGCATCCAGAATTGGAGAAAGTAGCATCCGCTGGTCTGTGAATGTGCCCTGGCTCGCCTCATGCTTCCATCTGAAGCGATAAAGGGTGGGACGGACAGAATATGTCTTCAGTTCCTTCATGGTGAATTTCACTAATTTGCAGCAGAAGGGAAGGTGAGTGGAAAGTGGAATAAAGATAGGGACCCCACACCTCGAAGAACCTCCAGTTAAAGGTAAGTAACATTCTCTTCTTTGAGTGATGGTCCCTATTACATTCCACCGAGGGTGATTAACAAGCAGTACCTAAGTTGGAGGAGGGTGCAAGGATAAGGATGGAATGGTTGTGTGGAGAACTGCCATGCTGAAGGAGGCATCCACCATTAAGTTCTGCTCTAAGGTGTAGTGCGCTGCAAAGGTGTGCACAAACTCCACATGGCTGCTCTACACATGTCCATGAGTGGCATGTCCTGAAGGGAGGCTGTGGTCGAAGCCTGAGCTCTCGTGGAGTCAGCCCACACCCCTGTGGGGGGAGGTAGGCCCGATGGCTGGTAGCAGAGTTTAATGCAACCTGAAATCCATTTAGAGATTCTCTGGGTGGAGATGGGCTGTCCCGAGTGTCTCTGCTACTGCAACAAACAGTCTAGGGGGCATCCTGATTGCTTTTGTTCACTCCAGGCAGAAGGCCAGAGCTTGTCAGATGTTGAGGGAAAGGAGTTGATGTTCCTCTGCAGATGTGTGTGGTTTTGTGAAAAAAACAGGTAAGTGAATGGATTGATTGATGTGAAACTGGGAGACCACCTTTGCTAAAAAATTGGGGTGTAGATGTATAAGGAGACTTTATGCTTGTGGAAAACTGTGAAAGGTGGATCCGCCATCATAGCTCCGAGTTCGCCGGCCCTTCTTGCAGAACTGATAGCATGGTGACTTTCATGGAAAAGAGGGACATGGGTGACTTCATTAGCATGGAGAGAACTGGATTCAGGTCCCATTGGGGTGCAATTGCTTGCATGGGTGGGAAGGTTCTGATGAAGCCTTTCCAAAACCAAGAGGTTAGCAGGTGTGTAAAGACAGAGTAACCTTCCATTGGATGGTGGTATAGACTAATCGCTGCCAGGTGAACTCTCAAAAAGTTGAGGGTGAGACTTGAGTTTTGACGTTTCCTTGTGGGTTGATAAGGTCTCTGCAGGTAGAACTGAGGAGACCTGTGGCACTGAGTGGATGAGTAAGTAGTGGAATTTTTGTTTCAGGGAAGAAGTGTAGATGCCCAGCAAATGAAGAGTACCCCTGAAGTCCTTTAGTGTCTGTAGTGATTTGTCTGTCTTCTGGTTAAAAAGATGGGATTTGTCAAAAGGGAGGTCCTCAATGGTGTTTTAGACGACCTTCCTAAGAAAACCAGAAGAATGAGCCAAGACTCTACACATGACCAATCGCTGTAGCCATGGTCCTGGAGGAGATATCTGTTGCATCTTCTGTTGACTGGAGGGCAGTTCTGGTCATGAGCTTCCCTTCGTCAACAGTGCTTGAAAACAAGCACAATCTAGTTGTGGAAGCCTATCAGCAAACTCAATGAATTTACTATAATTCAGAAAATCATATTTGGCTAACAATGCCTGATAATTTGCAATCCTGAATTGCAGGATGGAAGATGACAATATTTTACGTCCTCGAAGATCTAGATGCTTCCCTTCCTTATCTGCCAATGTATATCAAGGATTGCTATTTGGATCTTTCTGCAGCAGCCTGGACTACAAGGGAATTCGGAGGTGAGTGGGAGAAAAGATATTCAGAGCCTTTGGCCAGAACATCATAGTGCTCTTCTGTACCCTTGGAGGTAGCTGTGCATGTTGCAGGGGTGTACAATACAGTTCTGGGAGGCTCCAGTATGGCTTTGTTAATTGGCAATTCTATTCTCGCCAGTCCCAAGATGTGAATGATATCCACAATCTTGTGCAGGGAATCATAGCTCTCCTCCAAAGGATTTGGGCTTTTCCCCATGAGTTTGAAGCCTGGAGTCCTGGGCATAATCTGATATCCGCCCAAGAGTATAGGGGAGACAGGTGGAACCACCAAATCTATCTAAAAACAAGCTGAAAGTATTAACTATTAAAACTAAGAAAGAAAAATATAACTGGTAAAATTACTATAAAACTTGCTAAAGCCATATACAATTATCTGTTTTAGAAGTGTGTTAGAGACAAGGGCACAGAGTTCCGATCTGGACCATGTGGTGGTCAGAAGGAATTGAAGATGTGGTTGGTCCGCCCTGCCCTTTATCACCTCAGAAGGAAGCATGAGGTGAGCCAGGATGCATGTGCAGACCAATGGACATTACTTTCAAATTCTCTGACTCCGGATGCATGGTGCGCATGCGTCACCCTCAGTGGAAGAAGAGACCATTACACGAAGCAGAAGTAACTGCATCCCAAGGAGCAGCAACTGCATAAGTAGCGGCACATGGCTCCGCCAAGCCCCATCTCCAATTGGTGAAGGTTGGTGTGTTGGCAGAGTTTGGAAGAGAAGAAATGGTTATTAACCTTTCCGTAACTGTTGTTCTTCGAGATGTGTTGCACGTCTCCATTCCAGTGTAGGTGTATGTGCACTCCAGTGCACAGTTGTCAGAGTTTGTCCCTTAGTGGTAACCATCAGGGTGGCATGACTGCCCTCTCCTGCCTTGTGTACTGTGTTCAGGCATAAAGAGCAGAGCCTCTCCCACCCCCCACCCCCCTCAGTTCCTTCCTACCGGAAAGACTCCAACAGACAGGAGAAGGAGGGCAGATTGTGGAATGGACATACCCAACACTTCACAAAGAACAACAGTTATGGAAAAGTCAGTAACTGTTTCTTCTTCTTAGGGCGACTACCTGTGTTCATTCTACCATAGGTGACCTACAAGCAGCCCAAATTGGTAGTGGACTTGGAGTTTATTTGCACAGGTATTGGTAGAGCACTCATTCAAATCTGGTATTGTCTCTCACTGTTGAAAGTTTACATAGTGAGACACAGATGTACGATGTGATGACCAGGTTGCCACTTTGCAAGTATCTAACATGGGGATGTGACCCAGAAAGGCTGCAGAAGCTGGTTGGAACCAAAATGAATGACCCAATGTTCTATCTCAGCAGTTCTCAAACTGTGGGGTGGGACCCCATTTTAATGGGGTTGCCAGGGCTGGCATTAGACTTGCTGGGGCCTGGGGCCAAAGCCCGAGCCCCCACTGCCTGGGGCTGAAAGGGCTTCAGCCCCAGGTGGTGGGGCTCAGGCTACAGGCCCCCTGCCCAAGGCTGACGCCCTTGGACTTCGGCTTTGGCCCCCTCACCCAGTGTGGCGGAGCTTGGGTTTTGGCTTTGACCCCCCCGCCCCCAAACCCAGGGTGGCCTCAGGGTTTCAGTCCCCCCTCCTCGGATTGTAAAGTAATTGTTGTCAGAAAGGGGTTGCGGTGAAATGGAGTTTGAGAACACCTGCTCTATCTGGAGGCATCACACTAGCCAACTGCTAACATAACAGCATGCAATTGGATATCCAAGATAAGATCATTTGAGTGGATACTGGACAGCCCTTCATTTTGTCCACACATGTAATCAAGAGTTGTATCAAAGACCTAAAAGGTATAGTCTGGTTCAGATAAAAAGCTAAAGCTCTCTAACATCTAGAGCATGAAGCCTCTCCTCACCTTTACAACCATGAGGTTTTGGGAAGGTCAGTAAGAAGACAGCTTGGTTAATATAAAAACTGGAAACCACCTAAGAAAGAAACCTTGGATAAGGGAAAGGTAAACTGTGTAGAAAACAGTATATGGAGGATCTGATACTAATGCCCTCATTCCTCCCCCTTACTAGCTGATGTAATGGTCACTAAAGATTCATCCTCCACAGAAAGGTGCAATAGGAAGGAGGATGCTGGAGGTCCAAAAGGGGAACCCATCAGCTTTGCTAAGAATAGAGTCAAGCTGCATGGGGGAACAGGAGCCTACACCTGTGGAAATAGTTTGTTCAGGCCTTTTAAAACTCTTATGGACAACAGGTTGGAAAAAAGTGAATGGCCATCAATAGGTGGGTGGAAGGCAGAGAAAAACAGGTGCACTCTGAGTGAACTAACTGTTAACCCTTGATGCTTGAGGAACAGAAGATAGTCCAATACGTGCTGAACAGAAGCATGGACGAGGGAAATACCTTTCAGTCTGGACCAGATAAAGAACCTCTTTCATTTACGTAGTTTTCTACTATTTAGCAGCACATCCTGATCTCCTCTAAAGCAGGACCCCTTTGCAGATGTCAGCCATGAAGCCTCCAGACAGTCACATGAAGGGTCTGTAGATTAGGATGGATGGGGTGGCTGCATTTATGCTAAATCAAGTTTGTCTCTTGTGAGAGTGACAGCGGAGGATTGATTGATACAGATAACAACTCTGAAAAACAGTGTTGACAGGGCCCTGCTGAGGCAATAAGTATAAGATGAGCCTTGTCCTGATTGATTTTGCACAGATCTCTGGGCAAGAGAGGAATGGAGGAAAAGCATACATAAGTCCATTTGACCATGGCAATAGAAAAGTGTTTGTTAACAAACCTGGGCTGTGGCCTATTTGGAAGCAAACATGGTGACATTTTCGGTTGTCCTTTGTTGCATATAGATCCACTGATGGAGTTCCTAAAAATGGAAAATGGAACTTGCTATGTCTGGGCAAAGGAACCACTCATGGTGATTGATAAACAGTCTGCTGAGGCGATCAGCCAAAGTATTCTGGATCCCTGGAAGGTAAGCCACTTTTAGATATACAGAGCTGGCAATATAAAAATTTCAAAGCAGAATCATTTCCTGACACACCAGCAGAAGGGAAAGGAAGGCGGTCTGGTCCGGTACCGGCTTCCCCAGGCTAGCAATTTAAAGGGCCCAGGGCTCCAGTTGCTGTGGGGAGACATGGGCCCTTTAAAGCGCTGCCGGAGCCCCACTGCCGGAGCCCTGGGGTAGCGGCAGCAGGGCTCCAGTGGTGATTTAAAGGGGCCAGGCCTCCGGCTGCTCCTGGGGGAGACTGAGGACGACCCCTGGATGCAGGTACGCCCTGAAGGGACGGAAGGAAGTAGCCCAGGGACAGCCAACTGTAGCCTGGCTGCGTCACACTGTCACTCCACACCTGGGATAGCAGCCTCTCCACCACAGGACAGGAGGCCTGCACTAGTCTACCTTCCGCTAAAGCTAGGATGCTCGATTCCTTTTGCTGCTCTGCCCTGATCACAAGCCAGAGCCCCGACTTTTTGCTGCCCACACAGCCTGAGTGCCGAGGTTCATAGACTTGGTATTGCTCAGCCCAGTTTAAGTGGCCTGAGCTTTAAAGACAGCTAATTCCCCTCTAATTGGTTGCCGTGCCAAGGGCATGACAGTGAGGAGGCGTGGCCTCCATCAGAGATAGACAAGGAGGGATGGCCACGCTCTCTTAAAAGGCCCCTCCTTGTCTGTTTACATAGAACACGGCTACTGCATTTTTAATCAAAATCCTACAAGCCCCTTCCCTGGGTGTGTAAAAGAAATGCCATGCAAATGAACCAGATTACCTATAAATGTCAGGGAGTTGCAGGTTATTTTAGATTACCCTGTGTCTGTATGAGACCCAAGACAGGCCACCAACCCAAAACTGATGCATCCGTGACTAAAGTGAAAGATTGTTGAGATGGAGTGAAGGGATCTTCCTTGCAAATGTTGGAAGGTTCTGTCCATCTATCTAAGGAGGATAAGAACCAGTTTGGTATCTGAACTATAGTGTCCATATGATGTTTCCTTGATGAATACACCTCGGCCAATTAGCTGTGTAAGCTCTCTGAAATGTAGTCTAGCATATTAGATGACATAAATGCAGGCTTGCCATGTGCCATAGCAGCCTCGACAATGACTTACTGTGGGGAGGAGTTATGTCTTTAAACCTGGAATGATGCTTTCCATTGTCTGAAAACTTGACCGTAAAAGGAAAGCTTTGGCCATTATGGAATTGAGGACCAATGCAATAAATTCTATTTACTGTATCAAAGACAGGATGGACTTTTCTGTGTTGATCAGTAGGTTGAGTGCATCAAACTTGGACAGGATAATGTTTATGCTGGACAACGTTTATGACCTGATCAACTTTTTACTAGCCAGTCATCCAGATAATGGGAGACATGGACTCCTGATCTCTGGAAGAATGCTGCTACCACTGCCATACGCTGTGTGAATACATGAGTTAGCCAACAGACCAAAAGTCAGCACTGTGAACTGATAGAACCATTGACAGAATCTTAGAATCTTTCTGTGGCTCTGATGAATTGCTACATGAAAGTAAGCATCCTTTGAGTCAAGGGAAGCATGTCGATCACCCAGCTCAAGGGAAGGAATAATGGAAATTATAGTGACCATCCGGAATGTCAATTTCTTTAGGAACTTGTTTAACTCTCTCAGACCTAAAACAGGCCTGAGACCCCACCTCCCTTCCCCTTCGGGATCAGGAAGTAACGGGAGTAAAACTACTTTCCTCTGAGCAACTGAAGGACCTCCTCTATAGCCCCCACAAGAAGAAGCCATTGTATCTCTCGCAAATAACACAGCTTTGAGAGAGAGGTCCCTGAAGAGGGATGGGGTAGGGGAGCTGGGAAGGGGGCTAGAAAGAAATTGAAGGGTGTATTCCACTTCCACCATGCTTAGAACACACTGAGCCATGGTGATGTGGGCCCAAGCATGAAGGAAGTGGGACAGGCAATTTGCAAAAATCAGAGAAGGCAAAGACGGCATTCTTGGAACTGATACTCTGCTTGATCTATTCAACAAAATGTATGCTAGGAGGATGCAGTCTACCTTGATGAACCAACAGCTGCAGGGGCAGAAGGTGAGGGTGGACTTTTTTTAAATCCTATATCTTTTCTCCTTAGTTTGAGCTACAACTACCAGAAATTGCTGGGTCTGATAAAGAAAGAAGGACTTCCTCTTTGCCCTCGGAACAGAAATCCTTAGGAATTTCAGAGTTACTCTGGAGTCCTTGAGACTATGCAGAGTGTCACCAATTTTTCCGAGAAGAGTCATGACTCCTCAATGGGGAGGTCCTGGATTGTTTGTTGATGCTTTGGGAGGAGAACAAAGGATAGAATCCATGAGGACCATCACATGATGATGATGGAGACCAGGCAACAAGTTGCAGAGTTAGATGCATCATGACCAGCCTGCAGAGCTGTTCTAGAAACTAACATGCTTTCCTCCATCATCACCTGAAATTCTTGTTTCATATTGTCTGGGAGCTCATCCTTAAACTTCAAAATTGTACCCCATTGAGTAAAATCATAGTGTCCTACCAGAGCTTGCTGGTTCACAACACAAAGGTGTAATGCTTCCGTGGAATAAAGCTTCCTTCTAAACAAGCCTAGTTTTTTTGTGTCAATGCCTGGTGACCTTTCTCTCCCTTACATTAACGGCAGATACTACCAGCGAGCCCTGAGAGGCAGGACTGTAAAAATGTTAAAACGCATGAGAGGGTATGTAGTATCTCCTCTCAGCTATCTTTGCAATAGGTGGCAAGGACGATGGGGTCTGCCAAAAAACCTGAGAAGGCTCCAGAACAGACTCATTAATAGGCAGAGATATCCTTGATGGAGCTGCTGATGTTAAAAATGCCCACAAGTCTGTTGGACTTTTCCTGGACCTCCTCTTGATGGATGCCTAGAACCAAAGACATTCTTCGCAACAACTCTTGATGGGCTTTGCAGTCATCCAGTGGCAAGGAAATAGACTCCACCATGACAGCATCATATGGGTTAAGGAAGAACATGCCAATGATCCTCAGGGCTTATCCTTTTTCAGTTCTTTTCAGGGAAGCTTAAGAGAAGGTTCCTGCCCCTGCACACCATGGGCCCACTACCAAGGTTGGGCTGTTTACGGCGCTGACGTTCTTGATGACTAGCCAAGGAGGTAGAGTGGGAAGGATGTGGGGACTCTCTTGACTGAGGGAGGAACCCTCGTGGGTTCCCCAAAAGCCACCGATATGGGGCCTGGCCCCCAACTGTGTGCAGACAAAGGGTCCTTGCAGTCTGTACCCTGCTGGAACAGAGGCTGAAGCCAGGGTGGGCAGGCACTGCATACAGGTTACTGGACATGTCCAGACACACACATAAACCTACTTTAGAATTCAAAGAAGAATCCACTTCTTCATGCAGGAACTGTCCCCTCAGTACCAGAGAGGTAGGCTCAGATTCTTGAGAAGGGGACAGCGAGATGCTCTGTGGATTTCCCCTAGATGGTACCATTTTAGTCAGTATGCTAATTGTCAAATCCGATAGTTCCACATGGTGAGGAGCTGAAACTGCGACCAACAGTGCTGACGCCAAGCAAGAATCTTGAATTCCCAGGGAAGGCGGTATTGACAAATTCAACAAACACCTCAAGAGTGGATGGTACCGAGAAAGTATTCTGGTCTTGTGGCACTAGAACCTGAGGTGACAATAGTGAAGCTGGTACTGAACTGGGCTCTGGATCCAACAAACTCCCATTCTGAGGCTTGTTCTGGAGAATGCCTCATTTATAGCACACCTTTGAGTCCTTAGCAGAGGCTCAACTTCTGCACCTCTGATCTTGAGGTGCCCAGTACCAAGTCCTTAGATGACTTTTGTTACCTCTTCTTTGGCACCAGTGAAACTGATTTGTGTCTCAGTACAACCAAGGCCGGAGGAGCACTGCTGCCCGATACAGAGGCACTTTGTACCCAGATTGTGCAAGAAGGCTCCAACAGAGGATGAAGCTCCAATTCCAACTTAAGCAGGTACTTAAGTCTAGCTGCCCTGTCCTTTTGGGATCGTGGCTTAAATGCCTTAGAGATACTGCATCTGTCACTAACATGAGCCTCCCTCAAGAAATTAAGGCAGCTGGACTGCAGGTCACTAATTAGTATTAGTTTTCCACAAGAGCGGCAGGGTTTCAAGCCCAAAGAATGAGGCATAACTCCAGTACACAGATAGGAGCTAGTGTCAAACACCCCCCGCCTCGAAAAAACAAACACAAAAACAAAAAACCCTAAGTTAAGCCCAAACTAAACACAAACTGCCCTATAAAAACAATGGGTACTAATGACAGTAACCATGCCACCCCACAGGTACCGATAAGGGAAAACTCTCCCAACAACTGCACTAGACTGCACATATACCTATAATGGAAAGGACATGTGCAATTCCTCAAAGGAGAACCTTTATTCCTCCTCCTCTCCCCAAACCTGGATAGGTTCAGAATACTTATTGTTCTTCAAAAAATTAAAAAACCTAAGTGCTAGAAACTCAGGAAGTTCACAGCTAAGATTCCAATACAAACTATAACTCCACCCTGCATCACTGCTCATTTCCCACCCATGGGCAGGTGCAGCCACAGATCTAGTTACTTTATTGGGGTAGAGTATTTTCAATAATGTCTTTGGAGGGCATTACATTATTGTCCCTTGCTGGAAGTGGTTCCCAAATTGATCAACTGACAACGAACAGAAGATTCTTGCTGGCCAGCTGTTTGATTCTGGTACAGGATGCAGGATACGGGCTCAGAATTCCAGTCACTGATCCCAGCTCCCCTTACCTTTCATAGCTTCACTAATGTGTTTGTCCTATGGTAAGAGAATTCCATGTACCATTGCTATTCAATGCCAGCACTGGTGTAACAGTGCCAGACATTTCTGATAAAAGTAATGGTAAGCTCTGGAAAACTCCTAAAGAGTTTCATTTAGGGATGCAGATTTCTCCTTAATAATGAAAATGTGGAATACATTACCGTTGTTTAGTTATGTAAAGTTCTTCAAGCAAACGTTGCTCCTCATAGCTCATCCAACGGTCTTCAAGATCCTCCTCTTCCTTCTGCAGCAATTGTTCATACAGTCTTACTGGATTCCAGCCAGTCATTATGTCGTAAGTAATTACACATCCAAGGGAATGTGACACAATTGAAACTTTCCCTCCTTTTTCTTCAAACTCTGGATTCCGAGAACAGAACAGCATATATAACCGGTTCAGCTCCTGTTGAAGGCCTTTTACTAGCTGTTTTAAGAAAGAAAACGTGTTAAGATTTCATCATTATCTACTTAATCTCCCTGTTCCTACTACGAGTTCAAAAATGGAACTGCTTCATGGCAGTGTATGTGGCCATTCTAGTATGCACTAAATGTGACTCGAGAATTTTGCTTTATCAGCGAGTAACTTAAAACTGTCCAAAGGATAACCATTTATAAAAGAGAACAAATTAACCATGACACTAAATCTCCTGTTAAAAAAAAAACGTTCTAAGGATTTTATTCTTAAATTTCTGACGTACTCTCTATCTTAACTCCATTTTAACTCAGTTCTCTGTCTGGGAATTTCCAGGGCTTTAGACATGTTTATGGACATGTGCTAACAGTCAGGGAGCAGGGTCTCTATGGTGCTTTGGAATTCCAAATGGTCCCTGGGTCCACAAGCTGCCATCCATGAGTCATCCTACTCATCTACATTTTGATTCATGTGTACCCTCTCAGCACAGAGCCCCAAGATACCTAAGGATCTGTTAAAATATTCAGCTTGTCCTGAAAATGTACAAGAGTCAGCAGAGAGGCACCCTTGACTGGAAACAGGAATTAAAGTATGGAATCTGTGAGAGGCCAAGAAGCAAGGAGAACAGCAGGATTCACTACGGCTAGGGGAAACGTGGAGAGTTTAGTTATGCAGGTACTCTGACTTGGCAATAAGACACACCCTGTGCTCCTTAGGAGCTCTGTAAGACTATAGGAATCATCCAGGTTCAGAACTGCCTTTGCTGGTGGACTGATGCTGATTCATGTGTACCCAGGGCATCACAATGTAAATCCCCAAAGCACCCTAGTTTCATATTAGCTATAAGAAAGTAATTTTATAACACTGCTCATAGAAACCGTGACTTCCAGAGACCTCTGTGACATTTCTGCCCTGGGTCTGGAGCTGTCAGCAGGCAGCACCTCAGCTCTCAGCCGCTGCTGACAGTGGGTCCCCAGCAGCTCCTAGTCGCCAGGCAACAGGGGAGTCCCAGAGCTCTTAGCCGCTGGGCAACAGGGGGATCCTGCAGCTCCCAGCCCCCGCAGGCAGTGGGAGTCCCCTGCAGCTCCCAGCCACCAAAGGCAGTGGGGGACCCACAGCAGACCTCTCAGGTGCCCAGCCATTGTGGGTGCTGGACCCTCCTCCCTCTCCATTTTGTCAGGGGTATTTTTAATAAAAATCACGGACAGGTCACGGGCTTTTGTGAATTTTTGTTTATTGTCCATGACCGGTCTCTGATTTTTCCTAAAAATATCCATGACAAAATCTGAGCCTTAAATCATGAATCTTTTGATTCTTCGTTTCTCTGTGATCATCAAGACTTTCCCTTACTCCCCAAAATTGGGACCAATAAGTGCCATCGGCAAGGGGGAAGCTGTGCCACTTCATGTCCATTTTGTGGAAGTGAAAAAGTGAAAATTTTGCCACCTGCCTGTGGTTAGATAGAGGCCCAAGACAGACAGTGAGTACCATGCACAAACCAACTCAGATGGATGCAGAAGTATTAACTCCGATTCCCATAAGCATTCAATTGGTGTAAGAATTTGAGGGTACGTCTACACTATGGGATTAGTCTGATTTTACATAAACCGGTTTTGTAAAACAGACTGTATAAAGTCGAGTGCACGCAGTCACACTAAACACATTAATTCGGCCGGGGCTTTCCTGTTTACCTGGCCACCGCATCTGAGTTTCAGAGTTTTCTGGTCCAGAAGCAGTCACAGGATGTGCACTGTGGATACGCCCGGGAGGCCAATACCATCGATTTTGC
>NC_133772.1:153885928-153974950 GCF_003597395.2 Chelonoidis abingdonii | reverse complement strand
GTGTCGTTCCAGTCCGAGGCTAGCGTCGATTTCCGGAGCGTTGCACTGTGGGTAGCTATTCGTAGCTATCCCTAGTTCCCGCAGTCTCCCCACCCCTTGGAATTCTGGTTGAGATTCCAGTGCCTGATGGGGCAAAAATCATTGCTGCAGTGGTTCTGGGTAATGTGTCGTCACTCATTCCTTCCTCCGGGAAAACAATGCGAACATCATTTCGCGCCCTTTTCGGCGTGGATGCCCTGGCAGACGCCATAGCACAGCAACCATGGAGCCCGTTCTGCCTTTTTTTTTTTCCTGTCACTGTATGTGTACTGGATGCCACTGACAGAGGCGTACTGTACAACTACACAGCAGCATTTGTTTTGCTTTTGCATGATAGAGACAGTTATTCAGTCGTTCTGTACCGTCTGCTGCCATTGTAAATTGGCAATAAGATGGATTTGCGGCCACACTAACCCTAATTCGATATGGTAATACCGATTTTAGCGCTACTCCTCTCGTTGGGGAGGAGTACAGAAACCAATTTAAAGAGCCCATTATACTGATATAAAGGGCCTCGTAGTGTGGACGGGTGTGCCGTTAAATCGGTTTAACGCTGCTAAAAATCAGTTTAAAAGCGTAGCGTAGACCAGGCCTGAGATGCACCCAGCATATAGACGAGACAAATATCTGAACACATCTCTTAAGAGGCTGGAGATGAGGAATTACAGCAGGCTCATCATCACCCATAAAACCAATACTAGTCCTTTTGGTGAGTGGTGGTGTAAAGGTTGACAGCAGCTGATGACATCCAAGGCTTCTGATTAAATATTTCCCAGTAGTGTCACTCATCTCAGTTTCCTAATCGTAGTTTACCCAGCAGTTCACGTATTTTTCCAAAATCTGCTTTATAAATGTAGCAACATTTAGATTTCTTCATATAATGTGATATTAAAGGACCAATTAAGACTGCATTAAAATTTTGCATGTTAGTAATGTGCCTCAATCATTTAACTATAACAGCTCTATTATGTAATCAATGCTTGTATAAAGATGTGTCACAGAAAAGTGCATTTACAACCACACTTGAGGCTGAGACTGTGTATTATTCTTTATATGGATTAATGACATATATGGTCATGGATTATTTAGAGCTCCTTGTGTTCAATAGTACTGATCAGCTTAAGGGGTTTATGAAGATATTTTGTGTAAAAATCCAGAAAAAATATTTCTCCAAAATTGCTTCTAAGTTGCTGTAAGTATTACCTGATCTGATCAAAACTTTATTATTCTGCTCACTGCTTGGTTAAACTATGCCATAAATAAGTCCTCTGAACACTGCTCTGTCACATTTCTCCTGTTACTGGGCATCTCTGCAATTAGCGTCATTTTCCTATTTTACCAAAAAGAATGAATAAAAAGCCCCACAAAAGGCAGAAAAGCTGTTTGGAAGAGAAGCACAAATGAGATAGATGGAGCTGGCATCCGCTGAATTTGAAAACACAGAACAATGCTCAAGAAGAGAGGATCAAAATTTTAACAATAATGTAGTATAGTCTACAAGCATGTATTGCAGTAGACTAATCCTATGGTAGTCCTAAAATGATAGTATATTCTTAATATGCTAGTTCAACCTATCAGAAACTTCTAATCTGCTCTCAAATCCTATTTCCTAAGACAAGATGCATGGAGAAAACTTACCTAAGCAGAAATACTGACAACCACAGAGGTTAAGGAAACGCAGTTCTACATGTAAAACCCAACCCAGTCAGTAACTGAAGTGATGTTTCCAGAATTTGGCATAAGGGGTGGCCAAGAACATGATTTCTTTGAGGAGCAAGCACAGTAACACTCCCCATTCAGGGATGGCCTGGTATTTACCAGATGTAGGTTTTGCAAGGTAAAATCAAGAATTTCACGGCTCTGGGAAAAACTAGGTACTTCCAGTTTAAAGCATTTTCCATTTTAAAAACTGTTGGTTAATGTACACCACATTACACTTAGTTTTAGTTACATATTCAAATTGTGGTTACATAAGGCAGTAGATTTGTAGATTAATTCAGGGCTGCACAAATAAAAAGTAAAACTGCACTGGGTGTAATACTAATATATGTAATTATAATACTGACCACCAGCATGCCTGTATACATTTTGGTTTGGTATTTTTTCAAGGACTCATATTTCAGTTTTCAATATTATACAAACAAAAGTCAAAAACATTTGATTATATGAAAACAACAACAATGCAGAGTTGTGGGCTTGAAGCATGCAGGAACCAGAAGCATGCAGAGTTGCAGATTACCGCTCTAGGTCCATTTGGCCATGCAGCATTCTGTAGCAGAAAACCAGCTTTGATGTAGTGGATAGACCGAGCCCAATCCCGTTTTGAATGGATGTTTTCAAAATTTGAAAAAAAGACTCGTTCTACGCTCGCTCAACTTGCTGGACATTGATGCAATTATACTTCTCCGTTTTCTCGTTTAAAACTGGTGTAAGCCAGTATTTACCAGCACCCTGTCCTAAACTAGTTTTTCTTGAAGGAAGCACCAATCCTGCCCATGCCCCCAAGATTGCTACAGGAATTTTAATTTAAAAAATAAAAGAGATCAAGAATTCATTTTTAACTTGCATTTTTCAAAATGCTATATTCTATGAATCAATACTGCATATAAATATGAATGGCAGCAATGGTTACAAATGTTGGCAGAATGTTTCACTGCCAGACAGTAATCATTTAACATCCTCAGCTTCAAAACATTTAAAAAATATTAATGAATCCTTACAATAGCCTTGTGAAATAGGCAAGCATTATCGCAATTTCAAAGTAAATTCTTTGAGACTGGGACACTGCCTACTTTGATGTTTGTACTGAGTTAAATGCATATGGGTACTACTGAAAACAAAATAAATAACACTGCAGATAAAGAAACTGATTCGGAGAGGGTTACCCAAGGGTCCAGGAAAAAAAAAATAAATCAGTGTCAGAGATGGAATTAGAACTCAAGACTTCCCGCCGAACAATCCTGAGCTCAGATCACACCATTGCTACATGTTACATTTTCACTGGAATGGAAGAGACCTTCTGTGGAAGAAGAAAAATATAATTGGACCCTCCCCCCCCTTCATTTCATGGACATCTGCATCGATAAGTGACCTTCAGCATTTATGGCATTATATTATGAATTTCTCATTTTCTACAGATTTTGGGGTAGAAGAGGGTATGTTCCTGTCAAGCACATCTGAAGTATCCAGTTATCCACCTGACAGGATGCTTCTATCTAGTCTTTAAAAATCATACTGTTATCGGAGAGTTAAACTAACACACCAACATGTATGTATGATAGGAAAGAAACTCTGCACATGGACCTCTCAGCAGCTGTAAATTCAGAAGCAAAAGAGGCCTGATGACCAGATTACAAAGCTGTAATTCAACCTGATCAGCTGACAGAGATTGTTTCTAAACCCTAAATCACTGAATACCTAACCTATCTGCACAGTATAATTTATTACTGTAGCTAAGCTGTAAGATTTCCAGTCACCATCATCATTAAAGTGTCATGAATTAACCGAGTACCCAAATATTTTGCAGTTATAGTAAAACAAACTCCTCTCATTGCAGTTGTAAAGCACCATTTCTTTCCTCTGACTACACGGGTCTATAGCAGCATTAGGATTACATAACTGAATCTTTTGGTATTTAGTAAGTAAAAAAAAGAAAAGAAAAAGCGGCTTACATTCTAAGTCCCAGCAAAGATATGATTTGGGTAATCGGGGTACGTCACAAAATTAAGATAATATTATTTAACTCTCAATAGCTTTTCCAATCTTAAAAGGAAGAAATATTCTGGCCAGCAAAAGGAGAGCTTGGTCTGAGAAAATTCTTCATCTGGTTAAAGGTATTTTAATCCCACCAAATCAGTTTTGTCATTTTATCCTGCTTTAAACCTCATCTCCTCTCTATAAAATGCATTCACTACAAACTCCTTTATGCTTCTTAAATCAATGGCCTTATTTTTTCACAGGCAACATCAGTACTGCTTTAATTCTCCATTGACTTTCCTTTCCTAGACTGCTTGTTTAAAAATTCAGATACAAACAATTCATTAGCTACTACTACTATAACAACTACTAATAAATAACTGAATATTGGCCTACGTTATACAGATCAGACTAAATGACCATCGTGTTCCCTTCTGGCCTGGAAATCTATAAATGTTTCCAGCTAGGTTACTTCAAAATATTCTCTTCTCTAAGAAGATTAGATCAATCCAACTTTTTACCTTTTCCTCATAAATGATTTAAAAAAACCCCAATTTTAAAGATGTTTAGATTTGGGGGTAATATTAACTCCCATGAGAATGGGAACAAAACTGAACACTGTTCTGTATGCTGCAGGCTTTATCAGTCTTTGTATCATCAGTTTTTGTATTCACAAAAAAGAGGTTAAAGCCTAGTGGTTTTCTTTGCTGACTTCTCGATTTTTTTAAGCAATATATTTTTTGAACTGCTGCTCTCCCTCTTCAATCACTGAAAAATTAAAATAATATTTAGTGGTCCAAAAATCTCAAATTGATGCTTCTTAAAAAAAATTAAACCCCAGGTTGTTTCAAATGTAACTGTAAGCTCTTCAAGGGCAAGAACCATGTATTCCTGTATTTATCCTAGCATAAAGAAGCCCTGATTTTGATTGGGGCCTTTGAGTGTTACAGTAACACAAAAAACAATAAAAAAAAATTAAAATACTTCAGTTGTTTGGGTTTCTTCCTTAAAGAGGGAAGCCCCATCTTTCTTGTTTCTAGATAGAGTCAGCATATACTCTCCAAGCACTCCATGGGTTATGTAGACCTGCAAGTGGCAAGGTCTAGGGGGCTGACGAGAAACTAAGTTGGGGGCTTGTGCAAGGTAGGATAAGGGTTTACTCATTCAGGAAGTTACTGGTATTGCAGCAGGGGGTGCAAACAGCTAGCGTGCCTCAGTTTCCCTGGCGCATCACAAAAGTATCTAGGTGGTGGGGTGGGACAAGGGTGTATGATTGCTGCAGAGACCCCGAGAGGGCAGGTGTGACTGCCATCTATCAGCCTGGACCTAGAAAGCCTGGACGCTTTGTAACTTAGCAACTGATGGCCTAGAGGCTCACCCAATCTTAGGAGCCAGCCAGTTTTGACCAGCGGGAGAACCAAGGGCTGAAGAAAGAGCCCAGGTGATCAGTTTGCCCAGGAAAGAGACAAAGGACAGAGGGTGGGCTGCTCGAAGCTGGTCAGTCTCCTGGGTTGGGACTCAGGAGGGAGAGCCCAGGGCTCTGGATCCCCTCCCACAAGATGGACTTTCCTGAACTACTGTCTACTGACTGCCTACTTTCTGTGCTAACAAGAATTGTTCTATACTTTGTTCCAGATGACTAATAAACTTGTTTTACAATGTTGGCTGAGAATCTCTGCTGATTGTGAAGCTGGGGTGCATGGTCCCTCTTGGGGGGCGTGTAAGACCTCCTCAGGCATCCTATCCAGGTGGAATCAGTGCAGGGAGCTCATGATGTGAACAAGAGTGCTGAATGCTCTGAAGTCAGACCCAAGGAGGCCTGCCCTAGTGAGAGTGTGCCCTGAGAGGTAGTCACATTACAAGAGGGTCCTGACTGAACTTCATTCAGAGCAGTTCTAGAGTACCGAGACTGTTCTCTGGTGACACTTACCAATGCAGAAGTGCATAAAGATGTCATTTGAAGCATCACAAAGGGCTTCCTATGGCCCTGAAGCAAAGAATAGATCAAAAAGACTAAGAGTGGGGACACATCCATGCTTCACCCTGCTTGTGATTGGAATGGATCTGTTAGATCACTATCGACGCTAATTCTTCCAGCCATGCCTCCATGGAACTGCCAAATGAAGTTAATAAATTTGTCTGGACACCCAAATTTAGTGAGGAATTTCCAGAGGGCAGTGAGGTTGACTGCACTGAATACAGATCTAGAAACAATGTACAAAGGTTGGTGCTTTTTGCAACATTTTCCCTGTAACTGACGAACGATGAAAATCATGTCAGCAGTGCTCCGCTGAGCACAAAAAGCCACACTGTGATGGAGATGGAATGTTGTCGATTTGGGTCACAAGACAGGTCAAGAGAAGCAATGCAAGAATCTTGCTGGCCACAGAGAGCAAAGATACACCGTGGTAGTTACACAATTGCTTTCAGAGCCTTTATACTCTGAGATGTTGGCATCTTTCAGTTGCTGCAGAATAACTGCTTGAAGCTAGATGTAAGAAAAATTCAAAGAGCTTGTCAATGCAAAGATTTCCTCCATGTCTGGAAACCTCCGCTGGAATGGCATCAGGACTAGGGGATTTATTATTTTTCATTACTTCATTACATCGGCTCACGTGGTTGGATCAGCAAGTGCAGCAGATGCCGACAGTTTATAGACATTATTCAGAGACTCAACAGAAACGATTAAGTAGTTCAATAAAATGTTCAAGCCACTGTTGGTGAATAGCAGAATGATCTCTGATGAGAGATTCCCCATCGGCACTTGTTAGCAGTGTCAAGGCATATCAGGCAGGGCCATACACAGCTCTGACCACATGACAGAAACCGCTGGAGTCACCTTTATCAGCATGGGCCTGTAGTCCCTCTGCTTTATGGTTAAACCACATATTTTGCAGTAGATGGAGTTTGTGTTGGCGTGTATTGCAAGCTGCCTTATATCTGACCTTTTTCAACCTGGAGAACAGGTCAGCTAAAAGCACAGCATGTGCTCGTCGCTTTACATCTGAAAAATTCAATACATCAGTACCATTACTGTCAAATTAGACTTCATGACAGCATCTCACATACCCAACACAATCCACGATGATGTTATAGTGTCATGCAGGGACAGCCATTCAGCAGATACATCATCACCGATTGTTGGAAGACATGCAATGGTTTAGAAAAAACAGTAGTTAGCTATGTTGAAAATTGTTCGATGATTGACAGATCATTCAGCCAGGCAATATTTACATACTTGACAGGATTTTATGCATTTTCAACCAGATAGAGAGGGAGAACTTTGCTCAAACAAGACCATGGTAAGTCCAACAATAAGCTCGGTGTAATACCCAAGTTCAGGGCCGGCGCTTTCATTTAGGCGACTTAGGCAGTCGCCTAGGGCGCCAGCATTATGGAAGGGGAGGGGGCGGCATTTTGCTGGGGGGGCAGCAGGCGGCTCCGGTAGAACTGCTGCAGTCATGCCTGCGGAGGGTCTGCTGGTCTCGCGGCTCCGGTGGACCTGCCGTAGGCATTTCTGCGGACGGTCCACTGGTCCCGCGGCTCGGGTGGACCTGCCACAGGCATGCCTGCGGCAGCTCCACCGGAGCCGCAGACCAGCGGACCCTCCGCAGGAACGCCTGTGGCAGCTTCACCGAAGCCGCGACACCCACGCGCGGGGCGGCGAAATGACCCGGCGCCTAGGGTGCCAGAAACCCTGGCGCCGGTCCTGCCCAAGTTATGTGCACATCTCGTAGATCCCACTGTCAGACAAACACACAGTCAATCAGATGCCAGTGAGCATCCAGGTCGTTTTATATTTGCTGAAGAGTCAGAAGACAGTATTTGTAATAACTAGATGGTGCTCGGTTAGTTTGCAAACTAAGGACAGAAAATAAAGTTCCAAGTTTTTCCCATATATGGTAGCAACTGACATCCAAAATCTAGGCACATTTACAAACAAAGCAAGAAACTTGACCTCATAGGATCAAGTTGCTAAAAGGTCATCAGCTTATATCTCACAACTGAGAGGGTAAATGCACTATGACCTTCATGAACCTGATTAAGGGCTTTCTATGTGCTCATGGAAAGCCATAATGACAGGCAGATAAAATTCAAGGGGAAGATATCTATAAACTAGACTGACAATCAAGCAGCTTGAATAGGTCCTGAGAAGCACATTAACACTCACACTGTGGTGTAGCCCCTTGAATCTGAACTGGAGAAATAAAGGCTGAGAGGATGTCACAAAGATAACTACAGGGCTTATCACATTGGACTAAAGTGTACACTGCCATTCAAGTCTCTTGACTTCTGACAGGGGCATTCTATTCTGCTGCCCCTGTTTCAAGGCCTTCTGATCCAACTTCAAACCCCCCCCCCTTTTTTTTTTTTTTTTTTGCTTTCCCCTCGTCTAAATAGCACATCTCCTTGAAGTACCACTGTTCTACTCCTCTCACCTCAAAAAAGCTGCTCTCTGCTGCAGAACACCTCATTCTGTTGAAATGTTGAGGCTGGCCAACTGAAAAATTCATTTTCAGAATCTTACTGTCTACTACAGTCATTTGGGACGAAATTTAAATATTTTGGTACAGGCACATCCAGTATACTGGCATATTACAAAGTTGAGAAGACATTCAAGGACAAGCAGATAAATTAAGTAGAAACAAAAAACCTGTATAGCAGTTCTTTAACTATTCGGTTCAGCAGACTAAGCAAACACAATATTGCATCAATCTCAGTTAACAGTATAAGTTAGAGCTTCTGGCTTCACAAACCTCTCACCTTTAAACACACAAAAACAAGTGCACACTCTTGCTGCCAGATAGGCTTTGCAGTGTCAGGAGGCTTCAAAAGTAAACTTGACATCAAGAGGGCACAACAGAGAAGATATAGTCTAGACTGCGAAAAGACTGGAAAATGGGTTCCTTTTCAGCGTATCCTCTTTAGGTACTCCAAGAACTACCTGTTAAAGATTATGCTATTGGTGTGATGTAGTTTGGAAATATTTCCTGAATACTGGAGGTTTCAAGTTCCAGAAACAACACAGAAGTTTCTCCCATTCAGGTCCATACTCTGAAATACTGATAACACTTAATCTTCATTTGAATAACCCTTTAAAATACGAAAGGATGTTAAAAAAAGAATACTAACTATGAAGCCTGTCAAGACTTGTGCCAAACTATTGCATCTTTATAAACAGGGTTTTAATACAGTAATTTGCAAGATATTAATAATGCAAAGGTTGTTAATTTTTTCTTTGTTCAAAATTGCAGGAGTATAGCTATTAAATAATTACTGAATATTTATATATTATGAAAATATCAAGTAATTTCAAGGAAGACAAGGGAATACCTGCACAAGGAATCTCCTGGATATGTAATCTGTGCATTTTAGTTTATTAATTGGCCTAGTAAAGCACATTATCTTCTGTTTTCTCTATAGTCTGCAGTCATCGTTCCTTAGATCTCTCTAAATACAGGCTGGAATGGCCAGACGGGAGACCTTTGAGAAAAACTTAGCAGGTCCAGAAGCAGAGCTGGTCATTTGTCAGTAGGTGGCACATTTCCTTAAATACTGAACCAATGCCTAATATAGTGATAGGGGACACTGTTTCTTTGAAACAACACAGATGTCTTAAACACTTGTAGTCAAATGGAGGTTTCATGAAATGTTCTGTTAGAATAGAGTTGTTAATCATGGTATCCTGGCCAAATTTTAATTTGTTCAATTCTTCTGTAGTTTCAACTGGTTACAGTAATTTTCACTTCCTGTCCTAAGCTATAGGGAAATGTTGCTTTATGTTTTTGTTAAATAGCTGCAGCATTCAATCCTAGCAGTGGCTGCATTTCAATAGTGGGCAAAGCGATCCATATCCAGCTCCTACCAACTGTGGGTAGGTGTTGCAAGGCTTAATATAGAGAAAACGTTTAGACATCCCTGAATGAAATGTGCAAATTACTATTTATACTGTATTCAGAGGACATTTTCTGCCAAGAAAAATACAGATCAATGTACAGATTACAATCAGCTTGGATAGTTTAAGTATAGTGCAGATCACTGAAATAAGCATTTAACAAGAGAAGATAGGTGACAAAATGCTAAATTTATATTGTGTCAATTTTTTTAATCTCTGTCAAAACAGTTTATTAAAGAAACACAAAGCTACTGTTACATGGTTGTGAAACTTAGAAACCCATTGAAATAATCTTCACACAAAGTCACACTACCATAAATGGATACCAAAGAGGAGAGTATTGAGGGAAGTGATGACTGTTCACATATTTGTAGGAGACACCTGGATATCACAACAAATTTTATCATAGTTTCCCACTATTTTCTACCTGATTTATAACATTAATATATGCGAATAATATGCTACATGACTTATTCATACCAGCCAGCTATCCAGTTAAAATCAGAAGCAACTTTAGGAGTTCTGCCACTGTGTTACAGAAAAATGCCAACTAATGTTGGAGGTGGAGGTCTTCTACCATGTTGTCATAGTATTCAACACAGCAATCCATCTACATTAGCAGTGTGTTTGTGTGCTGCTTCCTGATTGGGACTGAGGGTATGTTTATAGTGCAATTTGTGGGTGGGTAGGTATGTGTGTGGGGCACATATAGACATACCCAATCTAGCTTTAATCTAGCTAGCTTGGGTATCAATACCAGTGACATTGTGACAGTGCAGGCTTCAGCCTGTGCTTGCCTACCGGAGTAATTACACAGGATCTGGGATGGGCTTGTATAGTTTGCACTGAAGCCCATGTCTATGCATGCAGTAATCAATTCCCCGTGAACCCATGCTCCCAACCCCCCCACACTCTGCAGTGCAGGCGTACCCTAAGTGCCATGACACCTCAATAAGTGAGAGGAGAGTGGAAATAAAATGGTGGCTACTGTTCATGAATCCATATGGTCAGTTTGCTTACAAGAAGGGTCAAAAGTTGCAAACCAGCAGTTACACTAGTTCTACTCTGTTCCAAATTATGATGTAGATTTGCTAGGTAGAATAGCTGCTGCTTTCCTCCGCAGGTATGGCTGAACTGATCACTAGTCATTGCTTAATCTACCTCACAGGGGCATAATGAGGTTAAATTAGTTGCTTGTAAAGTACCTTGAGATATTTGGATGAAAAGCATTAGAAGTGTGAGCTGCTTGAAGAGAAACCTCGGCAAACAGGAATGCTAATTCCAAACAGGAAGTGACCAAATGAATACAATGAAAACAGAAATATACAGCAAGGAGGCTAATTTAAGTTAGAATAAGTGCTCTGAACAAGATATCACAAAACAGCGATATAGTAAAACATTTGCCAAAATACAGTTCTTTCAACAAGGTGCTCTGCTTGATAATATGCAACTCAAGCTTACTGAAAACGAGCTAAAAGGATGAGAAGGAACTAAAACACAGGGCTCTTTCCTGTCATTATAGGTAAAGTGCACTGTAATAAGTCAGGAAAGTAACGAATACTTTCCTCATGGATTATATTTTCTAAATGGACAACCAACCTAATTCTCAATTACTGAGGGACAACCTCCACTCATTGATATACTTTGCTTTCCATAAACAAATCTCTGTACAACTTTCCATGAATGATGTACCCGAGTATTAGGATTCTAATATCTAAACTGCATTGTTAAATCTATTCACCTAAATTTGGGCTATTGCTGATTATGTACTCTCTGTATCTCATGACTTTTAAAAACTAACTTTATATATGTGGCTAATTTAAACCTTATATCCAGATGTAAAGACATTCTTTTCTCAACCTATGTATTATATATATTTTTAACATTAGCTTTAATAACATTTTTAAATCTGTTAAAAAATTGAGAGCTACACAGTTTCTTAAAAAATACTTTAAATATAACAAAAAGAATCAATCAAGAAGCTACGTCCTTGAGTGCCTAATGATATAGCCTACGGCACAGCTCAACATGAGAATGTATAACAAAGTACAGAAATGTTTTTCCCCAAAATGTTTTTGTTTTGTTAACAGTGGTTTAAAATAAAAGACATTTCAACACAGACAAGTGACAACTGATTAACTTTCTGACTCTTTTCCTGGGACGAAGAAAAGAACCTATACGTTCTAATACTAAAAAGCTAAATCAGACAGAAGCAAGCGGCTCATAAATAGTGTTGATTAAAAATTGTCAGATACAAATTTCAGTACTGTTATTGGGATATATAATATAAACCACACTCAGCATATTACAAGGTTTGGAATTTTTAAAAATTATTTAGATGTTTGTCTTTACCATGCTGACAACTTCTTGTAGTACTCATAGAAGATTAGAGTGGAAGAGACCACTGGAGGTCAGCTAGTCCAACCCCCTGCTCAAAGCAGGAATCAACCCTAACTAAATCATCCCAGCCAGGGCTTTGAAAAGCTGAGCCTTAAAAACCTCTAAGGATGGAGATTTCACCACCTCCCTAGGTAACCCATTCCAGTGCTTCACCATCCTCCTAGTGAAATAGTTTTTCCTAATATCCAACCTAGACCTCCCCCACTGCAACTTGAGACCATTGGTCCTTGTTTGGTCATCTGCCACTACTGAGAACAGCCGAGCTCCATCCTCTTTGGAACCCCGTTCAGGTAGTATTATCATGTTTGTCACTGAAAACCTACATTGCCTCATCACAGAACACAGCGCACTGTGAAAGAACTCATCATATAAATGATTTTGCCATAATACAGGCCTTTTGTAAGTCTATCTAGTAGCTTCTTTTGTAAAACAACAGAATATCTAGTTTGAAGATATTCAAAGCAACTGAACACCTACAAAACTGATCTACAAAAAATGCATCAAGGTTTCTGTCTTACTACACAGTGCAAGAGCCAGTGCTAGATGCCACAATCTTATTGCTGGAACCCATCCTTACCACCCTCCCTTTATTGTTTTGCTACCACAGTTTTGCACCATGTCTGAAACTGCATTCCACGCTCTAGGACAGAAACCCATTTGTGTTGTATAGGACCTAGCAAAATTCTGGGAGCTATTAATATTAACTAAACTGAATACAAAGATCCCCATACTTAACAAGTTATTTATTTATTTATTTTACACAGTTCATAGACACCCCAGAATGAGCCTTCCCTTTTTAGAAGAGGGTGTAAAATTTTGTTTAAATTCTGAAGTACAGTTTCATTTCAGCCATTATTTGCCTTGCTCTAGAGCAAAATACAAAAAACACACTTACTTCATCTCTATAAAGAGGGCTTGTATAATACATTATATCCATTGCACTGCTGTTCAACATATCCCTTAAACCACGTACTTTATCAGGAGTAATGGAATCAACAGTGTCTAGAAAAAAGCGAGACTCAAGTGTTAGATTCAAAAGTCTTACAAGGTATATTAATGAAAAAAATGTGCAGAAAAATCCAGAATATAGCTACATACTTCTGAGAACACAATTACAAAATTATGATCAATGATACATCTAAAAGGAGTTAAGTACTGAAATTAACACTTCAAGTCAACCTAAGTATCCACTTTTCTCATATTTGTCCCAAAGAGAAGAACTTTTCAATATAAATCACTATTTTGTTAGTACTTGTGCATGCCTAAAAATTATATTTTCAGTGATTGTACCTCCATCAAGAGCAAGTTTTGACCTCCATTCAACAGGCAGAAACTCAACATGTGTTGCAAGATTGCAAAAGTACTTCTCTTCTATTTTTCTTGCAGTATCTCGCATCCTAAAAGAATTAAAATTGCTGTTAGCTAAGATTCAAGTTCCATCAAACAAAATTACAATTTCAATTTAAAAGTTACCTTATGCACACAAATCAAACTTCAGTTACTTTTCAATTATTACAGTACACATTAATAAAAATATCATGCTTCCTTTTACTTCTAAATACCATGTGACCTTAAAATGTACTGTACTAAGGTA
Organism: Chelonoidis abingdonii; assembly: GCF_003597395.2. Lineage (NCBI taxonomy): Eukaryota > Metazoa > Chordata > Testudines > Testudinidae > Chelonoidis > Chelonoidis abingdonii. The sequence goes on along the minus strand of NC_133772.1, from coordinate 153,961,325 downwards.
TTTAATTCTCATATAATGGAAAACTTTGTATATTAATTAACCAAGAGATAATCTCTTTGAAATTGCTATTGAATTCTATTAAAGCCGTGACCCAAAACCCATTAAAGCCAAAGGGAATCTTCCCACTAACTTCAATGGGTTGTGAATCAGGCCCAATGGTGAAATCCTGGCCTCAACTGAAGTCCAAGCTATTTATTTCAATGGGTTCTGGATTTCACCTAAGTGATTCATCTTGTACATAAAGCAGCTAATTTAGATTTTTAAAATATGGCCATGAAAACAATCATCAGTTTGACTACATGTAGCCCGAAGAGTTAGACTGTCACTTTAGAAGTGAGATAGCTCCCAAGGGAGAGGTCAGAAGGCTTGAAAGACCTCAAAGATGGTGTCGCCAGGAGGGCTTTGGCTTCCTCGACCACGGGATGCTATTTGAGGAAGGACTGCTAGGCAGAGATGGCGTTCACCTTTCGAGGAGGGGGAAGACCTTATTTGCACACAGACTGGCTAACCTAGTGAGGAGGGCTTTAAACTAGGTTCGACGGGACAGGTGAGCAAAGCCCACAGGTAAGTGGGGAACATGAAGACCTGGGAGATGGGTCGGAAACAAGAGGGAGCGTGGGCTATAATGGCAGAGAGAAAGGAGGGTCAGGGCAAAACTGGGAGGCAAGATCAAACCAGTATCTTAGATGCCTATATACAAATGCGAGAAGTATGGTAATAAGCAGGAAGAACTGGAAGTGCTAATAAATAAATACAACTATGACATTGTTGGCATCACTGAAACTTGGTGGGATAATACACATGATTGGAATGTTGGTGTGGATGGGTATAGTTTGCTCAGGAAGGATAGACAGGGGAAAAAGAGAGGAGGTGTTGCCTTATATATTAAAAATGTGCACACTTGGACTGAGGTGGAGATGGACATAGGAGACGGAAGTGTTGAGAGTTCTCTGGGGAGGAGCAAACAGCACTGTGGGGTACGTGAGTATTTGTGTGCTGTGTTTGGGGTAAAAAACAAGGTGATGTCGTGCTAGGAGTCTACTACAGGTGGAGACCTAACCAGCAGTGGAAGAGAGTCTCTGAGGATAAAAGGGGTTTTCGTGCTAGGAGTCTACTACAGGCCACCTAACCAGGTGGAAGGATGAGGCTTTTTTTAAACAACTAACAAAATCATCAAAGCCCAAGATTTGGTGGTGATGGGGGACTTCAACTATCCAGATATATGTTGGGAAAATAACACCGCGGGCACAGACTATCCAATAAGTTCCTGGACTGCATTGCAGACAACTTTTTATTTCAGAAGGTTGAAAAAGCTACTACTGGGGGGAAGCTGTTCTAGACTTGATTTTAACAAATAGGGAGGAACTCGTTGAGAATTTGAAAGTAGAAGGAAGCTTGGGTGAAAGTGATCATGAAATCATCAGAGTTTGCAATTCTAAGAAGGGTAGAAGGGAGTACAGCAAAATAGAGACAATGGATTTCAGGAAGGCGGATTTTGGTAAGCTCAGAGAGCTGATAGGTAAGGTCCCCATGGGAATCAAGACTGAGGGGAAAAAACAACTGAGGAGAGTTGGCAGTTTTTCAAAGGGACACTATTAAGGGCCCAAAAGCAAGCTATTCCGATGGGTAGGAAAGATAGAAAATGTGGCAAAAGACCACCTTGGCTTAACCACGAGATCTTGCATGACCTACAAAAATAAAAAGGAGTCATATAAAAAATGGAAACTAGGTCAGATTACAAAGGATGAATATAGGCAAATAACACAGGAATGCAGGGGCAAGATTAGAAAGGCAAAGGCACAAAATGAGCTCAAACTAGCTATGGGAATAAAGGGAAACAAAAAGACTTTTTATCAATACATTAGAAGCAAGAGGAAGACCAAGGACAGGGTAGGCCCACTGCTCAGTGAGGAGGGAGAAACAGTAACCGGAAACTTGGAAATGGCAGAGATGCTTAATGACTTCTTTGTTTCGGTCTTCACTGAGAAGTCTGAAGGAATGTCTAACATAGTGAATGCTTATGGGAAGGGGGTAGGTTTAGAAGATAAAATAAAAAAAGAGCAAGTTAAAAATCACTTAGAAAAGTTAGATGCCTGCAAGTCACCAGGGCCTGATGAAATGCATCCTAGAATACTCAAGGAGTTAATAGAGGAGGTATCTGAGCCTCTAGCTATTATCTTTGGAAAATCATGGGAGACGGGAGAGATTCCAGAAGACTGGAAAAGGGCAAATATAGTGCCCATCTATAAAAAGGGAAATAAAAACAACCCAGGAAACTACAGACCAGTTAGTTTAACTTCTGTGCCAGGGAAGATAATGGAGCAAGTAATTAAAGAAATCATCTGCAAACACTTGGAAGGTGGTAAGGTGATAGGGAATAGCCAGCATGGATTTGTAAAGAACAAATCGTGTCAAACCAATCTGATAGCGCTTTCTTTGATAGGATAACGAGTCTTGTGGATAAGGGAGAAGCGGTGGATGTGGTATACCTAGACTTTAGTAAGGCATTTGATACGGTCTCGCATGATATCCTTATCGATAAACTAGGCAAATACAATTTAGATGGGGCTACTATAAGGTGGGTGCATAACTGGCTGGATAACCGTACTCAGAGAGTAGTTATTAATGGCTCCCAATCCTGCTGGAAAGGGTATAACAAGTGGGGTTCCGCAGGGGTCTGTTTTGGGACCGGCTCTGTTCAATATCTTCATCAACGACTTAGATGTTGGCATAGAAAGTACGCTTATTAAGTTTGCAGATGATACCAAACTGGGAGGGATTGCAACTGCTTTGGAGGACAGGGTCAAAATTCAAAATGATCTGGACAAATTGGAGAAATGGTCTGAGGTAAACCGGATGAAGTTCAATAAAGACAAATGCAAAGTGCTCCACTTAGGAAGGAACAATCAGTTTCACACATACAGAATGGGAAGAGACTGTCTAGGAAGGAGTATGGCAGAAAGAGATCTAGGGGTCATAGTGGACCACAAGCTAAATATGAGTCAACAGTGTGATACTGTTGCAAAAAAAGGTTGGACATTAGGAAAAAGTTCCTAACTGTCAGGGTAGTTAAACACTGGAATAAATTGCCTAGGGAGGTTGTGGAATCTCCATCTCTGGAGATATTTAAGAGTAGGTTAGATAAATGTCTATCAGGGATGGTCTAGACAGTATTTGGTCTGCCATGAGGGCAGGAGACTGGACTCGATGACCTCTCGAGGTCCCTTCCAGTCCTAGAGTCTATGAATCTATGAAAGCAAGCAACAGGAGCGTTTATTAGTATTCAACCTGGCAGCAATGGCTGCAAATAAACTAACTGTCCTTTAAAGCTCTCTCTTCTTTTTTTAAAGCACATTTGAGCATAAGCATTCATGGGCCTTATTTGAATTTCATTAATTTAAAAAAAAAAAATTCAAGTATTGAATGTGTCTCTGACTCCATATGTCATTTTTAGAGCTTTTATAATCATTTCCCTTATTTAAAAAGGCCTCCCTCCTCTGCTGCTGTGTGAAAGACTCAAAAAACAAGGGAAGCTGGCTAACCACCTATAAAAAGGAGACAGTAAAAATATATAAAAATGCTATATAACGCACAAAGTAAACATCAGTAAAGGAAGTTATGTTTTTCTCTACTCTCCTTCAGTTATAGTAATCTTGGGTGTTCCTGACAACACTAGCAGGTAACAATTTTCAGAAAGAAGTGTGATTTCTGTTGATGGTGTTCCTTTAAAAAAAAAAAAATGTAAAAACACAAAAACTAGTTTTAAAAAGGCAGTAGTCCAGAGCTAAGAGGAGCCATTTCCAAAATGACTATTTATTCCCCAATCACAGGCATCAGAGTTTATTCTGAAAAGAGATAATGAGACTTAGTCCAGTGCCCCAACATGCATCTCTTTTTTTTAAAGCAAACTCCTTTTACTGCCGTTAGCTGGAGTAGTATCATTATTATAGACTTGCCTTCAACTAGGCAATTTTAGGAAAAAACATCCCATTGGTACTGAAGCTAGTGTAGAGAAGTCTGTCAATTTCCAGGTTCCCTCCCCCCATTTTTTCCTTTTTAAATCATCATATCAACTAACTAACGGTGAGAAAACCAGAAGTGGCTGGAATCCAGCCTACACTAGGGTACCCACACAGAAAATAGTGGTTCAGATGAACTAGTGGATGCTGGTGTGAGATTTTTCTCCTCCTTAGGTTCTCTGGTGTACATATATTGTTTACCCTGGACACAACTGTACAATGGGAGTTTGTCACCTCTGCTTTGCAGGCATGCCTACAGATTTATGGGTAAGCTGCACTTGTGGAGTTAGAAGCAACTGCATCTAGTGGAACGAACGTGCATCAGGAAACCAGGTAATCCCAAATTCTATCCCAGCTCTGCCACTCGTTCACTATACGCTGCCTGATTCAAAGCTCATTGAATTTGATGGAGAGATTTGAGGTGGCTTTGGGTAAGTCACTTCCATGTCTGTTTAGTTTCCCCACTTCTAAAATACGAATCATACTCACCTCTCACTGGGAGGTTGTGAGGAGAAAGTAGATGATGTTTGTGAGTGCTTTGAAAAATATATTCTCTACCAACATATTAATATTTGGACATTGTTTTTAAAAACAATTTCCTCCTCCAGAAGTACACATTATATCCCTCAGAAATCAAAGCTTTTAATTTCAATAGGCAGTTGAAGCTAACTATTCCATAAACTAGATATAAAACTTTATTTCATTTTGACTGAAAGGATTTTTATTTTTCATTTTTGAGGAAGGGAATGAAAGGAAGGGAAATCGCCCTTTTCACATTCATTTAAAAACTGCTGGGATGACCAAACGGCCCCCATTTTTAAAATCTGGGTTTGGTTGTACTCCTAGCCTCTTGATCCCCAGACCTATGGGATGGTAAATGATTAAGAAGTACAGCAGCATGCTCAGCCCACAGGAGAAGGAAATGGAGGAGTCTACTCAGCAAGAAAGTTCATTCAAAGGATAAAGAAGTGATACTGATTGGCTTTGAAGGAAACCCCATTAGTCCTCCTCAGAAGGATGTCTCGGATATGAGTAGGGTTGCCAACTTTCTAATTGCACAAAACTGAACACTCCTGCCCCCCCTCTTCTCCAAGGCCTCTTCCCCCCCCCCCAATTGCTCGCTCTCTCCCATCCTCACTCACTTTCACCAGGCAGAGACAGGAGATTGGGGTTTAGGCTCCAGCTGAGGGTGTGGGCTCTGGGATGGGGCAAGACATGAGGGGCTCTGGGTGCGGGAGCGGGCTCTGGGTTGGGGTGTGGGAGGTGGTTCAGGCTCTGGCTAGGGGTGTGGGCTCTGGGGTGGGGCAGGGCATTGGGGTGCAGAGTACAGGCTTTGGGAGGGAGTTTGGGTGCAGAAGGGGACTCAGGGCTAGGGCAGGGGGTTGGGATGTGGGAGGGGGTTCAGGGTATGGGCTCCAGTTGGGTGGTGCTGACCTCAGGCAGCTCCCAGTAGGCAGCGCAGTAGGGCTAAAGGCAGGCTCCCTGTGGAGGAGGGCGGAAACTGCCGGCATCTCCCTCTGGAAAGGCCAGAGTGCTTGTAGTGGGGGCAGTGCACAGAACCCCCATGGCTGCCCCTGCACCTATGAGCTGGCCAACTGCTACAGGTGGGAAAATGTGCCAGTTGCAGTTTTGCCACTACCCCAGCTGCTTCTGGGAGCCACAGGGAGCCTGCCTTAGCACTGCTGTGCAGTCAACTGGACTTGTAGCTGCTCAGTCAGCTGTGCTGATCTGAGCCACCAGGCTCCCCTTTTGACCAGGTGTTCCGGTCGAAAACTGGATGCCTGGCAACCCTAGATATGAGGCCAAAAGAATAATGTGGTGGGGGTAAATAGAGCAGCAGAAGAAAGAAAATCCTCAGATTTCCTGGGGACATCCTTAAGGGAAGGAGAAAGGAGAAGATACAGAATGACCACACAGAACAATACAAAACACCTCAACCACAAACTGACCTAATGCAGGCAGGTAAAGAATCTACTATGCCATTTATTACAAGATGGTTCCAGAGAAACTCATTTGAGAGCCTAACTTTACCCTCATAGAAACTCCATTTTAGAGATCATCAAGAAGATAATGCAGGAAATTCAGTAAACACCACCCTTAGCGAGCCACACGCATAGCAAAACAAAAGAAAATACACTTGACTGAATAAAGTAAGTTCACCATACAGTACGAGACACAGGAAAAGTTAAAAACTTTAAAATCTAAAGAGAAGTTCTTGGAAATACTAACACTCCTTAGGCAGAGACTAGGAAAGTTCTTGCCTCTTCTAAGAAAGAGGTCAGTTTGTGGCGTACTACTAACATAAGTTCGGAAATACTAACATCAATATTAAACAGATTGCATCCTATAAGCTCCTAGCTTCAAACAACTGGTAAAAGCACAGAAGCACCAGACACGCAGAATGCACAGAATTCCACACAATAAGTACAAGAAGTTAGGATAGCAGAGAAACACCTTTGTGACATAACTGGATCCTAACAGGAGTCGGAGAAGGTAAAGGATTCATACAATGGTGGAAGTTGTAAATATAAAAAACAATACAATGCAAATTCTAAACAGGAATAAAGTTTAACTGAAACAGTACATCAGAGTCCTTTAAGATTGGGATGATATGTTGTCAGATACTGCAGCCTTCTTTCTATCAATTAAATTACAAACCTTTGCTGGGTTTTTAAAGATGTTTAGTTGTCTGATAAAATTCACCCAAAGCTTGGAAGGTTATGGGGCCACAAAAGTCAATCTCATCTCATGCATCCGTGGATCTCTTCTTTCTTTTCAGAAGCAATGGGGTATAGTCTAGGCAAATTGGAACCTTCACGTCATGGAATACTGAGTTCCCAGAGGCTCAGGTTGTGCGCAGGATTCTATTCCTGTTTGGAAGGGTTTGGCATATTACTAAAACCACCCTTGGGCAAGCTGATGAAGAGGATTTCCTGGTTAGTCTCCATTACAATCAGTCATCGAAATTTGGAGAAGCAGTCCACCCTAGCAACTCTATCAGCAGTTCACCAAAAAAAATCCAACATCCACACACTATTACTTTTTTTCATTTTTCTCAGGGACACCAACCAAGCACATTTTCTAGATTTATATTTATTTCCGGATTTTCTTTATTAAAACCACTTTAAGACTGTGGAGACATTGCCCAGTTGCTAGCAGCACAAGTCCAAACCTTTTGTCACAGTGGATTAAAGGTAAAATTTACAAAAGCAACTAAGTCCCATTTTCAAAAGAGACTTAAGCCTGGTCTACATTTAAAGACTAGATCAACCTAGCGAAGTCTCTTCAAGGCTGTGAAAAATTCCACGCCCTGAACTCCATAGTTAGGTCGACTTAACCCCCAGCGTAGACACAGCTAGGTTGGCAGAAGAATTCTTTCATCGACCTAGCTACTGCATCTTGGAGAAACCGATTAACTACACTGATGAAAAAACCCTTCTGTTGATGTAGGAAGGGCCTACACTCCAGTGCCACAGTAGCAGATGTAGCATAGACATGCCTTTCGAGACTTTGGAGCCTAAGTCTCATTGAAAGTCGATAGGATTTATGCACATTTATAGTCATCATATGTCAGTGGTCCATCTAACTCTCATTCTGGGTAATGAGGGCCAGTCCCTCAGTCACTGTAGAAGAGCTGGCTTAACATTTAGGAACGATAAACAAAGAAGGTACAATAATATCCTGTCAATTTTAAGAAAATATTTACAGAAAGAATATGAAAAACTGACAAAATCAAAGCAAAACTACAATCTATTTATATTACTACAACCTCAAATCTCTCATTTTGTATAAGAGTATCCTGAATTTCTAGTTGGCAGTTTTTTAAATTTCTACTTTGCACATTTCAAATCATATTTGCAATCAAGTTCCTCAAAATGGGTTTAAGTATTTTCCAGTCAGATTATACATTGGCCATATTTGTCTGACTAAACATATTCATAAGTCACTAAAAATGTTGCAAGTCAACTTATAAATACTGTTTTATTATTTTTTTCCATCCAGTAAGCATTCCTGTGCTATCCATCTCAATGTTTACAATACCAGGGCAAATACAGTCACACCTACAGGGAATCAAAAGGTCCTGCAATTGGACCCGGTCCCTACTCCCACTAACCCACAGCAGCAGTGTCACATAAGGTTTCTTCTGGCTATACAGTTCTCATATACATTGAAACCACTTAGCAAACAGCTTATGCAATCAATGCAAGGGTCCAATGGATAAAGAGGCTCATCTGCACAAACATCAGTATACAGTGGCGTCCCACTTTTTTGATCAATTTCATTCCTTTAATTTTGACCAAAATAAAAATGTTTGAGTTTCCTTACAGATAATCAGGGGTCTACATCAGGATGCATAACACAGGGTTTATAAAATTAACATATGAATAACTTTTGGGGATAGTCCTTTTATCATAAGGCTTCTTTGTGCTTCCTCTGGTTCAATTTACTTAAAAATTTTAAGCTACTTTATTAGATAGCACTTTCCGTAGCAAGTGAGTGAATTAATAATACCCGACGGAAGTGATAAAAACTGATCCAAAAAAACAAGTGGAAATTTGTTTTCTCCCAATTACAAATGATCTGGTTACTGAAATTTTGATCATATTAAAAGAATAGCCTTCTTGTAAATCAAATTAGTGCAAGTGATTGCAGTTCTGCTATTTTAGGATTTATATAAAAAGAGAAAAGAATATTAAAAATGGATGCAATGCAGACCTTAAGAGACATTTTGTTACACAGATATCATTTTCTGTATATAGAATGGTGTATTGAAAATAAATGTTTTGGGACATGTCATGAATAAAATTACAATGCACTTTCATTCTGCTGCCTTTATTTCTGTGACTAAAATAATGAAATTATGATCCTTTAATTTAGCTGATGTGCATTAGAGACTTAAAAAATCTTTACCGTTATCACTATGACTTTCTCTTTCATTACATTGTATCACAATTAGCTTCAGAGTAGTATAGCAAGTTTACAGATACAATTTGATAACATAGAAAAAGTATAGTGTCTGAAGAGCTGAAAACATTATCCAGAGTCGTCAGTATCTATTCATCTCTACCAGTGCTTCAGTCTGAGATCATCTATAACTGAGAGAATAAATAGGTCCTTAACCCAACTCTCTGCAGAACAGAGAATATTAACACAGCAGTCAACTTCCCATAGACTAGCCTGGTCTCTTAAAAACTTAACAGATAGTGCAATGAAAGAATGGTCTCTCAGACACAGGACTGGGAGTCAGAAGACTAACACTGTATTCCTGGCTCTGCCACATGGTGACAGGGATGAATTAAGCTCTCGATACTTCATTTTACGAATAATACACTTTTTGTAGGATGTTGTTCTTGGGGGCAGGAGCTGCGTGTTTGTAACACGCCTGTACAGTGACTGGCACAGTTGGGGGCGTGGACTCTAGGCACTACCACAATACAAACAATAAATACTACTAATAATACAAGTCAACTTGTTATAAAACTCATGAGAACTACTTTTATAGTTCTCGGTCTACCACCTGAAGAATTCTTTACTGGTTGCCAGATGCAATTTTCAATGATTTTTTAATGGAAGGGATTCCAAAAAAGTTTTCTTAGCTGTGACATCAATAAGCATTTACTTTGCTGGAGACATAGGCTTTTTGATAGGTCCAAGTAATTTTCACAATGATATAAGTGGCAACACATACGTCTTTGATCCCACCAGTCTTTAAAAGTCTCCTTCACTAACAGGTTTATTCAACCACTTCAATTTGCAGAGATGAAATTTAACATCCTGAAACCTGAAGGCATAAGACTTCAGCAATACCAATATTCTAGAGACCTAATCAACTTGTAGTGCTTAGTGAATAGAAACTTTTCTGGAAATTACAAGTGAATGTGGAGGACCTGGCTCATCTGGTGCAGAGAGCACAATTTGAATCCTATTCAAGTGACCTTCCAAGGTATCCTGGAATTTTCTGATGGCAGGTTTCCACAAGGGATTGAACTGTAGCTCTCCAAGTGACAGCATTACAGGCATTCAGTCCACAACTAGAACAAAGGGAGAGCTGAAATTGACTCTATCCAGTTTTACATGTATTAGGGGTTTTTTATTAGTAATTTTTCTCCCCACAGATATTTCGGTCTCTTGGTAACTAAGACATCCAGATTTATCATCTAAGATTCATCCAATTCTAACATATCTAGTTCTTGTTCCCTCCACACACTCGAAGAAATTATCCTTAATATATACTCCTCCCAGAAATGGAGTCCAGATTAACAGATGTTTTCATTAGGAGAAATTAAATTACAGACCAGGAGTACTTTTTCACTTTTTGGCAGCTGTTTCAAAATCAAAATATTAAAAAGCAGATTTTGCACAGAAAGCTCCACTTACCAAAAAGTTTGAGTCCTACCCATTACCTAACTTTTTTTTTATCAAGTAAGTTTGCTCGAATGCCACCTCGGAGATTCTTAGCATAGTACATTAGGTTCCTCCCATACAGCAGTTAAAGAGTATTTTTCAATAGTGGACACAAACTGACACTGCAGGATAAACTGAACTTATGTGGCTAAAATTTAATGGGAAAATATATGTAACCTAAAATGCACCTGCTCATTCTTAATTTAATACATGGAGTTATGCATTAGATGTCTATAAAATAAAAATCTACAATGCAAAATTTTAGGAAAACATTTAAAATTGTGGGAAACACTGTTCAGCACCAGCTGCAGTAGACATTCTAGATGAACAGAATTTTTATTAGTTACGTTAAGAGACTTTATTCAACTGTTATTTTTTCCCTCATTGCTACCATTAGATCCTGCTAAGCTCTAGAAAGCTAAAGTACTGAACGTTCACTTCATTTACCCTGCAAGACAATACCCAGTTGAGAACGTTAAAACAGCATTAGCCACTTGAATTCCTCAGTTAAAGATGAAAATTTAACTGTAGCCACCAATGATAAACTATAAATAGGCAGTTAGCTGTGTCCTTATCAAAACCCCTTTCAAATCAGAGTTAAATAGGTAAAAGGAAAACTTAAAACTGCAACAGCACCCTTAATGCATTAAAGTTGTTTCAAGGATAGAAGAAACATATGAGGTTCAAGATATCCCTTGGATCTAAGTAATTAGCTGCTATCTACACTTGAACATTTACCAAAACAACAATTCCAGAAAATTTATTCTAGAATAGCTATTTCAGTAAAATTTCTGAGCATAGACAAAAAAGGCCAGCAAAACTTTGAGAAAGTTAAATTCAGGAATGAAGGTAACCTAGAGAGATTACAAATATAGACAGAAAACACTTCAACTGAGAAAAAAATGCCAATTAGTATGCCAAGGAAAAATAATGCTTTAGAAGAGCAAGAGCAATTATTCTTGCTCTTCTAAAGCATTATTTTTCCTTGGCATACTAATTGGCATTTTTGGCTTCAACAAAATTGGCATTGGCTTCAACAAAATTGGCATTGGCTTCAACAAAACTGAACAACACTATGAACAGGCATTAATCTAAAACAACAATACACAAAAATATCCATCCAAAGAGGCCCCAAAAAGCGTGTAGGCAAATTAACAGGATATCAGAGATGCATTTTCTTAATTTAGGATTGTTTAAGATTCAAATTCCCAAAACAGTAAGGTTGGGTCACAGGGAATGCTGGGAGATCCAAAACCAGGTAGGATGTATTTTCCAGAAAGATAGTACTGAAGAACGTCTTTCCATTCTTACATTGTAATGCTGCGTTAAACTACAGATCAAAATGACCAATAAAATGAACTATGCCAGCGGTTCTCAAACTTCACTGCACTGTGACCCCCTTCTGACAACACAAATTACTAAGTGACCCCAGGAGGGGGTAGTGAAGCCTGAGCCCACCCACGTGGGGGGGGGCAAAAGCCAGAGTTCCACCACCTTGTGTGGATGAGCCAGCCCTGGGCAGGGGGCCTGTAACCTGAGCCCAGCTTCCAAGGACTGACGATCTCAGGCTTGGGCTTGGGCCCTGAGCCCCAGCAAATCTAAAGCCAGCCCTGGCGACCCCATTAAAATGGGGTCGCAACGCACTTTGGGGTCCTGACCCACAGTTTGAGAACCACTGAACCATGCCAATACTCATCTATACGAAAGTAGAAACCTAAGACATTTTCCTCCATAAGCAATAAAGATCCACTCTGCTATGCTATCCAGACAGAACATAGTGCAATATTTTGTTTATGTTAAGTAAGGTGAATAATTGTTCTAGCTGAGCAGGAAGTACTGTCCTTCTTAAGATTAGTTTTTAGCTAATATCAGCTTTGACAGGAACAGCTTGTGCCAGCTGCCACGCTATATTTAGATAGGAAATGCATTTAAATACTATAGTGAGGAAACAAAGTTAACAGATACATTATGCCACATCGTTCAGAAGTCTTACTTCATTTGGAACTGCATTCCACTGACAGATCTATAGATCCTATCTACTTACAGGCAGACTCCTATCAGCAGTGTATCTGAGCACCTCATAAACAACGAGATTGCACTCCATATTTTTATGCAATTAACAGATAAATTTTAAAACCATACTTAATAAAGTAGAATTTTGTTTTGACCTTTGCAATGAACACCACTTAACCAATGGTGATTTCTGTCAGAGCCTGTGACTTGAAGATAGAGCACGCTACAGGAGCCTTGGGCCAGGTCACTAGCCCATCCATAATCTACAGTTAAAATGTCCTCCAACTGGATCAGTGTGAGAACTGTGAAATTTTTAAAACGGAAATAAAAAAATCTGTGCAGTAAGGCTACATTTTTTTTTTTTGCCATGAGCAGAGGTGTAGATTGTACATGACTTGGACACAAATATATGAGATTCATAGAGAGGCACACCAGATACAGGCAAAAGTTACAGTTTATGCTTATGCCCAGATCACCCTCACAAAAGGTCAAACCCATAGGAGGGTACTCTAGGGCAGTAGTTCTCAACCAGGGGTCTATGCCCCCTTAGGGGGCCTCCAGCAGGTTTCAGGGGGGCCTCCAAGCAGGGCCAGCATTAGACTCACTAGGGCCCAGGGCAGAAACCCGAAGTCCAACTGCATGGAGCTGAAGCCCAGGTCCCTGAGCCCTGCCACCTAGGGATGAAGTTGAAGCCTGAGCAATGTCGCTTGGTAGAGGCCCCTGTGGCGTGGGGCCCCAGGCAATTGCCCTGCTTGCTACCCCCTAATGCCTGCCCTGGCTTTTATATGCAGAAAACCAGTTATTATGGCACAGGTGGACTGTGGAGTTTTTATAGCATGTTGGGGGGAGGGGGGCTCAGAAAGAAAAAGGTTGAGAACCTCTGCTCTAGGGGAAGAAATCCCCTTGTGGAGATCCCCAACATCAAAAGAGGATGGTGTGGTACCTTTTCCCCCCGAATCTCCAAAAAAACAACAAAAAAAGGCAAAACAAAAAACACCTGTGGGGAACCACAAGATTTGTGGCACATCCAAGGAACAACTCCTCCCCAGCTTCACTGGAACCATGCCCCCAGGGACATTTTATAGTTGCATCAAATTTCTGATGCCCTGTTGGAAAATTTGTGGGAAATTATACAGTCTAAGTCTGTATTAGGCTCTCTGGTGATTTTCTGCAGGGCTGGAGAGAGAGACACACAGTGCATGTTTACACTCCCTTAAAGGTCTGGCCATTGACCTTCCCGCTTCTTCCCTGCACCCTCTTCCCAAACGTATCCCAAACTCTACAGAGAGGCCTTCACCAGGTCTGGCAATGGATGGTGCCATGGAGGCCGATGAGCTCCCCATTCCACGCAGAAAGGGAAGATCAGTACATAGAGGTCCGATCCTCTATGCTGATCTAAGGGGCCCGATTTCTCCCTAAAGTATGCATCAAGTATGGCTGCAGACATAGATTCCTTATTAAACCACACGTATTTAAAAGGAAAAAAGACAGTGAACTATTCCCCTCTACCCCCACCACACACCTTGTTTTGGTCTTTAAAACTTGGAGAGCCTTAAAAATATTTCCTTGTCCATTCTATGTTTTTCCAACAGGCAACATCTGATTTTCCCTACCCTCGTGTTTCTAATGGAGCACAAACCAAGGTAACTTATTTTGTTTATTTCCCTATTTGTGCAAAAGTATCAGCACAGAAGTGCACTGCGCTGCTAACATAGTTTGTGAAGTTAACTGTCATGCTGGTGTGGCAGATATTTCTTGAAGAAGTCACTACTGTTTTAAAAAAAAGTCTTTTCCCTAGAACATATCTGATAATCCCCCACTGATAAATTTTAATCTACAGAAAAAAAGATTAAGCAACCCTTTAATTGCATATTGTCCAGGACAGACAGACTTTATCATCATGCAGTGTTACTGTAGCTGTGTCAGTCAGAGGATTTGAGAGAGATAATGTGGGTTCGGTAATTTATTTTATTGGACCAACTTCCATTAGTGAGAGAGACAAGCTTTCGAGCTACACAGAGCTCTTCTTCAAGTTTGGGAAAGGTACTCAGTGTCACAGCCAAATACAGGCTGAACTATCTGTTCAGTCTTAAGTAATGAGCACATATTGTAAGGGACCATTCAAGATGAAGTGGCCTATTAGCACCCCTCCAGTCACAGGACAAAAAGGACACTTAGTGGGTTACAAATTGTTGTAACAAGACATAAATCCAGTGTCTTTATTAAGACTATGGCTTTGTCTACACTACACAGCTTTTAGTGATATGGCTGTGTTGCTACAGCGGTGCTGCTAAAAAAGTTGTGCACTGTAGTTGCTCTATGTCGGCTCTCCTGCTGATAAACTTCCACCCTCAACAAGAGGGGTTAGCTTTGTTGGCAGGAGTGCACCATTCATGCTGGCACTTGTTGCAGCAAAACTTTTGTCTTTTTGGGGGAGGGGTTAACACCTCTGAAAGACAAAAGTTTTGTCGGTCAATTGCCAGTGGAGACATAGCCTAAGATTTTTAGACTCTAGCAAAGTTATGAATTTAAGCTCTGACTTGTTTTTTTGCAAGTGTTGTGCAGGTTTCCTTTGAGGATGAGGACTAATAAGTCAGATATAGAATGACTGTTTTGTGAAAAGTATTCACTCAGAGGCGATAGGGTGTTTTTGTCTTTTAGCGTTTTCATGAGTGAGTTCATTTGAGAGCATAGTGATTGTCTAGTTTCACCCATATAGTTGTTACTGGGGCATTCAGTACTGGATGAGGTACACCACATGTGCAGGACACACAGATCTTGAAAGGTATGTTGTAGGGGGTGTTGATCATTATTTCCATTGCTACACGTCTGCAGGTTTTGCATCTGTTCTGGCAAGGTCTGCTGCTTTGAGTTGGTGTGTCCTGGTCTGTGAAAAGCTTGCTTCAGATGATGAGGTTGTGGGTCGTTTGAAGGCCAGAAGAAGGGGTTCAGGAAAGATTTCTTTCAGGATCGGTCCCCATTGAGTATGGGTTGTAGTCTGATGACGTACTGCATGGGTTCCAATATGGGGGTGGTAGGTGACAGCCATGGGCGTGAGGTCTCTACAAGGACACTCCACCAGAGAAGTAGATTGCATCATGGAACAGGCCACTCAAATACCCTGAGAGAACCTGCTTCAATACAGAAATGAAACCCCCTCTTTTTCAAGGAGTGTCCCTGTGAGTGCTCCACTTAAGGTGACTGTAGAGCAGTTCTCTCTGTGGAATGAAGGGGCTTCGGAATTGCAATAGTAGCAGATGATAGAACCGCAAGTCCCAGTAGAGCATCTGATGACAAGTGCTGCTCTATGGAGTAATGTTGTGTGAACATATGGTGGACACCCAGGTTGCTACTTTGCAGATGTCCATAGTAGGTATGTTGTTGAGGAAAGCTATCGATGTAGACAGTGCTCTGGTGGAGTGTGTGTGGGTCCCCGGTGGGGGTTGTAGTTGTTCATGATAGCAAAAATCAATGCTGTTGGACATCTATTTCAACAGCCTTTGTTTGGATATGATCGCTAGATCCCCTAGATCATTGCATAATGGAAAGAAATAACTTTGGTGATTTTCTGAAAGACTTTGTCCTTTCAATGTAAAAAGCTAGTGCCCTTTGGATGTCCAGGGTATGAAGCATTACTTTTCATTTGTTCCCATGAGGTTTTGGGAAGAACAGTGGGAGATGGATGGGTTGATTCAAATGCAATGCTGAAACTATTATAGGTGGGTAGGGTAACTTTGCTGTTGAAAAATACTGGATATGGCGGGCGTGCCATGAGGGCCCCAGCGCCACTAGTCCTCGGGTGCATATGAGAGTGACGAGGAAGGCCACCATCATCGAATGGTGGAGAAGTGAACACGTCACTAATGGCTCAAAAATGGTCCCCGTAAGGCACTGAAGCACCAGACTGAGGTTCCATGATGGGGTAGAGCCTCGTGTTTCAGGGTAAAGACTCTAGAAGAAGCATTTAGCGGTAAGATGAACAAAGATTTAGAAGTCATCCACATCATTATGAACACTGTGATTGCCATGAGGTGTACTCTGATCGAGCTCATTGAGAGATCAGATTTTTTGGAGTTCCAGTATGTAATCCAGCACCATCGGTAAAGGAGAAATAGTGGCCATTGTTTGCTTGTTTTGGCGTCATGCATGGAATCTCTTCCATTTGTGCAGGTGGGTACACGCTATTTAAAAGAATGTCCTTTACCTCCTCTGTGTGGGGAGTTACACTGAGTCTGCCTGGTAGGTGCCAGCAGAGATTCACACGGAAACCCCCCAAATGATAAGCTTGCAGGTGTTCACTGACAGAGACAGCCAAGTGCTCAACAACCACCCCTTATATGGGAACAATGGTCATGAGCGAGGGTAAACATACAGGAGCATGGAATTTAGCAGGGAAATTAGACGGCAATTATTGGGCCGAGACCAGAACTGCCCACCTGGGGATGGGGAGGGCTGATGATTACAATAAAGGGGAAATGCAAAAGTATCTCGGTGCTCTCTCCTCGGGATGTGGGGGAGGTAAATGGGTGGTACAGCTATGCTTCTGCAGGGTGTAGTTGAGCTTCTGCTACAATAAACCGAGCCGTAACTGAAGATGTAGGATAAAAGTAATAATACATACATTTATGTTATGGGAAAATGTGAGAAAGAATGGCCTAGAGCAGACCCTGGATTTGGCCTGACCGTTAGAAAGAAATACGCCTCTCAGCCTGCTGAGTCTGTGCTAACTGAAATATGCCTGTCAGTTCACAAGGTCTGTGTTAATTGTAGAAACACATCCTGAGACAAAAAGTCTGTTCTAAAGTGATTAAGATTACCATTAAGGACAGCTGCTGTCACAACTGTTTTCCTGAACTCAGGAATAAGATCTGTTAACCCCCTACTCTTGCATTTTTATCTTGGTTGCTTTTCTTTTCATATGTAACAAATGGTATGAATAGGTTTATTGAAGTTTGTCATGCCCCAATGATTTCAGAATGGTTATGTTAAAGAATGAATAGGTAATAAAATCTAGATGTGATAGGAAAAATACTAAGTGAAACAGAGTGTGATTGCGGCTGTATGTTTGGATGGGTAATAAAAGGTAGAGGTGCCAGCCTTAGAATCATAATAAATGACACCACATCTGCAGGATGAAAAACCAACTACCCTCCAACAGGACCATTTGGCCAAAGAATGCACTGGGCGAGATAACCCAATAACCCTGAGGGAACACCGGAATCCACCTCCAACAGCCCCAAGGACAGGGGGATCAAAGAACCAACGAGCAAGATAACAACAAACCGTTATTCCTGTGCCATCTGCATGACTGATTATCACTTCAAACGTGAGAACAGCATGACAAGGCAAACTCCATAAACTTGTATGAGGATGGATCCCTATAAAGACAGACCCTAAAGACTGAGGACTTTGGGTCTGGTTCTGCAATCAACTTCCAGGAGCATCAGATGTGCATCTGACAAGGCCCGGATCCATCCTCGTGTCCAGGCCACCTGGTCAGTGACTTGGCAGGAGCAACTTCTAGCCTGGTAATTATAACAACCTTGCAGAACGTGTGTATGTGAGTGAGAGAGAGAGAGAGAAACTGTGAGAGTGAATGGAATGTTATAGCTATAACTGATTGCTTACTCTGATTCTTTCTGTATTCACAATAAACACTGCGTACTGCCTTATCCCCTGAATAAGATCCTGCTGGCTTTTATTTTCTAAGTATAACGAAGACTCCAGTCTCTGTGGGTTCCTGTGTCTGTCTGTTGGTCGAGTCTGAAGACATAGGATAGCCCAACACTGAACAGGTCATTTCATTGTCTCAGAGTCATGGAGTAGCCATGCCCTCAAGAGGAGTCTTACCAGGTTTGAGTGGTAGACCTGGCCCATGTCCTGATACAGGAGATGAAGAAGAAGGGGAAGCATGTGTAGTCAACACACAGACATCTTCAAGAGGTAAGAAAAACATATTTGTCTGGGCCACATGGTGGCTATCAAGATGACTCGAGTTGTTGGTCCATATGTGTATGATCTTGGCTAAAAGGGGGGCGTCAGGGCGAAAAGCGTACAATAGATGTGCATCCCATTTGAAGAGAAAAGCATTGTCTAGAGAACGGGGTCCCAGTCCTGCTCTGGAGCTAAAGTATGGGCATTTGGTATTCTGAGTTGTTGCACAGAGGTCTCTATTGGAACTCCTGGTGTCTGCATATGCGCTGTAGTACCCTGATGTTCATTTCCCACTAGTGGTCATGAGAAATTTTTCTGCTCAGTGCATCTGCAGTGGTGTTTTTGCATCTTGGTGTCATAAACAGATAGCTAAGGGTTAATGTCTCTTTCACCTGTAAAGGGTTAACAAACAGGGAACTAAACACCTGACCAGAGGACCAATCAGGAGACAAGATACTTTCAACCCTGTGTGGAGGGAAGTTTTGGGTGTGGGTCCTTTGTTCTGTGTGTGGGTCTTTTCTCAGGGTATGAGAGGGATCAGACATTGCTACAGGCTCTCTAAAGTTCTGTTCAAATAGTAAGTAGAACAGGCGATTTAGGCTTTTTAATTGTTTGTTTTACTCTATTTGCACATGTGGATCTGGCTGGTTAACTTTTATATGTGTAGTTGCTGGGAATATTTTGATTTGTATTGGTACTGGAGGAAGGGTTTCTTCCTTTGTCTGTAAACTATAGGACCCTGTAATATTTACATCTTGAAGTTACAGAGATAATTCTTTACTTTTTCCTTTCTTTTATTAAAAGATTTCTTTTAGAGAACCTGATTGATCTTTCCTTGTTTCCCTTGTTTTATCCCAGGAGAGTGGGTGTAAACACCAGGACTGATAGGGGAGGAGGGAAGGAGGAGAGAGAGGCTAATTTCTCTCTGTGCCAGGAATACTGTCTCTCTCAGGGAAAGTCTGGGGGCGGGGAAGGGGGAATGGTTTATTTCTCCTTGTTTTAAGAATCCAAGGGATTTGGGTTCTTGGGGTCCCCAGGGAAGGTTGGGGAGGTCAGAGTGCCCCAACACACTATATTTTTGGGTGGTGGCAGGCTATCAGATCTAAGCTAGTAATTAAGCTTAGAGGTTTCATGCAGGTACCCAAGTTTTGGACACTAAGGTTCAGATTTGGGAAATATACCTTATGACACCTGGTAGGTAGGAAGCCGAGATGTTGATATTGTGGTGGATGCACCAGTTCCAAAGTGGCATGGCTTCTGTGCATAGGGAGTGTGGCTGTGCCCCCCCATCAGTTTATATAAAACATACAAAGCGACATTATCTTTTCCCTAATCATGGCTATCAAGTGTGAGCATTCATTGCAGACTGCCTGCATCTCCAGTAGGTTTGTGTGCTGTGTTGATTACAATGGGGACCAGCAGCCTTGGATCGTATGGTTGCGCATGTGCTCTCCAACCCAGCAGAAAAGCATCTGATGTAAGTATCATTGATGGAGGGGTCTGTACAAAGGTCGTGTGGTTGAGTCCACCAACAGAAAGAATTTCTTTTAGTGCGGCTGGCATTGTAAGACGCTTGTTTATGTTGTGTCGGTGTGGAATATACACTGTCCTGAGCCAGTCTTGAAGGCATCACGTGCAGTTTGGAGTGTTTGACAACAAATATCATTGCTGACACATGGCCTAACAGTTGGAGGCAGTTCCTGGCCAGTGTCTGTGGGCTGGTTTGCATTGTGCTGATTAGATTGACTAGAACGCTAAACCTGTGACGGGGAGGAGAAGCTGTAGCTTCCAGAGAGTCGAGGTAGGCACTGATGAACTCGTCTCTGCCCCTGTGCGTATGTTGATTTTTGTTATTTGTAAACCTAGCTGTGTGAAGAGAGCTACTTTCGGGTAGCTTTTGGTGCCTCGTCCTGAGTAAATGCTTTGAGCAGGCAATTGTCCAGACAGGGGAATATTACGACCGCTGGTCTGCAGAGGTTGGCTGCCACCATCACAAAGACTTTTGAGAATGCCCATGAAGCAGAGGATAATTCGAACGGGAGTACTTTGTACCGGAAACAATCTGTTCTCAGAACAAACTTGGGAAGCCTCCCTGTGTGAGGGATGTATCATTATGTGGAAATATGCATCCTGGAGGTCAAGGGCCAAGAACCAGTTCCCTCATTCTGGTGCTGGAATTATCATTGCTAGTGTGACCATCCTAAATCGCTGGGTCTTCACAAATTTGTTGAGTCTTCTTAAATCAAGAATGGGCCTCCATCCTCCTTTTTTTCTGGGTTAGAAAGTAATAGGAGTAGAAACCCTTCCCTCTGTGTTGTGTTGGTACTGGTTCTCCTGCTCTTAGGCATATGCAATGGTTTACCTCCTGTCGTCATAGATGTTCATGAGAAGGGTCCCTGAAGAGGGATGGGGAGGGAAGTATATTGGATGAAACATCCAGTCTCAATGATTTCTAATACCCATTTGTCTGATGTGATGTTTTGTCACGTTGGATGAAATGGAGTCAGATGGTCTCTGAATGGATGGATAGTGTTGGATGGGCCCAGCAACAGAAAAAGTGGGAGATGTCTCTGGTCCTCAACCAAACCCTGAAAACTGTTGTTTAGAAGGAGGTTGTTAGGATATTGAGGGCTGGAACGGGAGCGGTATCTACAGGGAATCTGCAATCCACTTAAACTGTTCCTGGAACTGTTTAAAGTCATTTCCCATTGTGGATGGGAGCAAGGTAGAAGATGAAAAGTTTGCAGCTGGTTTGATTTCCTGATCCAAAGTCTCCTCCAATTCCTCGACTGCCTCTTCTGGAGGTTCTGAAGGTATGGGTACAGAGGATGACGGGGAATGCCTCAACCTCTCCTTGAGTGGACTGGGAGGCTTAGGATAGTGTTGGCAGTATGCCGCTCATGGGTCCCAATAAAGTCACTGTGGTGGAAATGGCATAGGTGGGGCATCCATGGACGTCTGTACCATCCTTGAGTTTCAGGTCTGGGGTGGTATTCATGGTACTCTGGTGGAGCTGGTCTGATAGCTGGGTGAACAGGCAATGAGTAATGGGAGGAGAGGATATGCCCTTCATCTTCATCATCCACGTCGCTGGATAAAGGAGGAGCTGATCTGGGTGGTGTGGTAAGCTGGCAGGGTACTGAGCGTGCTAGAGTAAGGTCAGTACCGAGGAGTGGAGATTCTGGTGCTGAGGAGAGCAGAAGATCTTTATGGCAGAGAAACTGCAGTACCGATGAGTGTGTTGTCAGTGGTACCGATGCCTTTACTGCAGTTGTCAGTACCTTTACTGCGGTTGTCAGTGCCAAGGGTCGTCTGCTATGCGCTGTGGAGGCAGAAGGTGGTGCCATAGACTGTAACCCAGCTGCTCGGTGCCACATGTTTGAGCAGCTCCAGAAGTGCTGAGGCAAGGATGGTAGGTTTTCCTGTAGTGCCTTTTTCCGAGTCAGCCCACTTAGGGTCTTTGGTTCACATGGTACCTGTGATAATGGAGGTCCCCCTACCTCAGAGGTGGACAATCTTGGTGCAGTTGATACCAACAGGGTCTGACAAGTCAGGAAATGTTTCTTTTTGGCAGATTCCCAAGGAGGAGAAGTTGGAGCAAGTTTCTTTGTTGCCATTTTGGGGGAGTGCTCCTTCCTCTGAGAGAATGATGGGGAATCTCTGTGAGATACCGCCATTGGAGATTGGGGCGGAGGAGGGGTCTGTGATCCTGGACACAGACACTTCTCCATCATGAGGAGTTTTAGCAGTAGGTCACTTGCTCTCCTGGCATGAGCCTTGAGATTGTAGCAGTGGGAGCACTTCTGTGGTGTGTGTCTTGCCAAGGCAACGGACACACTGGGAGTGCCCATCAGACACCAGGATTGAAGATCAGCAAGTGAGGAAACATTTAATACTCGGGGAGCCGGGCATGCCCCTGAGTATAGGGTTTTTCCTGTGAGGGTAACTATACTATACTAAGGGGTATCTGAAATAAACAAATTCCTAAGAATTTTATTTTAAAGAAAGAACAAATGGAGAAGAGGTATGGTATTTAATTAACTAACTAACGTTCTAAAGTTAGTTAGAATGTAAAGCTCAGAGGCACTGCCAAATATTCCGTCTCAAACCAAGGGCAGTAGAGAAGGAACTGAGGGAGGGTTGGTCACACAGCGCTATGTAACTGCCTAAGATAGTGCAAGACAGGGACAGCACATGCGACACCCAACCAGGCACGGCTACTAAAAATCTCCAATTAGAAGCGCAGGAGTGCAGAGTCATCTAAAGTGGAGCACCCAAAGGGACACTCCTCAAAGAAGAATCTAAGGTTTCATGTGTGTTGTTTTGGAGATTATCCCTGACATTTTATCAAGGGCTACTGGTCTCTGCCCCTTTGTTTTACATTACTTGCTCTTTAACTTTTAACATGGAGGAGCTGGAAAGCACAAGAAGAGAATCAGGCTATGTCTACACTACAAATTACTTCAGTATAATTTACATCACTGAGGGGTGTGAATAATCCACACCCTTAAGTGATGTAAATTATGCCAGCCTAAGCACCAGTGTGAACAGCACTACGTTGGCATCAAGAACTTCTCTTGATGACATGGCTACCGCCTCTGGCAGGAGTTATTAAGCAGACAGTAGAGCTCTCTCCCGTCAGCTTAGAATGTTTTCACCAGAAGCGCTACAGCGATGTAGCTGCATCGGTGCATAAGCGCCGCTATAGCTGCTGTAGTGTAGACAGTCCAGACCAGCACATTGCTGCTGTAAGACAACTTTTATCTTCTACAGTAGTTAAACCAAGTAAACCTTTTTATTTCATGTGACTAGCACAGCAAGAAATCTCATCTATCCTAAGGAAACACCACAGAGTTGAATGATAATTTAAGTTAGCTGAACACTTAGATAGCATACCAGAGTCCGCGTCATAACTACAGCAATAGAGTTATTGATGTATTAGCACTGGATCTAGATTTTATTGAAGAATGCAAATGAAGGTTTACATAGTAGCTATCATTTATGAAGTCAGGTAAAAACATAGAACCTGATGCTGCACATACTTTCACATGTAATATTCTTGTTAGTAGTTCCACTAACTTTCGTGAAAACATCAGTGGAACTTCTAATATGATTCAAGTTGCTCACATGTGCTAAACTGTTTGCAGAATCACATCCATAACCTGAACCATCATCAGAAGTTTTTAAGAACTGGTTAAACAAACAAGTGTCAGGGATGGTCTCTGGGTATATTTAATCGTGCCTCAGTACAGGGGGCTGGACTCCTCTTGAGTCCTCCTTCCAGCCTTATCTTTCTATAATTTAATGATTCTATCAAATGAAATGATTAAATCTTTACCATCAGTGTACCTGACAAATAGATAAATATAGTTTAGCACCTCAACACTAAGACTGCACAACAATTTCTTCTGTTGTCTAGCAAAAAACAAACAAACAAAAGTTTGCTGGGCATGAGTTCTCCAAGTCCCAAGCATGGTTCTTCCCTACTCCCAACAGCCCTCTGGCATGGTGGTAACCTGGCTTCTGGAGAACAAGTGACTTCCTGTGCACTCCCATGCCCCATCAGCTCAAACTCAATTAAAAAATTATACCCGGGCATGCTAGCTAGACTATTAGACTGGCTAGGAAAACAGATTTTAAGGCTTTTGCTATTATATTTTAATTACCAAACTAGCTCTTTAAACTAAATGAAAACATTTAATAAGCAAACTAATCTTACATGCACCTCCTAAAAAGACTTATCTACTCAGATCTCACTAGGACACAACAGTATTTTATTGAGCTGCCACACAAGACAAATTAAAAACTGGATTTTCATTTTTAGAATGGATGAGGCACAACATACTCAGATGATCAAGTACACTTTAAGAGACAAAATGCTGATAACCCTCTTACAGTAGATGATTTTAGGATCAGCCTTCATAGACCAGTGAAGAGTCATGAGCTTGGCTACCATACACCATAGCAAGTATGACTGTCAATGAGCATGTGTATATATTTTAACGTCTTCACAATTTCATAACAGTCACTTATCAGTCTCATCAAAAGATGTGTAAGGAAAGGTTTGGTGGTCATTAGTAAGCTTTGGATATGTGTTTCTCCTTCTAGCAAATCTTTATGCAGAATAAGTCAACCTCCACTCATACTTAAATAATCTTGGCCCTCTACTGTCAGAGTGACAATAGCCAGACTGACTCCTCATATTCCTTCCCCCCTCCAAGATACCTTTAAACTCACCTACTATTCTGCCAGTCAAGGACAAGATGATATTTTCTCAGATTTGAAGCAAGGGAACACCTCTCCTTACCTGACCAAGTGAGCCACTGACCACCAATTCTAGAAATCCTCTGCCCTGACCCCATATGGCGAAGGGTACTGGCCAGGATTAAAACAAACTAAAGGCCAAGACTGTATGTACAGCACTGCAGCAGTGCAATGTGTCTGGTGAAGATGCTCTGTGCAGACAGGTGACAGCTCTCCTATCAGCATAAAAAAACCCATCTCTGCAAGCAGCATAAGCTATGTCGGTGGGAGAAGAGCTCCTGACGGAATGGCGCTGTGCACATGAACACTTATGTTGGCATAACTCGGGAGGAGGAATATTTACACTCAAGCAACATATGTTTTGCTGACATAGGCTGCAGTGCAGACATAGTTTTAAAATCTTGTGCTTTTTCCAGGCACTGCTCTAACTAGGCACAAAAGTTTAAACTTTAATGTGAAAAAAGCAATGAACATTTGCGCATCCACACTATCAAAATAAATGGCCCCAGAGAAAGGTATGTTTTACTCTGAAGACTATGCTGTCATTTATAAGCTACTTGAATAATGTCAGTAGAGTCTTCATATTGACTTCATAGTCACTATGGCACATATAATAAAGCACTCACATAGCTGTGTTTTTGATGATTCTTCCTTGGTCCATTTTCTGCCCAATACCATGCACAACAAACACAATGTGAGTAGTTTGTGATGGCTTGTCTTCTAATGAGGCTTCTTCTACATAGCCTCTGTGAAGCCTTGTCCCACTACTTGAAGCTGTAGGAAAAAAACAATTATCCTGGATCACAATTAAATTCCATGAAGTATGACACTTCCATATACAGGGACAGAAGAGGCGCCTGCTTCAAACCAGAACATTTCAAATTATATTTTGCAAATAAAATACATTTTCAAAAATCAGCATTCACAATGCTGAGATTTTCAAAGGGGCTTAAGAGATCTGAATAAACAATTTTCATTACCCCTATCAGCCACCTATGGATTTACATGTTATTTCCAGTGAGGATTTTGCTAATTTCATAGCTGTTTTGGAAAATAACTTATAAACAGCTGAATAATGCACTATCTATTCTGTAATACAGATAACTTTCTATAT
This sequence comes from Chelonoidis abingdonii, assembly GCF_003597395.2. Classification (NCBI taxonomy): domain Eukaryota; kingdom Metazoa; phylum Chordata; order Testudines; family Testudinidae; genus Chelonoidis; species Chelonoidis abingdonii. The sequence continues at coordinate 153,935,576 of NC_133772.1, read as the reverse complement.
GCTTGAATTATTAATCATTAAATTTTCTCACCGTTCCACAACACTCCTTCAGTGGTCAGTGTATGTGTAAAGATTCTTGGCAAGATTATTTCTAAACAATGGGTGAGAAAGCATCATCAGCTTGATGGAGACAACTCCCTCTCTCTCATCCATGAGCACAGCTGGTCCTAAAATTTCAATAGGACCATTTTCCATCAAAATTGAAACACTTGACATGATTTTGCCCATTTTGCTCACATTTTGTTTTAGAGGAAAACATGGAAAAATTCCTCTGAGAAGGCTGAAATGTCTTGTTTAACATTTTTGGAACAAAACTTTTTAATTTTTGTTTTGAATTTTTTTTTTGTTTTATTATATAAAATAAAAAATAAATCAAAATAAAATGAGAACATTTTGATCAATCTGAAATGTTTTCCCCCCCAACAACTTTTTTCAGAGAGAATTTCAAAATTTTGGGGATTTGTTCTGCATAGGAATGAAAATACGTTTCAAAATCTTGAAATCCTTTGGGAAACAAGTGTCTCATCAAGTGATCCATCCCCCGTAACCCATTCCCAGTTTCTGGCAAAACCAAGGTTAGGGACATCCTGCCCATCCTGGCTAATAGCCATTGATGGACCTATCCTCCAGGAACTTATCTAGTTCTTTTTTGAACCCTGTTATAGTCTTGGCTTTCCCAACATCCTCTGGCAAGGAGTTCCACAGGTTGACTGTCGCTGGGTGAAAAAAAATACTTCCTTTTGTTTGTATTAAACCTGCTGCCCATTAATTTCATTTGGTGACCCCTAGTTCTTGGGTTATGAGAAGGAGTAAATAACACTTCCTTATTTACTTTCTCCACACCAGTCATGATTTTATAGACCTCGATCATATTCCCCCTCCTGTTAGTCATCTCTTTTCCAAGCAGAGAAGTCCCAGTCTTTTTAATTTTTCCTCATTTGGAAGCTGTTCCATACCCCAATCATTTTTGTTGCCCTTTTCAGAACCTTTTCCAATTCTAACATATCTTTTTTGAGATGGGGCGACCATATCCACACACACAGTATTCAAGATGTGGGCCCAGGAACTCTGCAAGCTCAGTCTATGGTTTGAAAAAAGGACAGTTATTCACCTTTGTAACTGTTGTTTGAGATGTGTTGCTCATATCCATTCCAATTAGGTGTGCGTGCGCCACGTGCATGTTCGTCGGAAGATTTTTACCCTAGCAACACTCGGTGGGTCGGCTGGGCGCCCCCTGGCGTGGCGCCGTTATGGCATCAAGTATATACCCCTGCCGACCCATCCGCTCCTCAGTTCCCTCTTGCCGGCTACTCCAATAGTGGGGAAGGAGGGCGGGTTTTGGAATGGATATGAGCAACACATCTCGAAGAACAACAGTTACAAAGGTGAGTAACTGTCTTTTCTTCTTCGAGTGCTTGCTCATATCGATTCCAATTAGGTGAATCCCAAGCCTTACCAAGGCGGTGGGGTCGGAGTGAGATACTGCAGAATGCAGAACCGCTGAGCCGAAGGCTGCATCATTTCTGGATTGTTGCACCAAGGCATAATGGGAAGCAAAGGTCTGCACTGAAGACCAAGTAGCTGCTCAACATATCTCCTGGATAGGAACTCGAACTAAGAAGGTGGCCGACGAGGCCTGAGCCCTGGTAGAATGTGCAGTAATATGACCCGGAGAAATATGAGCTAGATCATAGCAAGTATGGATGCACGCCGTTATCCAGGACGAAATCCTCAGAAGAGATGGGTAGGCCTTTCATCAGGTCTGCCACTGCAACGAAGAGTTGGGGCGTTTTGCGGAAGGGCTTCGTCCGGTCAATATAAAAGGCGAGAGCCCTAAGGACGTCAAGGGAATGTAACTGCTGCTCCCTACGGGATGCATGTGGTTTGGGAAAGAAGACCAGGAGGAATATGTCTTGATTGAGATGGAAGGCCGAAACTATTTTGGGGAGGAATGCTGGATGTGGACGCAACTGCACCTTGTCTTTGTGGAACACCGTATACGGTGGGTCCACCATCAGAGCACAAAGCTCAGAGACTACCCAGGAGTACTTCTCGCAATGGGGCAGAGCAGCATAACTCCGATTGGGTTAACCATGCAGGAGCCACGCTGTGAGATCAAGGGATTGCAGGTCTAGGTGGTGAAGCCTGCCGTGGTCCTGAGTTATAAGATCTTGATGAAGAGGCAGGGACATTGGGTTGGCTATCGAGAAGTCGAGCAACGTGGTGTACCAGTGTTGTTGGGGCCACGCAGGAGCGACCAGGATCAGGCGAGCCTTGTCCCTGCGGAGCTTTAGGAGAACCTTGTGCACCAGTGGAAAGGGTGGAAAGGCGTAAAGCAGCTGGCTCTTCCATGGGATTAGGAAGGCGTCCGATATCGAGCCCACAGCGAGACCTTGGAAGGAGCAGAACCTCTGGCATTTCCTGTTCTCGCGAGAAGCGAAGAGGTCTATGTGGGGAAAGCCCCACTTCCGGAAAACAGAACGTATAATGTTCTGACAAAATCGACCACTTGTGAGACAGAAAAGATCTGCTGAGTTGATCTGCCAGAGTGTTCCGAACCCCTGGGAGAAAAGACGTCACAAGGTCTATTGAGTGGGCTATGCAAAATTCCCATAGTTGGATCGCCTCCTGACAAAGGGAGGAGGATCGAGTCCCTCCCTGCTTGTTTAAATAGTGCATCGCTGTTGTGTTGTCCGTAAGCACTGAAACACAACGACACTGCAGATATTGCTGGAACGCCTGGCACGCCAGGCGGACTCCTCTCAGCTCTCGGATGTTTATGTGCAGCGCCAGCTCTCGAGATGACCAGAGACCTTGCATGCGAAGATGGCCTAGGTGAGTCCCCCAGCCGAGAGATGACGCATCCATCGTTAGGGACGCTGAGGGCTGCATCAGATGGAATGGCAGTCCTGCACACACCAGGGAGGGTGTTAGTCACCAGTCGAGGGAGTGTAGAATGCTCCGAGGAATGGTGACCACCATGTCTATGGCATCTCTGCCTGGAAGGTAAACTGAGATGAGCTAGGTTTGAAGGGGACGCAGGCGTAGTTCGGCGTGCTTGGTTACAAAGGTGCATGCAGCCATGTGACCGAGGAGGCTGAGACAGTTGCGAGCCGAGGTCATCGGAAAGCCTTGGAGGCTTTTTATAATTGAAACTATTGCATGAAATCGGGGTAGTGCAAGTTTGGAGTCTAGAATGGCCCCAATAAACTCCATTCTCTGTGTGGGCACTAGAGTAGATTTTTCTAGATTGATCATCAGGCCTAATCGGCTGAATAGGTCCTTGACGATGCCCACGTGCCTGGTGACTTGGGCCTCGGAGGTCCCTCGAATAAGCCAGTCGTCTAGGTAAGGAAAGACATGTATTTGACGACGACGGAGGGAGGCGGCCACTACAGCCATACACTTTGTGAACTCGCGAGGGGCTGTAGAGAGGCCAAAGGGAAATTGAAAATGTTGGTGGTTCACCATAAACCGTAGGTACTGTCTGTGCGGAGGGTAAATGGCGATATGGAAATATATGTCCTTGATGTCAAGAGCAGCGTACCAGTCTCCGGGATCCAGGGATGGGATGAAGGTCCCCAGGGACACCATGTGGAACTTCAACTTTTTCATGAACATGTTGAGTCCTCGCAGGTCCAGGATAGGCCGGAGGCCTCCTTTTGCCTTGGGGATTAGGAAGTATCAGGAATAAAAACCCTTGCCCTTTAATTCCTCCGGTACCTCCTCTATAGCTCTGATTGAGAGGAGCATTCGAACCTCTTGCCAGAGGAATTGCTCGTGAGAGGGGTCCCTGAAGAGGGACGGGGAAGGGGAGTGGGAGGGAGGAGGCGAAATGAATTGGAGGTGGTAACCAAATTCTACCGTGCGTAGGACCCAACGATCCGAGGTTAATTGGGTCCATGCAGGGAGGAAGGAGGAAAGGCGGTTGCAAAACTGAAAAGGATCCTGGGAAGGACTGGTGCTCTGCTCTCGGGCGCACCTTCAAAAGTTCGGTTTGGGGCCCGTCGTTGGTTTGGCGGGATCGTTATTGTGGCTCCCTTGGGGTCCAGACTGCCATCTGCGGTTATCACGACCGCGCCTTCTGCCAAAGTCTTGTCGTGGCCTGGGTGGGGTGTAAGGGCGCTGAGGCTGGCTACGGAAGGACCTTCGCTGGGTCTGTGAGGTATGCATCCCGAGGGAACGCATAATTACCCGATTGTCCTTGAGACTCTGCAGCCTAGGGTCCGTTTTCTGAAAGAAGAGGTCCTGGCCTTCAAATGGCAGGTCTTGGATGGTGTGCTGCAGTTCAGGAGGTAGGCCTGACACTTGCAGTCACAATATCCGTCTCATCGTGATTCCGGAGGCCACAGTTCTGGCTGCCGAATCAGCAGCGTCGAGTGAGGCCTGGAGGGAGGTCCGTGCAACTTTCTTTCCTTCCTCCAGAAGGGCCTGGAATTCCTGGCGGGAGTCCTGTGGGACAGTTCAGTGAACTTGCCCACCAGCCTGCCAGGTATTATATAATATTAAATCCTGTTAAGGCTGGGGCCCTGCTTGATTCGCCACCCTGAGTTGTGAGGCCTCCTCTGTCAGAGTGACTTTACCTCCCGCAACAGAGATCCATGCATCTAGCCTCCCTGAATTTTGGGGCGGGGGCGTTAACTGGCCATGGCGTTCCCTGCTCATTCATGGATTTCGGACACCAGAAGCATGGGGGACGGGTGGGTATATAACGTAACCTATACATACCTTTGAGGGCCACCATGTAACTTCGTTCCCCCTGCATGGCTAGAAGACGCCCTGGGGATGGCCAGATGGTGTCCCGCTTTGACTTGATGGAGCGGATGATGGTAAAGCAACCGAGCTGGCCAATCCGCCAACAGAGATTGTCTATCACAAGGGATCTTCAGAACCTCCAGGACTTCGTCCTGTAGACTGGATATTTAAGGTGACTCGCCTCAGAAGGTCCGGTGAGCTCGGAGGTAATGGGGGGGGGGGGCGAAGAGGAGTCCCGGCTACCGCCTCATCTGGGGAAGAGGGAAAGACAGACCAGGGATGAGTGGCTCATGTATGGACTCGTGGTCAGGAGGCACGTCAGGGTCTGGGAGGACCTGAGGGCCTGGTGCCAAAGGAGATCCGTCTGTACCCGCTGGAGGGGGGCATCTAACTGTGGCCTCCGGTGCACGATGTTCCGAAGGGGCGGAGCGTGATGGTACCGTGGGGTTCACCCTGGGCCAAGGACTACTGTTGAGGACCTTGGTCTGGACCTGGAGCCTCATGTAGAACTCAGTTGTGTAAGTCTGAATCCCCGTAGGAGGCACTATCGGCGTGCGATGAGACAGATGCATGCCGCGATGGCCATGGCGGAGTGGAGACCGCTTGGGGAGGAGCCCTGCGTCTAGAAAACTGTTCTCCGTGCCGCACCGGAGCGTGGTACCGGGTTCCGTACCGGTACCGGGAGCTGCGACTGGTGCGGTGCCGGGAGGTCAACCGGGATCTTGAAGATCTATGATGAGAGCGGCTGCGGCGGGAATGGTGCCGGGAGCTGGATCGGCGGCTGGAGCATCGGGCCAGCGAGTGGGATCTCGAGTGGTGCCGCAAGTATGACCGGTACCGAGAAGGAGATCAGTACCGGGACTGCGAGTGGCATCAGGAACGGGATCAGTGCCAAGATCGAGAACGCTGGCGGGACCTTGATCTTGAGTGGTGCCTCTCGGCAGTGTCGATCGAGGACAGTCTTACCATGGCAGGTTTGCCTGTTGATTGAATAACCCGCACCGGCGGTGCCAGGGGTTGAGGCAGGGTGCGCTCCGTTAATGCAATCAGTTCCCTCGCCGTGGAGAATGTCTCTGGCGTGGTGGGAGCAATGAGCTCTACCGAGGCATGCGCCAGGGAGCTGTCAGGCACTGGACTCGACGGCCCTTGTGAGGCCGGAATCAATGGTGCTGAGATTGTCGGTGCTGCGGCAGCTACTGGTGCCGGGCAGCTCGACTTAGGCTGCTGCTCAGACTGCGGTGCAGATAGTGAAGCCGCAGGAGCTTTCAGCTTCTTGGCTTGCAGGGAGAGGGAGCAGTGCTGGGCAGGCTTCTGGGCCGGTGCCGGTTGGTGCTGACGAGGCACTTCTCCCCAGTGCAGACTGACCAGCACCCAGTGCCGAAGGTGGAGGAGCAAGGGCTGCCTCCATTAGGAGCTGCTTGACGCGAAAGTCCCGCTCCTTTTTTGCCCGCGGCTTGAAGGATTTGCAGATCCGGCACTTGTCTGCGAGGTGGGATTCCCCCAAGCACTTGAGACAGGAGTTGTGAGGGTCTCCTGTGGGCATCGGCCTGCAGCAAGCCGAGCACGGTTTGAAACCTGGTGAGCCAGGCACGGGCCTGGGCACCGGGTGAGGGAAAGGGCTAATCCCCAACCCTCTGAACTATATACACTAACTATGTTTACAAAAAGGTATTAAAAGTATTAACTAGAACTTTAGAGAATAAACTATATACACAAGAAGTATTAGAACGAGTGAATAGCTAGGGAGATGGAGATCAGCTAAGCCACACTCCACTGTTCCAACGACCAACACGGGCGGTAAGAAGGAACTGAGGAGCAGATGAGTTGGTGGGGTATATACTCGGTGCCATAGCGGCGCCACGCCAGGGGGCGCCCAGCCCACCCACCGAGTGTTGCTAGGGTAAAAATCTTCCGACGAACATGCACGCGGTGCGCACACACCTAATTGGAATCGATATGAGCAAGCACTCAAAGAACTGCCTGAATTTTATTGCCAGCGGGATACATCAGGGCTATCTCACCCTCAGCTTTTGGAAGACCTATGTCTTGCTTTGGCTATCAGACATTAATAAGCAGAGGCATTAAAATGGAATGAGTCTGTATAAAAAGGACTAGTTCCAATACAGTGAGTTATTTTAAGAATACTGTGACAGACCCAGGCCAGTGTGGTACTGGAATCTGGTAGAGGGCAAATATACTAGTCATTGGCTGAGTAGTTTTCTGTTCCCTGAGTGACTACAGGAGGGGCTGCACTGGAGTAATCAGGAACCTGCTAGAACCAATTAAGGCAGACAGGCTGATTAGCCTGCCTTGATTGGCTGCAGGTGTTCTAATCAGGGCACCTGGGTTTTAAAAGGAGCTCTCTCTAGTCAGATGGGGAGGAGCCAGAGGAGAGGAAGTGCATGTGAGGAGCTGGGAGCAAGAGACACAAGGAGCTGAGAGTGAGTGTGTGTGCTGCTGAAGGACTAACGAGTACAAGCGTTATCAGACACCAGGAGGAAGGTCCTGTGGTGAGGATAAAGAAGGTGTTTGGAGGAGGCCTTGGGGAAGTAGCCCAGGGAGGTGTAGCTGTCACACAGCTGTTACAAGAGGCACTATAGACAGCTGCAAATCCATAGGGCCCTGGGCTGGAACGCGGAGTAGAGGGTGGGCCCGGGTTCCCCCCAAACCTCCCAACTCCTGATCAGACACAGGAGGAGTTGATCCAGACTGTGGGGAAGATCACTGAGGTGAGCAAATCTGCCAATAAGCACAGGACCCACCAAGGTAGAGGAGGAACTTTGTCACAATACATACTGGTCTCCCTTTTTGCTAGGACTTCCACACAAAAATCACATCTGATATGATACGCAAGTTTCCTCTCCAGCCTCTGTTACACTATTTGTACCCATGGTGTCTTTATTCTGTGACTCTCTCTCATACCAGCACCAAATGCCCTTGGAATCTCAAAAGTCTCATTTATTGTAAATTTTTCTTTGAAGGGCTCTCAGCAGAGATGCTCCATTGCGTGCCTGCAATGGCAAAACTCCTGATTGGTTTTAGCTAACATGACCATATTATGCTGACTTTGTATGTTATATATGGGCTGCCTGCAAAGAGGTGGACTGACTTTAAATTGACACAACTGATCTTTAAAATTAGTAGTGGTGCTAGTGCTGGCTATATTTGACAACTGCTTCCACAGGCTAATGCTGATGATTATCTACCATATCTTCCTCAACATTTTTAAAGATCACATTTTAAGCTTACAAGTGATGTGCTGGACCCTATAGTGTAAAACACAGACTCCCATAAAATCCAGCTCACTTTAATCACCTCACTTGTAAAAATATTTTGGGAAGAAAATATTTTGGGACTATAACCTCCCCTTCTAATCCATTTCAGCTACATATACATGTGTGCATATAAGCAAGCCCCCTTCATTTGTTTCTACGAGTTTGTATTTTAGCAGGATATTTTACTATATTCCTTTATGTAGTTTTCTTTTGTTGTACAACGTCGTGTGGTATGGAAACAGGGCAGGAGCTGTTCCTGAGTTCCCTCCACAGGAGGCAAGGAGAGGCCGGGGAGATAGGGTTGGAAGAGTCTATAACCACTTGAGCACACTCTTTGGGCCTTGCAGAACCTGGAACTGAACCTGTTATTCCTCAGTCTCAATAATCCTTTGCTGTCTAACAAATAGCTGTGAAACCAACTGGCCAACAGTGTGTTCATCCCCCTCTTGGGGCAGGTCCATATAGAAGACAGAAGCCTTGCACCACTACCAGTTACTCCATCAGTTCAAGTGGTAGAGGAATGCGCTGTGAACCTGATTATCCCTGCTGATGGCCAGGTTGGGAGTTAATATAGTTCCATACTATATTTTTTTTAAAAAAAATATGAAATTACAGTAAAACTCCTACATTAGGATGGCAGCTATGTTTATCCTCATCATTCAATGTGAGGCCCTATGCATTATTTACTGCACACCATCCAAAACCTGCACTTAGTACAGATTTAATTTCCCCAAGAGTTTTTCTGTGGTGATTTCAAAACATCTTAGTTCTTTACAAACATTAACGAACTATCTTCACAACCGCTGTGAGAGGTGGGGACATCATCATCCCAATACTACCCTTGGGGGACTGAGGCACAGAGATTAAGACCAAAATTGTCAACTAGTTTTGGTTGCCCAATCGGAGATGTGTAGGGTCTGATTTTTCAGTTTTCTTAGCATTTTATAGCACTTTGTGTGTTCAGAGCAGCATCCCACTGTCCTGAGTTGTAGTTAGGGACGCTCACTCCTTTTGTAAATCAGACTCCGGGCACCCAGAATGAAGACACATGGTGGCCACCTGTGCACATTTTGGTTCAGGGACTTGCCCAGCATCATTAAGAACTCTGTGGCAGGGGCAGGGATAGAATCCAATTATCCAGGGCAGCATTCAACTGCCTTAACCTTTCTCTTTGTGCAATCCCCTGCCTCATTCACTACACATCTTTCAATTTCTGCAACAAAATGAGGCAGGGTACTATGGACAAAAGCCTCCTTTGCTACATAACCTTTACTCATCACCAGAGCAGGTATATTCTGTACAGTGAATGAGGCAGAGCTCCAGTGGAAAAAACCAGTATGTGATCATGTAATTAAAGACCATCACAATGGCTGCATACTAGGGAGGGTTGACTTAAGGTTGCACAGTCAACATTAATTCTGGCATTTCTTAGCTTCAGAATGCTTGACTTTGTAACCTTAATGCACTTTAAGTTATATGAAACTGTATCAGAGTTATTTGGTAATAGGCTGCAGTAAACTGGTTTTATTCTTAATTACAAATGTGCACGACAACCTAACAGTGCCTTTGAGTTATTCTCTCAAGAGTGCAATGGCAAAAATTAACTATGCATCAAACAAAAATTTCAAACTTGGAATTATGAATGGAACCTGGAATTTTCTTTTCACAGCATTAAGTAACAAACCAGTAGAGCAACAATCTTTATAAAATTATTTACAAATGCCAAGGCTATTACCTTTGGAAAATCCCAACTTTTGTGTAACAGTTCTTGCAATTTTAGATGTTGTTGCATCACTGTAAAGATACACTTCATCTACACTGTGCCAGTCCACGTGGTTGCGACTCAACTTGAAACTATGAACAGCTGTAGCAAAAAGGAACAAACCTTTAATTTAAAAGTGTTAAAATTATGGCTTTAAAAGCCAAGTAAGAGAGAGATGCACAAAGGTATGACTGAACTCTAGGTTTCAACCTTAAGTCTATTTATAAAGGTAAATATTTCTTCTTACCTTTATATTTTGGATCTACCAGTCCATATCAATTAGGTAGTTCCTTTTGTGTTCCTCTCCCACACACTCCTTTTTTGGGGGTGGGGAGGGGGAGAGTAGGGAGGAGAGGCTCCCTAATGGAGAATACCCTTAGCTGAAAGGAAAACATGAATGGTCTCTCTCACACACACACACACACACTCTGCCAAACTGCCCAAGAGCAAAAAGGAAAATTGAGATCCCCATCCACCAGGTGAAAGTGTTTGCTGAAAGCTGTACCACTGAGACACCAGGGGGGCTGTGGTGGATGCATCTCTCAGAATAATGCTTGAGTAAGTTGATGCAGTGGTAGGTGTATAGTTGTGCTCATAATGTTACACTCATGCTATCTTTTTGTTCTGTTTGTACAGCTTGTAGGCACTATGGGGTAATACAAACAAATAATGGTAATAATGAACATTCTTTCTGGGCTCCATTACTAGCAAAGAATGTTAACACATGCAGTCATATTAAGTTTATGAATATTTTATGCATTTTCTGGGCCAGCGATTGTAAGCTATTCTATTGGCCATAGGGGAGGGTTGTCACTGTTCCTCCAAGAACTGAAAGGGTGGAAAGACTTAGGCTTACGAGCACCCCATGAGACAGAAAACATACCAGGATCCACCTAAGTGTACAAAAAGCGATAAAGTTTCTACATGCTTTTTCTATAATGCTTTTAACCTAAGAATAAATTTATTTTGCTTTGTGAAAGCTGGCTGGTAATTAGTATACATCATTGCAGCCCTTGGAGAAAGGTTAACCACAGTTGCTGAACCTGGGTCAGATCTGCTGGGGAAATCACAGTGAGATGCAGAGGGCCTACACCCTGATTCTGGAGAGGAAGAGCTACATGGGTCTCCGTCTGAGAGGCGACAGTCAGGAAGCCCAAAATCTTGACGAAGACTGAGGGGTTGAGGTGGTGCTGGTGGGGATCAAAGATGCAGTTAACCTGAAACTGGGACAAATATAGTGGCAGTTATGACAGTGGAGAATTGCCAATGAAGTGCTAACAGCAGCAAAAGCAAGTGCTATAGAAAGGAAAAGCACAGAGAAAAAAGTCTCAGTCTTTTCAAGATAGGAAGAGTGAAGAGAGAGATGGTAAAATGAGTTATGAACAGCTGAAAAAAGGTTGTCTAATTGAGATATGCAGAGAAAGGCAACTCATCTTTGAAGAAAGGCCAAAGGCATAACTAGTCAACTTGCTATACTCTGGAGGACCAGAAAAAAGAATGACAGTCTAGGATGGTGGTGAGCAATCTACGGTCCATCAGGGTAATCTGATTGCAGGCCATGAGACATTTTGCTGATGCTGACCGATCACAGGCAAGGACCCCTGCAGCTCCCAGTGGCTGCGGTTCGCCGTTCCTGGCTAATGAGAGCTGCAGGAAGGGGAGTCCAGCACATTCCTGTGGCCTGCCACTTCCCACAGCTCACCTTGGCGAGGAACAGTGAACTGCGGCCACTGGGAGCTGCAGGGGGCCATGCCTGTGGATGGTCAATGTCATCAAAATGTTTCACGGCCCGCAATCTAATTACCCTGATGGCTGCGTGTGGCCCACAGGTTGCCCAACACTGGTCTAGGATCACAGGGAACATCCAGCCCACTGTCAGAGTCCAGCAGGCGGGGAAAATCTTGGAGACACTAGAAGGGATCACAGAAGAGGCTGACAGAGACAGCAGCCATGTTCCATCCAGACTGAACGCACCACTTCAGCAGAGACAAGGGATAGATCTACAGTTAGAGCAAGAGAAGCTGGATGGGGACACTGTCTGGAAACCCAGCTGCTTGCTGGCAGGAAGCGAGCACGCGCAGTCTGGGAGAAGCAGCATCAGCACAAGGGGGAGAGAAGGACAAGGAATGTCAACATGAGCTCGAAATGGAGAGACTGTGCCAGTAAAACACTGATCCAGTACGTGGAACCAGACCCCACGTACCCAGTGGATGGCACAGACTCCAAATTATTTCCTCACTTTAGGGAAGAGAATGATATCAATTTGCTTCCAAATCCTTTTGAAATGGGATATGAATTGAACAAGGTGGGACACAAGGACATAGTATGGTGTCTGGCTCTGTTACTGTCAGGGAAGGCTTTAGACACTTTTACCCATATGGACAGAGAGGGTGATAGAGATAATGGGCTCTATAAACAAGCTTTCTTGCAAAAGTTTAAATTGACCCCTCTCCCCCCTGGATACAGAAGTTCAGAAAACAGGGGATACGAACTATGATGAGGTTGCAACTTGGATTAGGAGTTATATCAGAAAATGGAGAACTGGTTGTGAGGTTACCACATGCAAGTGATTGATTTCCTTGTTTACACCATGGATTTAGACTATTGAGAAGGTACATGGAAGGATGAAATCAGAGTTAATTCCAGCCTAGACAAGGCCTAGGTCTTACGGTCCTATGCAAGGAAGATACATTTTCTGGGGAGGCAAGAGCAATGGCCCTACGCCAAACAAGTACAATTTAGCAATGTCACCAATCCTCAACAAAGAGCCTGGCCTGAACCCAGGCAAAGCAGGTTTTTTATGACAGGTGAAGAGGTGTCCTCTGTTTCGTCTTTGAGACCACTGAAGAGGATTTCTTTCTGCTCTCATGAATTCATTCAGGGAAAGGTTGAACTCTTATGCCTTGAACAATTACACTTCAGAGTTTAAGTCAATTACATTACAAGACAGCGACACCAAAATGAGCATTCATGCCCGTTCCTGCTGCATGACTTTTGGTCTCATTGTCAGGATATGTGGGTATGCCACCTGATGATAAATTAAATCAGCACAAAGGGCAGCAATGAATTAAGAGGATGAAAACATACCCATGATGCAAAACTGCTTTACACACAAATAAGTGAAACTATATAGTTGCTTTGGATTGGTGATTCCAAAGCACAGAAAAATAAGTTTTAATCTGACACTAGACAAACAGAACCAAAAATATTTTTAAGTGGCAGAAAAACCAAAGAGGAGGTATGTGGATTTAGGGTGACCTTTGGCATGTGTTAAAGGCCACTTTATATAATCACTGAAATGATACTTCCATTTAAAGTTAGCCACTATAATCTTAGGACTCCACGCTCACTTTGTTTCTAAGAGCAGGGATGAGACCATGTCCAAGGATCTCTGCTTGGAGTTGAGAAGGGAAAGGAGGGCTCCATGCCATACTTCTTCATGACATCACAGAACTCTGTATGTGGGGGCTCTGGCTCTAAGTTGGAAGGAGGTTAGGAGGACTGGGAACAGAGGCAGACAACTTTCCTAGGTGTATCTGTGGAATTTTTCCCTCTCCAAAATCCATGATCACAGTAGTGTACATTTATTTCATACCAAGTCTGTAAGAACTGATGCTGCTTCCCAGTTCATGCTGTGGATCACAACACTGAAGTGAGTCCCTGGGGAAGCTGGGGATCCACTTGGAAACGTGGCCCCTGCAAATGCCATTATGTTCAGGCACTGTAGCAAGCTGGGATCTAGGTTAGACAGCAGTGCAGTGGCAAGGCACCTGTTGTGGAAGTTCCTTACTTTTGGACAAATGGTGGCCTGGGCTGGCAGAATCCTTGACCTTTTCCTGGGACCAAACCCTGCCCTCCTAATGGCAGGATTCCACAGAAATGCCACACGTTTCCACTAACCTACTTGGATTATGGAGAATGGGGACCCCAACATTTATTGCTACATTATTCTCCAAAAAAGTATAGACTGAATGGCACCTTGTTTGCTTCCCAGCTGTCAAAGAGCAACTAAGAGCCACATGTACTGTAAAAAGCAAGCAAAAAATGCAACAATTTCTCTCTGCATATTTAGCATTGGATATAAAAAGCTCATGTTAAAGATTGGGGCCTATTTTCACCATGAGCAGCATGTAGAACTACCACTGACATTCACTAGAATTGTCCGAGTCCACCATGTGAGAATACAGTATATTCCCTTATGTCTGTTGAGTTCAAAGTTAAATATCTTTCAAAAATATCTGAAAAGCATCTGCTCATCTTGCACTTGCTAACCAGAACCAAAGTGTAAAATTTACTGAATTTTATTTCTGCAGTAAAAATCTACAAAAATCAACCTAGATAACTGCAATTTCTGAAGTGCTGTAGCAATTAATGTAACAATTGTGCAAAAAGGAAACTCTCTTTGGTCAGATCTAGTATCTAAAGGAGAAGGACCCTTTAACAAATTTACTTTTAATCTTTCTCTCTATACGTTCACACATTATATATTTATTTTTTAAAATGTTTCATTTTGGAACTTTTGTGGATAATAGTAACACAGGCTTCATTATCAACCACATGCAACAAGGTAAAGGAGATGCAGATGCATTATGAAATCTAGAACCAAATTCTCCTCTCAAACACATGCATGATTTCCTACTGACATCAGCAGGAGTTCCACAGTATAACCAGGAGTAAAATTTGGCCATTTGTCTGGACAATTCTGAAGTCTTCATACATAAAGTTGAGCCTAAAATCTCTGATGAACTAAAATGCAGTTTTATTTTTAAAGAAACAAAAGCATTGCCAATAAACCTAAAAAGACTATTGTTCTTAAGTAAACAGGGCTGTTCTATATTGTTCACATTATTTATATTATACCTCAATTTATTCCTTTGCATATCAAGTTGTCAGTGTCACAATATACCACCTTACCATCGACTTTTAATTCAAATGCATTGAAGATCACAATTGCACATGTTTGTGTAAACCAAGTGTTACTATTAGAGTTATATTTCTAGTATATAAGTAAAAATGCAGGACAACACTACAATTATTAAATGATTACAGATCCAATCCCACAAAGACTTACTCGTGCTTTATATACTGGTGCAAGTAATCCCAAAAGACTATTTGAAGTTAAAAAGGCCAATCTTTATGCTCCTCAGTTTCCCATTTTTTAACATAGGAATCCTTGCTTATCTTTGTAAAGAGCTTTGAGTCCCATTGATGAAAAGTGGTACACAAGAGCTAAATATGAACAGCTTGCTTTCAGAGATTTTCATTTTGGACTCAGTTAAGGAAAACACAATTAAGTAAGTCAGAAGGGCAATATTTTTATGTGCTAAATGATATAGCCTTTTGGATCAGACATATTTAAACACGTTGATATCCAGGGTCACTCAGATCTAGGAGAATACACGGACAAGACACAATAACTTCACAGCTAACGTCTAAATTTAAAC
Organism: Chelonoidis abingdonii; assembly: GCF_003597395.2. Lineage (NCBI taxonomy): Eukaryota > Metazoa > Chordata > Testudines > Testudinidae > Chelonoidis > Chelonoidis abingdonii. The sequence goes on along the minus strand of NC_133772.1, from coordinate 153,920,340 downwards.
TGTAGGTCTGGGTGGGATTTTCAGACTCACTCAGAGTAGGGCTAACTCCACTCCCCCTGAAGCCAACAGGATTTTACCATTGGCTTCAAAAGGAGCAGAATTAAGCCAATGCTGAATGGGACTTTTGAAAACCTACCCCTAATCACTAACGGTTCTTAAGGATCCATCCTGTTTATGAAGTGTACTGATTTACATCATGTGAGTCCAATTACTTAAATTCCAAGTTTCTTTTTCTGAGGAATAATGTCCTGATCCCATGTGCAACAGCCTTCCCTTTCTCTTTCAATTGCCTGAAGCCTCACTTCAGATCAGCGCTGATTCCCTTTGCAAAATATTAATTTAATAAAGGAAAACATACATACAGTGCAACTAAGTGAAAAAACACACAAATCTACGTTTTAAAATGTCAAAAAAATTAAAATATGAGAGACATGATGCATGTTACACAAAAAAGTGATCACACAAAAAAGCAACCTCTTAATTCTAGTTAGTGTCAACCTTTCTTTCCTTTAGCTCCTATTTCTTCTGACATAATTTATCACTAGGTCACATCTACTTGTGATTGTAAGCTCTCTGGTGCAGGGACCCTGTCTCACGGACTGAAAAGCTCCGTACATATCAACAGTGCTGCAAAAATAAATAATGCTTAATTTTTTCATAATTGTCAAACACTGTAACAAAGTGTTATCACAAATATATTGTTAGTTTCTACTTTTCTCTAAGAGTCACAATGCTTCTACTTTTCCTCTAAGATTCAAAATGCTTTTTCTTCCCCTTCTGAGGGAAGATGACATAAGTATGGTGCAAGAACTGGAAGCACAGAGATCTAACACATTTCACTGAAATACACAAAGCTACAATTTAAAGCTTCCTAAGCCAGGAGGAAACTACAAAAAAGAAATCTACAATTACTGTACCTTGGGAACGCTTTCGTTTAAGACATGCAGCATCTGTACTCTCCTTATATCCTCTCCATTTGAACAGAGAAGGGAGGGAGAAGGGAGGGAGGTGGTAGACAACTAAAAGTAAAAACACTGAGCTTCAAAGTAAAATTTTAAAAAGGGGCATCATTTCTCTTTTCATTAGTATCATTATCACTGAAATGAATGGTCAGATTTGGAAAATATTACTCAAAAATACTGCAAGCCCATAATTTCTTTTTTTTTTTAAATGGATTTTATAGTAAAAAATGTCAGTTCATCATAGCCAAATGTTATTTCTTCATTTCTCATAAAACAAACATTCATATCATCCTGGGTATGGCAAATCTAACCCTATTAGTAAAAGACAAACTATGCCACAATACTATTTTCAACTCACTCAGTGCCTGTGCATTAGCACGTACAAAAACAAAATGTAGTATATTTGTGCAACGGGTAGTATGCAGGAATCTTAAAGGTAATCTGTAAATAATAAAAAAGTTAGTAACTTCAAGGCTAGCTACTGGATGCCTCCCTCAGTAGTATGAGGATACAGTCATCAGAAGTTAGTCTAAAATATCCTACTGTTTCCCTGTTTTGTAGGTCTGTAAACAGTTGCCTCTCACGCAGTCAGCCCAGCAAACACTCTGCTTGAGATATCCCTTCCATTCCTAAACAACACTGGAGTTCTCATAATAGTAAGGCAAGTCCGTCATTTTTGTAAGGTTTTCAATAGTCTTGTTTCATTCCTTCTAGGATATAAAGCAAGGCTATTGCAAAGAAAACCCTGGGACTACTTTGTAACATTTGATGGACTTACCTTACCCTCATAGGGAGGCACCAGTGCTGTTCAGTTATGGAAGGGACACCCTGAGAGGAATAAACGTTTCAGTATCTCACCAGGCGGAAAGTTACATGATTTGGAAGAAACTGTTCTCACACACCTGTGAAACAGGAAAACAATAGGTACCTTAAAGGTCAGTTTTGATTAACTGCAATTGTATTGATTTGGGGCTTCTAGCAGTTAGTCTGAAAGTGAGGCTCTCCCCCAAAATTGACTGTGTAAAAATGGCATCTTCTTACTCAGCACAACTATTCTGTGTATATTCATTCAGTGATATCTTCTTTTTTAAGTGACTAATGGCCAGTCTATATGGTATCTCAGTCCACACTAGCTGGGGTGTAAATTCTAGTGCACACTAGTGTGTTGTGCACTAACTAGTCAGTGTGGACCCTGCTAGCACACACTAAAAGTTCCCTACCACACATTAACTTGCACTGAGGAACTTTTAGTAAGTGCCAGCAGGGTCCACATGGGCCATCAAATATGCTAGATGCTAGTGTGCACTAGATTTTACACTCCAGTTAGTGGGGACAAGCCTTAAGGAATCTTTCCCTTTTAATAAAGAACTCTTTTACCTCCAGAAAGCCAATAGGACTAAGAATATGTGATCAAATTCTGACAGAATGAAATGGATTCTCTATTCTGGTTCCTGAATCAACAAACTCACTACGTTCCAATTGAAGGGACAGGTAAAACTTCCACAAACTCTACTGAAAACAATGGGCCTCATTCCTCCTTTCATGTAAATCAGTATAAACTGGGAGGAGGTCCACTATGTGAAGAGAGTTACAGAAGTGTAAAGCTGATGTATGAGAGCAGAGAATCAAGCTCAAAAGGGCTGCACTGAAGAGAGAGTATGTCTACACTACGGGATTATTCTGATTTCACATAAACCGGTTTTGTAAAACAGATTGTATAAAGCTGAGTGCACGTGGCCACACTAAGCACATTAATTCAGTGGTGTGCGTCCATGTAGCGAGGCTAGCGTCGATTTCTGGAGCGTTGCACTGTGGGTAGCTGTCCCGTAGCTATCCCATAGTTCCCGCAGTCTCCCCCACCCATTGGAATTCTGGGTTGAGATCCCAATGCATGATGGTGCAAAAATAGCGTCGCAGGTGGTGGTCTGGTAGGTCGTCACTCATGTCCTTCCTCTGTGAAAGCAATCGCGACAATCATGTTGCTCGGCGCCCTTTTCCCTGCATTGCCCTGGGCGACGCCGATGCAATGGCAAGGCCATAGGAGCCGTTTTGCCTTTGTCACTGTCACCGTATGTGTACTGGACGCCGTGCAGAGCGGATCTGCGGGCTACACAGCAGCATTCATGTTGCCTTTGGCAAGATGCAGAGAGCCGTTATAGTTGTTCTTGTATGTCTGCATGTCATTGTAATTGGCAATGGAGATGATGTGTTACATCGTTCGAAACTGTCTGCGCTGTCACGGTTGTTCCTGAGCGGCTAGTCGGCCGGGGGCAGCAAAGCAAAAAGTGGGAATGACCCTGAACTGGGCCCATTCCTCTTTAATGTTTAATCTATGAATCGTTCTGCTAGAATATGGGGCAAGTGTGAAGAGAAACCGTGTACAGAGAGCCCAGGCACTCCTTGTCAGTTCCCAGAAGTGTGGCCTGCATGCTCATTTAGGGTGCTCGGTCAACAACCCCACCCGTTGCTTCCTGCTCCGCCCAACCTCCTGGGTACCGTATTGCACCCAGTTGTCCCCTTTTCATTTCTGTGATTGAAGTATTGAAAGAATGAGGAAAACCTGCTTTTTAGTGAAGATAAAAGAGGGGGAACTCCATCGCAGCTGCTATGTTAGTCCAAGGCGTACAGTAATCTTTCTTTCACATATAGGAGCCGAGCTGATGAGCTCGTCCAGTTCTTTGATGAGACGTTACCGCATTCTGTCCATCAACTGGGATGACGGGAGTCTTCCTGTTTTTACCCAGGCCGTCCCTGTGACCTACTGGGCCAGCCGGCTACAGGGCTGATGACGAGGTAGCGTTATATGTACTGTTTGCCACAGAGGGGGGAGGAGAGGGGGTGCTGTGTTCACTGGCCCCAGCATGTATCTCCGGCAGCATGCAGCAGAATAGGGTGAATTAAAAAAGTCAAAGAAACTTTCCCTTTTCTGTCACGGGGCGTGGAGGGGGATTTGACCTCCACTGAACCCGGAATGTGTTGACCCCACAGGCATTTGGAATCAGCCCTATAGCAAAGTTTTGGGAGGCTGCGGGGACTGCGGATAGCTGGAGTCTCGTACCCGCCTCCCTCCATGGCGTCCATTGATTCTTTGGCTTTGCTCCGCTTTGTCACGCAGCAACTATGCTGGTCCGCTGTGGCCTCTGTCTGGATTTTTCAAGTGCTTTGGCATTTTGTCTTCATGGAACAGGAGGCTCTGATATGAACAGATTGCACTCCCCTACGCGTCAGATCCGTATTCCATAGGTCCTTGCTGGCTCTTTTTGGATTTTGGCGACTCGCATCGCCCGCGTGGCTGATCGGCTCACGCTGGAAACGGAATGAAATTCAAAAGTTGTGGGCTTTTACTGTTCTCCGAGCCAGTGCATCCCGATGTTCAGATGCTGTCAACGTCTCACATGGTGCACGTTGTCCGCCGAGGCATACGCGGAGCGCATATGCGCTGCACACCCCTAATCGATTGATAATCCGATTTCGCGCACTGTTTCGTCGGGAGGAGTCAGAAGCCTGTTTAAAGAGCCCTTTAAATATCGATTAAAGGCGCCTTGTGTGTGACGGAGTGCGCGTTAAATCACTAACACTGTATCGTTTAACGCGTAGTAGACCAAGCCAGAGAATGTGGTCCGGAGTCTGTCAGCTGCTGGTGATTATACACACTCAAGGAAAGCTTAGTTTTACTTTCCAGGTTGAATGCGCCAGGCAGGCAATAATCAAAAATCCTCCTTTAAAAAAATAAATTAGGGATGTTAAGAGCAATTAAAAATTTTTGATAATCCACGATTAAAAAAGTTAATTATGATTAATCTGCGTGTTAATAACAGAATACCATTTATTTAGATTTTTGGATGTTTTCTACATTTTCAAAATATTGATTTCAATTACAACACAATACAAAGTATGTACATGCTCAGTTTATATTTTTTATTACAAATATTTCACTATAAAAGTATTTTCATATCCCCATTGCAAGTACTATAGTACTCTTTATTATGAATGTTGAGACTACAAATGTAGAATTATGTAAAAACCCCCGCATCAAAATAAAAATGTAAAACTTCAGAGCCGCAACTCCCACTCAGTCCTAACTTCTTGTTCAACCGAGTTTTGTTTACATTTGCAGGAGATAATGCTGCCTGCTTCTTGTTTACAGGTGTCACCTGAAAGCGAGAACAGGTGTTCTCATGGCACTGTTGTAGCCAACATCACAAGATATTATTGCCAATGCCCTTGAGTCACATGTTCCTTCATGCTTAGCCATCATCCAAGGACATGTCCATTGCTGATTAAGGGTTCTGCTCGATAACAATCCAGAGCAGTGCAGATCTGATGCTCATTTTCATCACTGGAGTCAGTATGCCAGCAGCAAAAAAGTGGATTTTCTTTTTTGGTGGTTTCGGATTCTATATTTGTCTTCGCATGGACTGTTGCTCTTTAAGACTTCTGAAAGCATGCTCCAACACACAACATCCCTCTCAGATTATGGAAGGCACTTCAGATTCTTAACCTTGGTTGACACAGTAATATCTTGATAATGTCATATTGCGCTTTCTTTGTTGTTTGTCAATCTGCAAGCAAGTGTCTTAAAGAAGTAACATGTGCTGGGTCATCAATCCAAGCCTGCTATAACATGAAATATATGCAGACTGCAGGTAAAACAGAGCAGGGGACATACGATTCTCCCCAAGAAGTCAGTCACAATTTTAATTAAGCATTTTGTTTTTTAAACGAGTGTCATCAGAATGAAGTATGTCTGCTGGAATGGTGACAAAGCATGAGGGGCACACAAATGTTTAGCATATGTGGCACAATAAATATCTTGCAATGCGCGCTACAAAAGTGACATGTGAATCCATGTTCCTACTTTCAGTGATGTAAATAATAAGCAGGCAGGCATTAAGGGGGGGGGGGGGGGGGGGGGGGGGGGGGGGGGGGGGGGGGGGGGGGGGGGGGTGTCCCTTAAATGTAAACAAAACTTGTTTGTCTTCACAGAACTGGTTGAAAAGAAGAAGTAGGACTGAATGGACTTGTATGCTCTAAAGTTTTACATTGTTTTGCTTTTGAGTACAGTTATGTATCCAAAAAACCCTACATTTGTAAGTTGCACTTTCATGATAAAGAGATCGCACTATGGTACAGTGACTCCTCACTGAAAGTCGTCCTGGTTAATGTTGTTTCGTTGCTGACCAATTAGGGAACATGCTCATTTCAAGTTGCGCAGTGCTCCCATATAACTTTGTTCAGCAGCCGCCTGCTTTGTCCACTGCTTATAGAAAGAGCAGCCTATCAGAGCTAGCTGATGGGGGCTCAGAACCAGGGTGGACTGGCAGCCCCCTATCATCTCCCTCTGCGGCAGCTGGCCAGCAGGCTATCAATGGCCGGCAGTTCAGCCGTCCCTCTCCACACTGCCATGTGCTGCTCCTGTCCGCTGCCTTGGAGTTGCTCCTGGGAGCCTCCTGCTTGCTGTGCAGAGGAGGAGTGGGGAAAGAGAAGGACTATATCAAGGTGCCCTCCTCCCCCTTGCTAATCCCATCTCCATAGAGCAGGGGGACACTTGACAGGGCTCAGGATGGAGGGAGCTTGCTGGCAGCAGCTGCTCTCTCAAAAGGCAATGTACTTAGAATGGGGTCAGCATACTTAAAGGGGCAATGCATATCTCACACACGCGCACACACAGGGGTGTGTGTCTGTCTGCCATGCTGTATCCCCTCCCTCCATTTGTACTCCCTTGTAGATTGTGAGGCTACATTAACAACATGTTAACCCTTGAGGGCTCAGCCGAGTGCTAGTTCATCATTTAGCAGTAAGGTATTCCCTGGGAAATGTCCCACTCTCTTTCACCCTCTGACTTTACCACCTCAACCAAGCTTTGCAATCATCATTGCTGTGTACAATATTAAATTGTTTAAAACATACTGTGTATGTATTGTATATGTCTTTTGTCTGGTGAAAAAAATTTCCCTGGAACCTAACCCTCCCTAATTACATTAAGTCTTATGGGGAAATTGGATTCTCTTATTTTGCTTAAACTCGCATTTTTCAGGAAAAACAACAACGTTAAGCGAGGAGTCACTGTATTTGTACGAGGTGAATTGAAAAATTTCTTTTATCATTTTTAAAGTGCAATTGTAATAAATAATAATAATAATAATATAAAGTGAGCACTGTACACTTTGTATTCTGTGTTATAATTGGAATTGACATATCTGAAAATGTAGAAAAACATCCAAGAATATGTAATAAATTTCACTTGGTATTCTATTGCTTAACAGTGTGATTAAAACTGATTAATCAAAGTAAATTTTTTTAATCATCATTAATTTTTTTGAGTTAATAGCGTGAGTTAACTGATTAAATCGTTAGCCCTAAAAAAAGTTTCTGATCTGATCAATCTGATCTGGATTTACTGAGGCAAACAAACAAGTACAGCTGCATTTTAAACATGCAAGCGCATAACAAAAACAAATACATAGTAAGTGAAGGTTTCCAACATGAAACTCACTCAATTTCAAAAACAGTAGATTTCAAAATTCATTTAAATGAATAAAATCTATGCTAGACTGCCTCAGAGTGATTTTCTGACTTATGAAGAAAGACTGAAAAAAACCAGGTGTGTTTAATCTGGAGCAGGGAAGAGCAAAGGGGTACATGATTATAGTCTTCAAGTACATAAAAGATTGTTACCAAGAGGAGGGTGATAAATTGTTCTCCTTCTCCACTATGAACAGGACAAGAACTAACAAGCTTAAATTGCAGCAAGCAAGATTTAGGTTAGACATCAGGAAAAGTCTCCTAACTGCAAGGGTATTTAAGTACTGGAACAAATGCCTAGCAAGATTGTGGAATATCTGTCACTGGAGGTTTTTAAGAGCAGGTAAGACACACATATCAGGGAAGGTCTACATAATACTTCATCCTGCCTCAATAGAGGGGGCTGGATTAAATGATCTACTGAGGTCCCTTTCAGTCTTACATTTCTGTGATTCTAATTTATGAGGTTTAAGAAAGAAGGAAATCCCACCATAGGCAAGTTTTTCCATTAGGGGGTTTCCTTCACCTCCCTCTAAAGCATCCAGTACTCACCACTGCAAGAGACAGGAAACCTGACTAATGGCCTATACCCTGATCTAGCAAAGGAATTCTTATTTGCCCAAGATCTTGAGCACTGATGTGTCTTAAAGGTCCTGCATAATTCATGGTTATTTTCCTTGATGAGGGATTGGAATCCAGGATCAGAACTAAGGAAAGGGATAACTTGACTTAGGCTTCCTCCTCCTACAGAGTGGGACAGTCCTCTGAAGGGAAAACACAGAACTAAGAAAGACACTGATATGACAGTAACACTTGGGCTATGGCTCTAGGTATTATGCCCTTCACAACTGGTGCATATGGAACCCACTGCAATGACTTTCTGCAACACAGCAAATGCGAACACATTTGCTCTCCTTGGCACTTTTTTGGGGTTCACATCTATTGGGATTATTTATGTCTAAACAGAGAGAGCAGCATCACTTGGCATATACTTAAGCAGGGTGAATCTACTCCAAATGCTGCACTGGGGGATTGCAGAAAAATGGAGTGAGAAACATCTGATAAGCTATTGGTTTATTTTCTGCAGAGGATCAGCTGGGCAATGGCAACAGAAGAGAAGATGAAATGGTAGAGAGGATGTGCCTCAATCATTAGGCTAAAGGATACCACAGGCTGCCCAGGATTTTCAAGCCAAATTAAAGAGAAAAAGTTGCCTCTAAAATGAAAGCAGTTAAAAGGAACTAAACTACCTCCTGACTACAGGGATGGAGGGAGATTTCTGCCCTGAAATTCTTCAGGCTACAGCCACCTTCTGCATATGGCTGGGGCCAGCTCTGATAGTATAATCTGGATTACTGATATCTGGTATATAAACAATGTGCTTTTTTATAATATAGGTTAGTTTTTAAATATAGATTAATAGTCCATAGTGTATGTTGTGAAAGTAATTAAGTCTCACTATTCTGCTATTAAATCTTTGCTTAGGATTTAGGACTTCTGTTGCTGATGTGTGTTAGCATCAGCAAATTTCTACAGTGCTCTCAATAAACAGTACAGCTATGAGTGATCATTAGAGGTCTAGTCTACCATCAGTTAGTATTAATGAGAGCTACATATGAGCCGTGAGAGGATAAAAGACTGCTTACTGTAGCACATTATTATATCAATTGCAGCAGACGTATACAAAACATTTAATGAATTTATACACATAATATACCACTTTCCCAATTAACTACTCAGGGTAACACTTCCAAGCACAGGGCCACTTTCTGTTATTTCTGTCCAAAGTATTTTTAAATGTATAACAATAAAGTTGTCTTAAAAAAATTAAAAAAAAATAAAAAACCCTAAAGGCCTATTTAATTAATTTTTATTTTGAAGACCCTGTACTTGCAGTCCTTGGTTTAATGGGAACTTGACAAATAGTGGCAAGCAAGGACAAAAACTAGAAAGTTAAGAATACTGAATTTTTGTTGTGCTGTACTTACCCAGAGCAACTGATTTTACTGCCTGTGGTAATTAGTTCAACAACAGTAATTTCAGTGGGGTGATCTTAAACATGTGAAATGAGTTTGACTCACAGGATTTCCATCACAAAAGCAACACACAGAATTTAATGCAACTGCCAACTACTCTGATAAAGTCCTGGATTGAGCCAGAATGAAAAAGGAAATATTTGATCTGTGAAATGATGCTCCCATCAGGGCAGAATTAAGGTAACTGGCTGGACCTTTAGAGCCAGTTTAGACTGAGGTCATCAGCACTTTTCTTGACCCATGGACAGAAAACTTTAGTTTCAAGTGAGACTTTCAGATACAATAAAATCACAACATGAAATGAGGCAAAATGGGGGAAATGACAAGAAATTCACCCATTAGTTTAGTTTTACATAGAATGCTGTGAATGGTACCATTTTTGTGATTCAGTAATAAATCGTGGAACCATCAAGCTACACTGAAAAATGGGAAAAGCAACCAGAGCAAATAATTGCTAGTAGCCATGCAAGATCATAGGATACACTAAACATTCATATTAAAAGAAATCTGTTTCACAACCACAGTAATCCAAATAAATAATAATGGTATGAACAGTCCAGGCAATATCTTACCCTCTTTCCCATCTACAGGTTTTGATACTTCCATATCGAAGTTCTCTTGCATTTGTTGGCCTCTGAAACAATTGAGATGTTCTTGTTCTATTAGATTGCTTTCTTCTTCTTCTAACGGCTGCCATGTACCATCAATAAACCACTGCCCACGCATTACAGGGATTTTATCAGTTTCTAAAAAGCAAACAGGAGGGATTTAGCATTCAAATTACAGAAATTGGCACTAAATAAGTACAAGAATTCGAAATTTGTTAAGTTTTGATGACAATCTAACTTTACGGTTGGAATCCTTAATGTGGTAACTGCTGTTGACTTATTACTAAAAAGTAACTTTTCCTTTGAGGCCCAATTCAATATTTTTAAAATGGTCCAATTTACATGCTGGCAAGAAGCTGATTTTTAGGAATTTCTTCAGTATGGAAGCCAGAAATTCTATTAAAACACAAAACTGCATTCTCACTAAGGGCGAAATTTTTAGTCTCACTCCAAACTCTAAATATGCATTACACTATTTGTATTTACAAAATGAATAGCTGGGCATTCATCTTCCTAGTTTGCACACAAAACATCAGAGGCCTGTGCTGAAAGTTTGCACCCAAGTGTATCCTTATAGTCATTAGTGGCTGTTGCCCAATGTAAGTGGAGGATCTGCAGGTAGCAATCTGCAACCCCTTCCAATTTGCAAGCTAATATTATATTCAAAGTGAAAAACTGCAAATCGTAGTCAGAGCTGTCACCTTGAAGCATTTCAGTGGAGGACAAAGGAGTTGGTGAAGACGTGGGAAGCAAAACGTGCAACCTCTCCCCCTCTCAAAATGAAGAGCTGGGACACTTTTACATAAAGGACACAGTGAGAGAACACAGTTTTTATTCCTTGGTGACCATTGTGCTGTTCTCTCCTATTCCCAAATCATTCACCATAAATTTCTCTTACCCTTTCATCACTCCTACACACTCTCTCTTTCGGACACCTACACCTCCTCCATGTCCAGGCTCAGAATTCTTCCTTCTCCTACCTCACACCCATCAACATCAAGCTCCAACACCCCACTCTCCCTCTATTCAGAACGCACCTTCTCCCCCCAACACACATATGCTTGCTAGGAATTGAAAAGCAGGAACAAACGCTGAAAAAAGCATATTCTCCTTCCTCATGGCTCAACTGATGTAGTGCCACAAAAACCTATATTCCTGGCTCCGTGCCTCCTCCTTTCCATCTAATGTACTGCTGAGCCAGAAGTCCTTGGTGGAAGTCAGTTGTCCTGTAGTCTTGGGGTTCAAGCAGACCACGCCTCACCAGAAGTCCCTCAGAGGAACCAGGCGAGCCATTCTTCATTTCTTACAAAAGGTAGGCTCCAAAGAGGGGAGCTAAGAAAACAACTGGGGCATACATAGCTTGTGAATATACAACTAAACAAATTTAGACATGCTGTGTATGTCTGAGAGCTAAGAACTCTAGACAATGACAAAGAGTTCTTCAGAAAGAGGCTAACAAAGAACTTGGCTTCATTACTGAAAAGAGCTAGGCCCCCCTCGAAAGAGATTTTTTGGGAGAATGGAGAAAGCAGCTCTCGTCTGGACAATCTGTCAACAGTTGGGGGAGAATGAAAAGAAACAAACGGAGGCACAGACAAGGATTGTAACGTTATCACCATTAAGTTTTCCCCTTTGTCATTAGGAGTTCTAACCAACTGTAGTAAGGTTCTCTGAAGAACTTCCCCACATGAGAATAAGGCAGATCTCCTATATTTTATTCTTTGTTTTTATCGGTCTTTTCTCCTTTTTGTTTACAAGATAGCTATTAGTTTTTCTGAGCTTTCCAGCTAACAATACACACACTGCATAGAGGTATAATCCTTACAAGTTCATGGGAGAACCGAGAGGGCTAGAGCTCTCAAGCATTCTAATACAATCGCTATACACCGCATACCTGTTTACACTACACTGGAAAAGCTATTTGAAAAATGTTTTCACAGGAGGTTCACCAGAAGGAGAAGCTGCTTCCAGAGCATCCTGAATGGCAACCACCTTCCTGTCTCCCTGTAGCAGGGAGCTGGGACGTAACGGGAGGGGAAAGGAAAGGGGAAGAAATGCAGCTACAGCCACTTTGAGAGCAGAGCTTCAACTGGTTCTGGAGCAGCTAGGTATAGCTGGGGGTGGATGGGTGGTGATACCTGGGCTGTTGAGGCAGTCAGGGTAGTAGGGTGACCTGCAGTGTTAGGCGTGTGTGGGATAGCTTGGCACAGCTAGGGGGTGGGTAGAGCAGAGGGCCTGCAGCAGCTGGAGGATTAGTGACGGGAGCTTGTTGCAGGTGGCCTGAGAGGAGCCTAAGGCTGCAGTTAGCTTCCTTCACTTGGTGCTGCCAGCTGCTGCAGCAGCAACAAGAGAAACCTCTTAAGATGCCTGCAGAGTATGCACCACAGAGCCCACTAGTGGCTAGGAGAACTGCAGGCACCCCTGTAAGGCAAAAACAACCCTATAAGTCCCAATTCCTCACCACAAAACTCCTTCCCAAAACTCAGGCTCCAAACAACGCAGGCCTCTCTCACCCCCAGGTTCCCCTAGACACCAGGCATTTCCCACTCCCAGTCCCAGCACATACTAGCTAAACCCCTTCCAAGGCTCCCCAAAGACTCCCCAACTTCTGATGCTCCCCTTCTCACCAGAGCCCAACTCTCTGCTGCTTCCCATTCTGCCTCTCTGTCACCCGTTATGCATAGAGCACAGCTTGCGAGTCAAGGCAGGCAAGGCTGGCAATATCATTCAGAAAACAAAAGCAGCAACTCAAAAAAGTTTCATCAAACTTATGGTTGCACAGCTCAGAACAGTTACTACGTGTAAGGATCAAAAGTTGTCTATGCCCAAGATATTTTGTGTGTGCGAGAGTGTGTGTGTGTGTGTGTGTGTGTGTGCGTGTGAGCGAGAGAGAGAGAGAGTGTGCGTGTGAGCGAGAGAGAGAGAGAGAGTGTGAGTGAGTGAGAGATTGATTGATCTGGGATTTGTGAGGAATCTGGTTAACTACAGGAATACAAAAAAAAATGTGAGGAAAACAGCAAAATTTCTAAAAGGGTGTCCTTTTAAACATCTGCTCTGCAAAAGATAGTAAATATTTCATTTGACATGCAAAATTCAGTTATCCTATGAAAAGTTATTGTGCCATGTCTGGACTATAAATTCAGGCATTAAAAGTGCGAAATAAAGGCATTCTTGGTCCTGTTTAAATGCAAACTTTAACTATGGAGTCACCAATCACCACCTCCATAAAACAAGACTACGGTGGGGAGCAAAAAGTGAATTTCAGCTAGTGGTGCCTCATGAAGCACTTATTCATTTTAAGCTGTGCTGTATTCCCCCATATTTTACACCTGTCAAATATATATGTTTCATAATGGAATTAATTTGTACACACCCAGTAAGGCTGTTCTTTGCAACAAAGGAATGTGTGTGGTAAAACTGAATTCACATGATGTGTGGGTGTTCATGAGGGAATACATTGTTGATAGAAGCCAAGATACAACTATTCCACGCATAAATCTTTACAAGAAATTCTTCAGTTCTTCACTAAGTACTCTGATCAGATTACACTCCTTCCATAGCTTCTTAAAATTGTTATGTACTTTAAAGATGTAATCAGAACACGTGATTTCAAATTTTACATTACAGATTAAATAATGACTAAAACACCTGCTTTCAATTTTTAAGGACCCCAAACTTTTCAACTGTAATTTTCCTGCCCACAAATCTTCAAAACCTAAATTTTAAAATATAAAGTTTAATTTTAACATTTTCAAGCCCTTCCTGACAGAATTCCTCTGGGTAGTGTTTTGCTGCATTTGGCTGTAACATTCAACAGCAGTACCCAGGTTATAGATGGGTCAGTGTCCCCCTCACAGACAATCTTAGTCAAGCAGGTGAGACTAGTTTTGAACAGCCAAAATTTGATTTTAAAAAGTTGTTAAGGTGACTTAATTTTGAAGGAAACCAATCATATTTCAGGTTCCATGTATGGAATGGGCATGAGTTCACGTGAGAGCGTAACATTAAGTATCAGAGAGGTAGCCATGTTAGTCTGGATCTGTAAGAGCAACAAAGAGTCCTGTGGCACCTTCTAGACTAACAGATGTTTTGGAGCATGAGCTTTCGTGGGTGAATACCCACTTCGTCGGATGTTATAAACATCCTATCTAAACACACATATAGACCTGAAGATGCTTTTTTGGTAGAGTAGGATTGTTGACTATGATTAGAGTAATTACATTCTGCTTCCCTAAAGTCCCAGTGAAGTTTCAAATGGAAGCAGTATTCTTCCTTTCTTCCTCTAAACTGCCGTGCAATACAGCTATACTCATACTACCCTGAGCTGTAATCCTGTCAGATTTCACAAGGTAAAAAAAAGATAGGTTTGGTCAGGACTTCAGTGAGAGACCTTGAAGGAAAATCGAGATGCTATAGGAAATCAGTCAGTAAGTGGCAGTTTTCCTTCCGTGTCTGTAATGACATTATCCTACCAGGGAACACTGACTTTCAGATGAGAAACAACCAACCTTGTGACCACTTTTGATCACTGAATATTCTATGGGACTTCTCACAAAAGTAAGAATGTTTGGTAAAGCTGATATTAAGTTTTTTATTAACATTTTTGCTTAGTTTTCTTCACTGATACTACAGTAATGGGTGTATTAGAAATGTTTAGACATAGACTTTAGTCCTGGTCAAATTCTAGTATGGCTTATGATGTTCTACTGACCTAAAATCTCCCTGCCCTTTCAGTTATACACGACAGTCTTCATTTCCTGCCTTTAAACTAAAGTGTAATAAATCTGGATACTGCTAATCAGTGGTCATGTTCTGCTCCCAAAGACTGCATTTCAGTAGCGAGCGGACGATTAAGCAATGACACTGGGTCAATTAGAGGACCAAAGGAGATAAAGTTGGGAAAACATTACAGGACTTTTTTTTTTTTTTTTTAGTCAGCACTAATGGTCTTGGGGGGGCTGTGACTCCATGTCTTAGAGCTATGCCCCTGGCTCTGAATGTCAGAGTTCCTGGACTCAAATTCCAGGGATGCTTTGGTAGCTGGGATACATCCAATTCTCCTTTAATAGTGGCTTGTGTCATGAAGGAGATCAGATTAGATGATCAAAATTACCTTGTCTTGCCTCAAAGATCTATGAAATGTCTAGAAATGGGTTTGTAAATTGCACTCAAAAATTAGGATAGGCACCAAAAAATTAAATAAAGTTTACAGTTTTCACCAATGTATGGTGAAATCCCAAAACTTCCACTGCAACTTCACAATTGTTTCAGGTAAATCCTTCACACTTTCCCTTGACGTTTCAACTGAAATTTTTGCTTCGCATTACTCAAAACCAGCAGACACCTAAAAACCACCCTTTGAACAAAGTATACTTCATAGTCCTCACTATGGAACATTACTGTTTCATGGGAAAAAAAGTTCTTTCAGCAGCCTAACCCGTGCACTCTATATAATGTATTTGATGTTTCTCCTCGAGTCCCTAAATTAAAGATGTGCTGTGATATTTGTTCCTTCTCTTCCCTCATGCCTTTTTAAAAAAGGATGAGGGGGTTGAACGAATGGTTTCAATGCCAGTTTTTGAATTTAAGGTTGAGAAATCAGGCACTGAAAAGCTAGAAAATTCTAAAAATTAAGGATGCAATTTTTAAAAGCACTTAAGTAACTTAGAAGGAAAGCCCAACTGTGCTCCTCAGTCACTTAGGCCTGGTCTACACTATGACTTTAGGTCAATTTAGCAGCATTACCTCAATTTAACCCTGGACCCGTCCACACAACAAAGCCCTTTTTTCCCCACCCCAACTTAAAGGGCTCTTTAAAATCGATTTCTTTACTCCACTTCTGACGAGGGAATTATCACTGAAATCGGCCTTGCCAGGTTGAATTTGGGGTAGCGTGGACGCAATTTGACAGTACTGGCCTCCAGGAGCTATCCCAGCTGGCAGTTATCCCAGGGTGCTCCATTGTGACTGCTCTGGACTGCGCTCTCAACTCAGATGCACTGGCCAGGTAGACAGGAAAAGGCCCGCGAACTTTTGAATTTCATTTCCTGTGTGGCCAGCGTGGTGAGCTGAGCACACCGCCCAGCCCAAACTTTGTGAGACGTCTATGATCATGTCTATGTCCTCATCACTCATCATTGCGCTGCTGTCGCCTCCTTGCCTGGTTTTGCACGAAACAATTGTCTGCCGTTGCTCTGACGGACAGAGGGGCAACTGACAACATGGCTTTCAGGGAATTAAAATCAACAAAAGGAGTGGCTTTGCATCAAGGAGAAACACAAACAACTGTCACGCAGAATGGCCCCCTCAAGGACTGAACGCAAAAGACCCTGGGTTTAGCAGGCCGTTGATTTCACAAAACAAATCAGGTCAATTTCTTGTTTTGATCCACTCCATCTATCTTTTATATCTTTGGCTGGGAACAGATGGTGCAGTACAACTGCTAGTCATCATCATCTCCTGGCTGCTTGCCAGAAGATGGTGCACTATGAGTGCTAGCTATCATCATCTCCTGGGTGCTCGGCAGAAGATGGGAATGACCTAGCTGAGTCACTCCCATGTCTGCCCAGGCACCCCTGACCGACTTCACCAAGGTCAGCTAAAAGAGCACCCAGGAATACGACGATGACTACCAATCATAATGCACCATCTGCTGCCAAAAGGCAGTGAGCTGCTGCTGTGTAGCAGTGCAGTCCCACATCTGCCAGCACCCAGGAGATGTACAGTGACAGTGAGCTGTGGGGGCTCCATGCTTGCCGTGGTATGGCGTCTGCTCAGGTAACCCAGGAAAAAAGGTGCGAAAGGATTGTCTGCCATTGCTTTCATGGAGGGAGGGAGGGAAAGGGGGGGCCTGATGACATGTACCAAGAATCACCCGCGACACTGTTTTTGCCCCATCAGGCATTAGGATCTCAACCCAGAATTCCAAAGGGCAACAGAGCCTGCGGGAACTATGGGATAGCTACCCACAATGCAATGCTCAAGTCGACGCTAGCCTCAGTACTGTGGACGCAGTCCATCGACTTAATGCACTTAGAGCATTTTGTATGGGGACACACACAATCGACTGTATAAAAGCTATTTCTAAAAAACGACTTCTATAAATTTGACCTAATTTCATAGTGTAGACATACCATTAGCCACTTTTGAAAATTCCAACCTACAATTTCTACTATATTATTATCTGGATATGTTGCATGTACATATTAGCCCTGATTCTCTTGGAAAATTAAACCCTTAAAGTTATTTAGAATCTAACTTGCACTATAAAATAAACTAATTTTGTGGCAGAAATCTTCGTTTCTGGAACTTCCTGATTTTGATGTATTATTGTCTCAGTCTTAGCACTGAATCAATGCTTTTTCTTTCACATTTAATGTTTTACTCTTTTGCTTGCCATTGGTGAAGATTTACTAATTTTGTTGCTTTGCTTTTTGTCCCCCAAATTTTGATTCATATAGAGGTATTCCCTTGACTTCCCCAACTTTTACACATATAATATATAGTTTGCAATGACTCAGGTGTGAAGATATCAATATGCTTGGCTGGTTATTCATTTGCATGGTGTGTATATATAAGATCTTTAAAAATAATTTTCAATGCCAGAGATGACAAGTGGAAGAAAAAGGTTTCAAACCAGAAAGTATTTTGTTCTAATTATTCACATAAATTTTACTAGTCTTATGAAAAACAGTTTAAGCACAAGAAACTAAACTGCACCCAAAAATTACTCAATTTCAATATTTCATAGACTTTCTGGAAGGAGTTATAAGAACGCTCTCACTGCAGGGAGTATGTTCATTTTAATGTAACAGTAAGACTTCCGTTTTGATATAGTTGTTTTTAAATTATTATGCGAAAATCAATTTTTAAATCATACAGCCATAAACCCAAACCAAAGAGATGTGGCTGACTATTTAGGCAGGCATTCCTAGCAATTAGGACTGAATAAACCTGCCACCATGGAATTTAAAACAATAAAAAGCAAAATAAAGCTATGAAACATCAAATTAGTGGTGGAATGATGAACAATCAATAGTTATTATGAATGAAGGGATAAAGGCCTGTGGATACCAATCTGAATGGCTCGTAAGTCCTTTTGAAAGGAAAGGAAAAGGTGGTTTTTAAATTTTGACAGATGGACAATGACACAGAAAGTGAGGTTTAAATGATTCCTCACTCATTCTGCTTGAATCAGAACTGTAACTTGCTACACTAAAATGTACAGAGACAAATTAAAAAATTAAGCTTGAACAAAAAGCAATGAGGAAACCTGTCTAAAGCATATCAATAAAAGCTACTGTGATATTGCACTCTATATGATTTTATGAAAACATGCTAATAAGTGTGAATATAATGTAACTGGAATATGCTTCATGCAAAAGGTCTCTTGTAAGGTATCATTACAAAGCTTCTAATCTACTGAGTGTGGTCATCCTATTTGTATAAATGTATCACTCTTGTATCTGAAACTAGAAATATAACTTCGAGGTCCTACTGTAATTATGCAAAGTGTGGGCCATTAATGGTGGTTTGGAATCTTGATGGCTTCCATCAACTAGGTCAATTGACTATGGATGGCTCTGTTCACTTGTATGTCTTCCTGAATACGTGTGTGCTCGCAAGTGGGTAATGAAGTCTTAGAGAGACATGTGATCACGTCACCTGAACTGGAATAAACCTTTTACCTGGGAGCTTTTCTATTTAGAAGGAGGGATGGGAACACAAGAGAGGGACAAAGGATTTCTGCCTTGTGCAAAAGATATATAAGGGGGGGGAACAGAACAAAGGGGGAGCCGTCATGAGCCATCTCCTAGCTACCACCTGAGCTAGAACAAGGACTGTACCAGGGGAAAGGATTGTGCCCAGACTAGGAAGGCGTCCAGTTTGTAAAAGAAACTTATTGAAACATCTGAGGGTGACATTTTATCTGTATTCAGTTTTCCTACTGTATTAGGCTTAGACTTGCGTGTTTTATTTTATCTTGCTTGGTAATTTACTTTTTACTTGAAAACACTTAAATCCTACCTTTTGTATTTAATAAAATTGCTTTTTACTTATTAATTAACCCAGAGTATGTATTAATATCTGGGGGGCAAACAGCTGTACACATCTCTCTATCAGTGTTACAGAGGGCAAACAATTTATGAGTTTATCCTGTATAAGCTTTATACAGGGTAAAACAGATTTATTTAGGGTTTAGACTCCACTAGGAGTTGGGCATCTGAGTGCTTGAGACAGGAACACTTCTTAAGCTGTTTTCAGTTAAGCCTGCAGCTTGTGGAGGACGTGGTTCAGACTTGGATCTGTATTTGCAGCAGGCAAGTGTGTCTGGCTCAAACCAGACAAAGAAACTGAAGTCTCAAGCTAGTAGGGAAAACATGCTGAGGTAGTCTAGGCACATTAGGTGGCAGTCCCAAAGGGATTTCTGTGATCTAACCCGTCACAGCTACTATTCAATATGGTAAACACACACATACACAAAGAATAGTAGGATATGAGAGTTGGACACAACAAACAGTTTTCATTTCACTGCTGCAAAACTGACTAGTCTTTCAGTGTTGCTGTCTGGTAAAGCTAAGACAGTTCCAGGGCCTCTTGTTCTGCTCAGTCTGCAGTGCAGACAACTATATTGATTTACACTCAGTTTATAATTGTAAGAATATCTTCACTAATAAAAGCTAGAAATTTAAATTTTACTTAAATAAAAGCTTAACTTTTGCAAAAATTGATGGCTTATTTTCAAATCTCTCAACCTACCTAGGTCCAAATGTAGAACAAAATGTGCGACAAAGAATGAAAAATAAGATCCAAAAAAATTATTTATGCAAGAAACTTAAAATATGGGAGAGTCCCTCCTTGAATATAAATAACTTTCTAGAAACTTAGTTTCACTTATTATGGTTGTAAATAATTTGACAAAAGTCAGAGATCCCTGGGACCACAATGAATGGTTTCAAATGAAAGACATTTGAGAGGTACATTTAGGCAAGGTCTACACAGCCTGCAGCAGCAAGCCTCTCAGTCTGGGGTCAACAGACTCAGGCTTGCAGGGCTCACATTAGCTATCATGCTAAAAATAGCTGAGTAGATGTTGCAGCTTGGGCTGGAGTTCAAGCTCTGAAGCCTAGGGAGAAGCATGGGATTCAGAGCACAAGCTCCAGCCCAAGTGACAACTTCAAAACACTGTCTACACAGCTATTTTTAGCATGGTAGCGTGAGCCCAAGTCTGTTGACCTGTTCTGGAAGGCTCACTGCCGTGGGCTGTGTAGACATACCGTTAGAGCCCCCAGCACTCATCAGTGAAAAATTACCACTTGCTACATGTAAATGGCTTTTTTTCCAAGCCAGGATAGCAAAAGTTAATCATCTTCTTTCTTCAAACAAAGTGATCGGGATAGTCACAAATAAGTAAACATATACAAAATTAAAAACCTGTTTGAGCTACTGGAATCTACATGTGCTGTAGCCCTTTATCCTTCCCTACTCCATCTCCTTCCTGAAGTCTGTTACTTTCTTTCATAGTATCGTGACTAAAATTATGTCTTCTGCACACTAAAAAAAGTGTGACCTGAAAAATTCATCTTCAGTGCAGTTTCACTGGTGGTAGCAAGAGTGTGGTTATTGTAAGTTATAAGGGACAGAACTTAGATGTTTTTTTTTATCACTGTGTTAACTCAAGTCCCACAAACACTACAGCTTGCACTATGACTGCCACTAGAGGTGCTACACTACTTGATAACAGTGGTGAACTGCTCCTCCTATTCTTGTCAATGCACACATGTTTAGAGTGTTAGTTTTTTTAAAAGCCTTCATTGATCTGAGGTCTATCACACCATTCTCTCACTAGAAGGGGTAGCCTATAATGGCAGCAGACATAAAAGAGACCCAGTTTGGGAATAAGAATAATTCAAGAAATATATGTTTGCTGATGATGTTTTAAAGAAAAATCACACCAGTGAACTGGTGGAAGTCACTTAAGCACACGGATTCACAGACTGTTGAAGTGATAATAGCACTTTTAACAGCAGTAGCTTCTTCTGCCGGTGTAGAAAGAGTATCTTCTTTTGGACTAATTCATTCCAAACTGAGAAATTGTTTGGGACCTGAAAAAGCAGGAAAGCTTGTTTTTCTTTTCCAGATTATGATAAACAGGAAAATGAAGGTGAATACAACTGAAGGTGAATACAACAATATTTTAAGTTTCTCATATTGACCTGGCTGACACCATCAATTTAATCTTTTTAATATTTCATTTAACTATTTTAGTTAAACAATTTTAACAAAAACAAACCTGATTTTAAAAAACATGAATGTTCAAATTCAAAAATTCATGCGCTTGTTTTGTTAAATTATTATATGTTTTCTGTTGAACAAAAAATCTGGAATACATAACGTTGTTTTAGTTAAACAAAAAAATTTAAATGTGTCTCGTGATGTTCTCTTCCTAAAACAGCAAGGCAAGAAAATCCTCCAAATATTAATGATTAATCTGTTGAATTGGAGATATTTATGAAGTCATTGGGAGGTGAACTATCTGCTTCAATTACCTTTGGTAAATGAAATAACCAATCATCTGTTTTCTGATATAGCTGTAAAACTAATCTGAAAAGTTTTCAAAATAAATCATTTTAAAAACTTATAGTGTGTCCCTTCTAAAAATGAAACCTACATCTCTGAGTTGTGAAGAATATGTATTAAGGTTATAACAACCAGCAAGAAGGCATTTTTATTTAGTAATCCATGATTAAATCGAGTCTTCCTGACTAGTGATTTAAATCAAATCCACCCTGCTGCTAAACAAAGATTCTCTTCTCTTTCCAGATTTAGGTCCTGATCCCACAAACAGTTACACATACAAGCAAGTTACCCATTCAACTCACATCTACAGTCGCCCAAGTGGACTAAATGGGAAAAGGAACAAGGATTCCACTCCCTCTGTGAAAAGGAAATGTGAACCTGCCTTATGTAAACTAGCCATTTTAGGTATTCTCCAACAACTAGTAAACATACTTCTATGAAGCACATTTAATCAGTTTATAACATGGACCAGCAGGCTCCAAAACCGTAAGACTTTCAATCTTCAGATCTAGTTCAAATATCACATATAATGCACACGAAAGAAAGGGACGCCTCCAAATCCACACTCAGGTTACTACTATATATCACCACAAAATAAAGATTCTGATCCCACTGACTGGAAGAAAAAACTTAATTTCATACAAGCAGGAATCATTCAGCAGACCAGCAATTGTCTGAGGTGAATCCTTTTGTTAATAATTCTTTTTTCAAGCCATTAGTAAAATAAAAGATTCAGAGTGATCAGCTGTTTCCACAGATCTTCTATTAACAATCATGTCAGTTTCTTAATCAGGTAAAGACACGTCTAAACACATATGGACTACTGCATCCAAATATAAAACAGGCCTACAGTTTTTTAGGGAACTTAATTGATGGGACTGTATTTTTAAATATGAAGTAATGAGTTTGCGTCACACTTCAGATTACCATAATTTAATCAGATATATAAAAATCTTGAAATTCAGTTTACGTAGGTCTAATATGAAGGTAAAGGAACCAGCACCCTTGGACTTTGTATCTGTAATCCAACTATACTTTGCCTGACAGGGTGGCTTTTGTTTTTAAACTAAACACAGCAAATTGACAGGAGACTTTCCAGCATCTATGGACAGCAATTCCACAACAAAACTTTGGTTTCCAAAAACACACAAATTTTGAGTATGTGGCAGGCAAGAGAGGTAGGGGAATAAATATTTTTCTTATCAGCAGATCCATTTGAGTCTTGTTAAACAATATTAGGAGATAAATTTCAATAAAGGTTTGTGAATGTTCTTCTGTCTGAGCCTGATATTTTTCAGAAAATAGCACTGTACCGGAAATTATATAATTAAGCAAGAACCTTCTGACACTTCAGATTTTAGTGCCCAACCCAATGAAACTTGGTAAAATTTAACTGAGGTCATGTAGGGGCAATTTTGCTATCCTATTCTGTAAAACATCTCCACGTACAGGGCTCTAAAGTGTGTGTTAAACAGAACTACAATCCAGACTCTGAAGAGCATAAAAATATCCCTTACACAAACACATGCACGCACATTCTGAATAATAGTAGGAATGGCACTGGATGTATGAATGACTATGGTCAAACAGTTCTTGAGTTCTGTGCCAATCAAGGCTTATCGGTGACTAACAACCTTCTTTGCTGGTAACATCAGAAGAACATCATCATGGAGACACCCAAGGTTAAAGCACTGGTATCAGCTGGACTTGGTATTGACAAGACATACATATTTGAAAGATCTTGCACACATGATCCTTCCAAAGTGCAGATTGTGACACAGATCACTGTCATTTGCTGCAAAGTGAAATTTCAAGCTAAGAAGATTGACCGTAATAAAACTGCCATTCAACCTTGTATTCACTTGAGCCAAATCAATGATCTGGTCAAGAAATGGCTTTTTAATGAAGTAGCAGAAAAGACAGCCAGAACGAATTAAACTCCTTTAGATGCATGGGAAGGCCTGGAGACAAGTACGTACAATGCAGCAATCAAGAGTTTTGGAAAGAGTACTAAGAAAAATGGTGACTGGTTCAGAGATCATTCTGAGATACCGCTGCCACTCATTGAGAGGAAAACATCTGCCTTGATCACCTACAAGTCTACTAGTACTGATTCACTGAGCAACCTAAGAGAAGCTTGTAAGGCTGTTCAGTTAGCTTCCAGGAGGTGTGTCATAGCTTTCCTACTCAGATCTGAACCTTAGAGTTCAGAAAATGAGATGCTAGCATGAAACCTCCAAGCTTAATTACCAGCTTAGATCTGATAGCGCTGCCACCAGCCAGGAATTCCAGTGCCTGGCTCACTCTGGTCTCCCCAAAACCTTCCCTGGGGGACCCCAAGACTCAGATGTCCTGAGTCTCACAACAAAGGGAAACAACCCCTCCCCTTGTCTCCTCGTACTTCCTCCCTGGATGACCCTGGAAGATCACCCTGTTTCAATTCCTCCCACCAATTCCCTGGTGAGCTGCAGACTCAATCTCCTTGAGCCCCAACTAGAAACAAAAATCCAACAAGTTTAAAAAAGCAAGCTTTATATAAAAAGAAAGAAAAAGACACAAAAATGGTCTCTGTATCAAGGTGACAATATACAGGGTTATTGGCTTAAAAAAATGAATAAACAGCCTTATCCAAAAAGAAATACAATTTAAAACATTCCAGCAAACTACACACATGTAAATACAAGAAAACAATATAAGCCTATTGTCTTTCTACCTTTGTACTTATAACTTGGAAAAAGAAGATTAGAAAGCCTGGAGATAGAGAGATCACTCTCAGAGCCGAGAGAGCAACAGAAACGAGACAAAGAACACACACCCAAAACTTCCCTCCCTTGAGATTTGAAAAATCTTGTTTCCTGATTGGTCCTCTGGTCAGGTGTTTGGTTCCCTTTGTTAACCCTTTACAGGTAAAAGAAACATTAACCCTTAGCTATCTGTTTATGACAAGGTGTGCTCAAGAATTTTGGCTGGGTTTCTGTGATAGTATCCAAAAGCGGCTGATGCAGGTGATAGTAGCTGGATATATGAGGACGTTAGAAAGGTCACTGAGCTGATAAAGAACATGACAGCTTCACTCAAAGATCTGGATGGCAATATCATAACTGATAAAAGGAAGCAACTGGTGAGGTACACTGAGCACTATGGAATCATATACTCAAGGGACTCTGTAGCAGACTATGTGTTAGACAAATTGCCTGGCTTTGAAGTTATCCAGTGGATGCCAAACCTACACTAGAGGAACTTGAACAAAGCCTCAACAAGATTCTCAAGAACAAAGCCTCAGGATCTGACTGTTAATCTGCTAAAAATCTACAAATGTGCACAAACAGACTTGCTGCAAAGATTGCACGAGGTACAGCTACTCCGTTGGAAGGAAGAAACTGTTCCACAGGATTTTAAGGATGGTCATTTTATCCAACTCTATAAAAACAAAGGAGACAGAAGAGACTGTAATAACCGCAGAGGTATATCTCCTCTTAATATTGTGGGAAAAAATCTTAAGCTGTATTCTTATACCTAGACTTTAAACTTCAGCTGAGAGAATCTATTCCGAGAGCCAGTGTGGCTTCTGCTCAGGAAGGTCCACAATAGCCATGGTCTCCTCTGTAAGACAACTTCAGGAAAAGTGCAGAGAAAAGCATATTCCACTGTACATGGCTTTTACAGATTTAACAAAAGCCCTTGACAAGGTTAGTTGGTCAGGGCTTTACATTGTTCTGAAGAAGCTTGGTTGTCCACCTATATTGCTAAACCTTGTGAAATCCTTACACGATGGCATGAAGGCAACCGTAATTTATGAAAACCAAGAGCCAGACTCATTTAACATAAACAATGAAGTGAAGTAGGGTTGTGTACAGGCTCCTATCTTGTTTAATATCTACTTCTCATTCCTGCTTGAACATGCGGTGCTCGAGAGGGTGTCTATCTTTGCACTAGACATGACAGAAGTTTGTTTAAAATTGCAAGGTTCAGAGCCAAGACGAGAGTAAAGGAAATCATCATGAGGGACTTGTTTGAAGATGATGCAGCCCTTTAGGCTCACACTGTTGATGCCTTACAACATCTTAATACCAAGTTCTCTGATTCATGAAAAATCTTTGGGCTAGCAATAAGTCTGAAGAAGACTGTTACCATGCACCAAGGCTCTTCAGAACCCGTTCCAGATATCACCTTATCTGGTATTTGTCTGGATGGTATTGACCAGTTTTGCTATCTCGGCTCTACTGTTACCAGCAATGTAGATCTTGATGTTGAGCTCACTAGCAGAAACAGCAAAGCAGCCAGGAACTTTGGTCTTTTGCAAGACAGAGCATGGAACAATAAATTGTCAACTAAAGTGAAAATCCATATTTAAGAGATGTGTTTTATCCACTCCTCTATAGGACTCAAACATGGACGACTTACACACCAAAAGACTAAATAGCTTTCAGATCAGATGCTTGTGTAAAATTCTCCTAATAAGATGACAAGACAGGGTGACAAATGTGGAAGTGTTAAAATGTGCTGATGTATCTTTCATGGGAAGGTTGATTAGTAAGAAAAGATTCAGGTGGCTTGGCCAGGTCAAATTAATGCCGGATTATAGGATCCTGAAGACTGTGCTGTACTTCGAAGCATGTGAAGGGTCTAGAAAGAGAGGCAGACTACTGCACTGATTTCGGGATGCTTGTAAAGATGATTCAGTATCCTTTGGAATCTCTGTGGATGATTGGGAAAGGAGTGCAGTATGCTGCTCTGGTTCATAGAATATCAAGGTTGGAAGGGACCTCAGAAGGTCATCCAATTCAACCCCCTGCTCAAAGCAGGCCCAATTCCCAACTAAATCATCACAGCCAGGGCTTTGTCAAGCCTGACTTTAAAAACCTCTAAGGAAGTAAATTCCACCACCTCCCTAGGTAACCCATTCCAGTGCTTCACCACCCTCCTAATGAAAAAGTTTTTCCTAATATCCAACCTAAACCTCCCCCACTGCAACTTGAGACCATTACCCCTTGTTCTGTCATGTGATATCACTGAACAGGCTAGATCCATCCTCTTTGGAACCCCCTTCCAGTTAGTTGAGAACAGCTATCAAATCCCCCCTCACTCTTCTCTTCTGCAAACTAAACAATCCCAGTTCCTTCAGCCTCTCCTTATAAATCATGTGATCCAGCCCCCTAATCATTTTTGCTGCCCTCCGCTGGACTCTTCCCAATTTTTCCACATCCTTCTTGTAGTGTGGGTCTCAAAACTGCACACAGTACTGCAGATGAAGCCTCACCAATGTTGAATAGAGGGGAATGATCACGTCCCTCCATCTGCTGGCAATTGCCCGTACTTATACGCCTCTGGCACAAGGGCACAGTGTCGACTCATTCCATTTTCTCGTCCACTGTAACCCCAGGTCCTCTTCTCTGCAGAACTGCTGCTAGCCATTCGTCTCTAGTCCTGTAGCAGTGAATGGATTTCTTCCATCCTAAGTGCAGGATCTGCCTGTCCTTGCTGACTTTATTCAAGTTTCTTTTGGCCCAATTCCTCTTTGTCTAGGGTCCCTCTTTATCCTCTCCTACCCTCCAGCGAATCTACCACTCCTCCCTTGTTAGTGTCATCTGCAAATTGTGAGACTGCAGTCTACCCATCCTCTAGATCTTTAATCTTGAAAATGCTTGAACCAAACCCCCAGGGACGCCCTTGGGCATCTGCTTGATTACTGGCTGCAATTAGACATGGAGCCATTGATCACTACCCATTGAGCCTGACGATCTAGCCAGCTTTCTATCTACCTTATAGTCCATTCATCCAGCCCATATTTCTTTAACTTGCTGGCAAGAATACTGTGGGAGACCGTATCAAAAGCTTTGCTAAAGTCAAGGAATAGCATCCACTGCTTTCCCCTCATCCACAGAGCCAGTTATCTCCTCATAGAAGGCAATTAGGTTAGTCAGGCATGACTTGCCCTTGGTGAGTCCATGCTGACTATTCCTGATCACTTTCCTTTCCTCTAAATGCTTCAGAATTGATTCCTTAAGGACCTGCTCCATGATTTTTCCAGGTACTCAGGTGAGGCTGACTGGCCTGTAGTTCCCCAGATCCTCCACCTTCTGTTTTTAAAAGATGGGCACTACATTAGCCTTTTTCCAATCAACTAGGACCTCCCCCAATCACCATGAGTTTTCAAAGATAATGGCCAGTGGCTCTGCAATCATATTGGCAGAGTCAGCCTGTAGATGGATTGAGGCATTGCAAGGTGAACTGAATCAAGCTTTGTGATGATCAGCATTAGAGGAGGAAAGAATCTGCTGCTTGGATTCAGAGCACTGCTAATGAGCAGGTATACCCTACCTGTGGATAGGACTGTCAGAGAACTCATTGGCGCACACACCATGCTCTGAAAAGAGCAATGGTGCCATTGAATTCAGACTTGGAAGAGCATAAAAATATGCCTCACACACACACACATTCTGAATAATAGTAGGGAATTTAGTACTTAGAAGTGAGACAACTATATAAGTTATTTCCACCACCAGCATTCTACGGGTAGAATAAAAATGTCTTAGAACCTCTTCTCCCATCAACCCTCTTCAAATCCAGGGAAGAGACCTGCATTCTTTCAAACAGTAGGCAGAGGCTAACTGAACCAGAAAAGGATAAGTATTAGTCAAATATCTAACATCGTGATTCACGAAAGGTACATAAAGCATGTCCTTAATTTTAAGCATTGACTTCAAAGGGACTTCAGCACAAGCACATCCTTAACTATAAGCGTAAGCGCCTTCCTAACTGGGGACTTAAAATGGGACTTCGCGAGCAAACTACACCACAGGGCAGAGTAGCAATGGACAATAGATTAATAGTCTAAGTGAGAAGGTTTCTAAAATGTGAATGCTTATATAACTCCATTAAAAAAAATTCAGATCCTCCATATGGAGGCCAAAACCCTTCCTGAAACATTAATGAACAAGAGTTATGCCCTTCCCGCTCTTCTGTTTGCTTTTCTTCCCCCATCTAGATTCTCTCCTCCCTCTTCTGTCAAGGACACAGAAGTTTCCCATTTGCTTTCCTCCTCTCACCCTCCCACTTTCTCCAGTCACCGCATGCTGATCTCCCTGGTGTCAACTCATCTCCTCCCTTATCCATCTCCTCAGCCTCTTACTCTCCACTGGTTCTTTCCCTTCGTCACATAAGCATACTTTATTCTCTCCCATCTTAAAAACTCACTCTTAACCCCTTGTCTTTCCAACTATTGCCTCATCTCCCTTTCATCTCCAAGCTCACTGAATACACTGTCTGCAATAACTGTCTGGAATTCCTCTCTTTCAGTACCATCCTAGAACCTCTTCAATCGGGTGTCAGACAGTTACACTCCATCAAATCATTTCTTCCCAAAATCTCTAATGACCTTTTCCCACTAAGAATGCTCAAAACCAGTACTCTCAGTTAGCCAAGACAGTCAGGGACACAATCCCATGATCGGGGTTTCCCTAAACCTCCAACTGCCAAAAGCTGAGACTGAACAACAGGGAATGGATCACTTAAAATTGCCTAGTTTTGTTCACTCTCCCTGAAGCATCTGGCACTGGACACTATCAGACAGCATACTGGCCTAGATGAACCATTGGTATGACTCAATGTGGCAGTTCTTATGATCCAAGGTGTCATTGGTTACAGGTAAGAAAAAGGTAGGGATTTTTGTTTTAATATGAATTTATACTTGACAACATTCCTGAAATTTAAACTTTTAGCCAACACATTTCAATTTTATTTTTACAGAAAAATGCACAAATAATTACTTGTGCAATTACATATTAAAGAAAAAGAAG
Source organism: Chelonoidis abingdonii (assembly GCF_003597395.2). Taxonomy (NCBI): domain Eukaryota; kingdom Metazoa; phylum Chordata; order Testudines; family Testudinidae; genus Chelonoidis; species Chelonoidis abingdonii. Next base: position 153,890,830 of record NC_133772.1, on the reverse strand, counting down.
GGAACAAGAGTTGCAAGGACTGAATATTAATATTGGCTGCAGCTATACAGTCAGGTTTCAATATGTTTGTAGGATAAATATAAAATAAAAATTAAAGTTAGCATAAATTTGGTTAAGGAAGTATATATGAGTTACAAAGAAAGACCTGACTAGCAAGTAAAAGGAAGTCCTTGAAAACAGTAAGTGATAAGGCCAGAACGAATAAAGTAGGGAAGATACCTGGTTCAAAGAAGATAAGGGGATGTTTCTACAAAGAAGGCCTCTGACCAATAGGGATGACTGCAGATCGTTTTAAATAAAACAGAATCTGTCTTAAAATGAGCCAACACAGTCCTTCCTTACCTCACACGGCAATGTTAAAGCCTATGTCAACTCACATGCAATGGGAAAACTGCTGGACAGCAAGAATGAGGGGAGGAAAGGCCTTGGGAAGGAGGATGTAAATCTTATCAGGATTAATCCTGGAAATAAGGGTGAACCGTCTCAATTTGGATTTTAGCTGAAGTCAATAATTGGCAATGACATCACTTGTTTGTTAAAGGGTATAAAAAGTAAGCTCTTAAAGGATTCATTGCTAATACCTGCATCACCACATTGGAGCAGATCAATATGAGTCTAAACACTCCTGGGTTTAGCCTGTTTGTAAGTCTCTAGATCAAATGCTTCAAAATGTTTTGTTACTGCTTGGATGCAGTAAATTGCTTATTATTTAGGCTTTTTAGGCATATTTAGAGCAATTGTATAAGTCAGACTTTGGATTTAATAAAAATTTGTGGTTAAATTAGTGTTTGGTGGTTTCCCATATTAATAATTTCAATTATCAACAATCCCAGCAACTTCCAATAATTTACTTTGTGTTATTTGCTTCTCTCCTACAGTTGCACAGTTTAAATCACTATACTATCAAGCAATTAGGCTATTCGCAAATATTTGTTTAGAGCACTGGTCTCCACTAGTAGAGGTCGGAAAGCTTTCATCCTTCATAATAAGTCCAGTCTTACTACTTTGTAATACTTCAAGATTGTTTATTTGACAATTGCTGCAACTAGATAACTGCACCAAACTATTAATACTGCACAGAATGGTCTCTCAACAGAAAGGATATGTACTGGTAAACCAGCCAAATAAAATTCTAATAAGGATTAAACAGCATTAATGTGGAACTGAAAGGTTACCTGCAAAAGGAAAAAAATGGAATTCTACCATTTTGCTGATGTGTGATATACAAAGGCTGCCAGAAAGACTTTTTTTCTGCTTGAAATACAAAGAAGGTTTTGTTGGCAATCTTCTTTGGAGTCTAGAGAACCTGAATAGGAGCTTTCAAAGGCCTTAACTGAAGACGCGGGACATAATCTTTAATCTAGACAACCCCCCCCTCCACACACACCCAATTGTTTGTTCAGACATTTGAGGTAAAAAAAATTAACGAAACAAAAAAAATGGATTTTAATGAGTGAAGAAAAATTTCCTTCTTAGTTCCACAAGCTTCTCCTTGGTATTTGTGATGACATAGTCCTTTTAGCTCTGTAGTTGTCCATACAATCTTCAAGGAAACCGGGTAGATGAGACCTGAATTTCTCTTTTTGTACTAGAAGCTTAAAAATAGGTTCTCTCTCTCGCTCAAAAAAAAAAATTAACGTTTCAGACTCTCTTGCACATCAGCAAAAAAAGGAGGAACAGTGCCAAAGGGTTTCTTCTTTGTAGGTCAACTTTAAGGGAAGTGGAAATATTATACCTCTCTTAAAATATAAGCAGTATTCTCATGATCAGGTAGGTGATGTCCAAAGGGGTGGGGGGAAAAGAACATTTTGTTTTTATCTCGACAACAAAATTTTTGGCTCAAGTTATAAATTTTTATTGATAGATGTCAGTTTACAGAACAGACAACCCTGATATGCAGTTAGAATTTAAAATAAAGAACATTCTGAGAACTAGAGTTAGCAGCAGCAGAAGGGGATGGATTTATGAGAACAGATTAAAAAAACTAAATATGTGTAACTTGGCTAAGTGACTACTAAAGGGAACAGAGATAAAGACAAAATGCCAGTCTACAAATATTTGATGGATGTGAACATCAAATGGGATGAAATTAAGAATAGGAAAACTAGGCTATCAGGATAAACCTTCCTGTCACCACTATGATTAGGCTGTAGAACAGTCTGACTTGCAAAGGAAGGAGAAGAAACTATATTGCTTGGGATTTTGAAAACTAAACTGAGCAAAATTATAGAAAAACGTACTGTGGAAAGAGTCTTGCATTGGCAAAGGGATGGACTGGATGATCTAACAGTCATAGAACTCAGATGGAAGAGACCTATGAATTATTTCTATTTGTAATCAAATATTCATTGCCATGTCAATGGAAGAGACAGGGAATGAAACGTCAAGTTACCTATTTATCTAAAGGCCTCCTCCAATAACTTTACGGATTTGCATGGCACCCTTGCTAGTTTTGCAATATTCATTAAATAAATCTCCATTCACTGGGTAAAGATAACATTCTCAATAATTAATTTCTTCAAGCTGTAACTCAATCTAGTGGTTCTGATGTTATAATTGACTCCTCAGATAGATCTAGGATATCTGAAGACTTCTAATAAGGAAATATTTTAGCAACCATAAAGTTTTAATCAAGTCCTTCTTGTCACTTGGGCAATAAATTTCATTGATTAATGAATTATCAGTGTTCATTACTATTGGGCCTGATCTACACTACAGAGTTAGGTCAAGGTAAGGCAGCTTACGTTGACCTAATTACAGTATATCAGTGTCTACATTACAGCCTTGTTCCAGTGGATGCCGGTGTCTTACTACAGCGGCATAATTCCACCTGCATGAGAGGGGTAAGACTTATGTCCCTGTATTTAGGGCAATGCTGTGTAGACATTGCTCAAAATAGCTGTAGGCTGTCATTCTTGTTAATTTCAAGGCTCCTGCTGGAGCTGTGAAATTGACAAGAAAAGCTGGTAGGGTTCCTGCTGTGAATCTTGCTGAGCTCACAGCTGGAGCTGTAACCCAGAAGCAAATGGGGGGAGGGGGGGGTCCAGCTCTGAGTCCAGCTACTATCCAGGTGCTCAGCTCCCCATTGGGATCCCAGCTACACCCCCCAAAGCTCTCAGCTCCCCACTGGAGACCAACAGCAGAAACAGAGCAGTAGGAATCAGTGCATCACAAAGTGATGCAGGTTTGCTGGGGCTGGACAGGCTGCCTCATTTGGTAGGGACAATTAAGGACTCAGAAGTAGGAGGAAGATGAGACCCCATACTGGGGCAAAGAGAGGAGGAAACATGAGAGTAAAGGGGGGGAGCTAGAGTAACAGATGATCAGAGGAAGGTCCCTGAAATACCAGAGGCTCTGTTTATCCATAATCCAACCCTCGTAAGGTCAAGCATTGTTTCTGTTAGTTTTCTATGGATAGAAAAGCATCCGTCATCCTTAATCTTCTCAGTACTATGAGTTTATTTTCTCTCTTGTACAGTGCTGCTCTAGGTACTGGCATCTAGGAATCTCTCCTTTCAAACCTCAGAAATCCCTCTCTCTGAGCAGCATGTTAATATTTAAAACATCTGTTACTCAGACATAATGAGACTGAATCAGCTTCCAAAACAGACAAGGCACAGGATAGAGAAATTAAATCTTTAAACTGCAGGTATGCATGGTCTCCTGCCCCACCTACAGCTGTGTGCATTTGCTCCTGTTCTGCCCCCCAGCACAGCTGCTAGAGGGAAGAGAACAGCTTTCCTCATTCCCAGGGTGACTTGCATAGTCTCCTCCTTGCAACTAGGGGCCATCTGTGTTCATTACCCATTCTCCCATGGCACAAGTGCCAAGGTTGTTGTAGGTGGGGAGAGATGAGAAGAGGAAGGCTTCTCTGCCTGCTGCTGGGCAAAGGGGAACAGAGAATAGGAGGGATCTTCATGGTCTTCTCCTCATCGCCTGGTACATCTCTTTAAGAGTCTGTCTACACAGCATTTTGGAGTGAGCCTCCCAACCCGGGTTCAATAGATCTGGGACTAGCAGGACTCATGCTAGCACTCTTAAAAAAATAACTGTATAGACAACACTTTCAAGTTGTAGCTTGGGCTGGCATTTGGGCTATGAAGCGTAGGGAGCTGTCTATACTGCTATGATCAGAACACAAGTGCAAGCCCCACTAGCTCCAAATCTATCAACCCAGACTGGGAGGCTCGCTCCAAAATGTTGTGTAGACATATTCTCAAAGGCCCAGAACGTAGGGGAAGGAATAGGACGCGTCTCCCAGTTCCCAGATAAACTATATTTGCTCCCTACTCCTTTGCCCATTCCACCATGGCTCAGGCTGTGTGGGGACCAAAAGCAGTGCCACCTATGTTGTGCTTCTTCCACTACAGCTGTGTCTGTGTGGGGGATGATCTGAAAGAGCAGATAAACCCTGCTCCTCCAGTGACCTGCATGGGCTATACCCCCCATGCTCACCCCCACAGGATGTACAGGGAGAATAGAAAGCAGGTGATTACCCCAGTCTCCAGGGGATCAGCACTGCCTCTCGAACCTGTGCCATTCCCACCATGATTCAGGGGGTGGGGGGCCCTGGGATATAAGACATGTCCCAAGTGTCTTCTTTCCTGAGTGTGTTCAGTCCAGGATGTGTGTGGGTGGGCATGCCCTCAAGTACACAAATGAGCCTGACAGCCTCCCTCCCACACATTCGCACTCAGGTGGGGCCTGAGGGGGGTGAGAACAAGGGATAACCAGATTCCTGCTCCTTCCTGGGAGCTCTCCAGAGTAGGTGATGGCCATCTGGGCAGGGAGTGACAGGGACAAAGGGGAGACAGGTACCTATTCATTCTCAGAGGCTCTCCAGGGCAGGTACCCACCCTAGCAGAGACTAAGGGGAACAGGAGCTGAAAGGGATGGGGGGGG
>NC_133772.1:153849755-153882455 GCF_003597395.2 Chelonoidis abingdonii | reverse complement strand
GGAGATCAGCCACGTGAGCCCCCCAGTCCTTACTGACTAACGTCCGGGGGGAGACCGGCCATGTGACCCCTCCCAGTCCCTACTAACGGGCGGGGGGAGATCCGCCGTGTGACCCCCCACCAGCACCTACTGACTAACGGGCGGGGGGAGACCAGCCATGTGACCTCCCCCCAGTCCCTACTGGTTAACGGGCGGGGGGAGACTGGCCATGTGACCCCCCACCAGCACCCACTGTCTAATGGGCAGGCGGGAGACTAGCCGTGTGACCCCCCAGTCCCTACTAATGGGCGGGGTGGAGACTGGCCATGTGACCCCCCCCCAGTCCCTACTGACTAACAGGCGGGGGGAGATTGGCCATGTGAGCCCCCCCAGTTCCTACTGGTTAACGGGCGGGGGGAGACTGGCCATGTGACCCCCCCCGTCCCTACTGACTAATGGGGGGGAGACCGGCCATGTGACCCCCCACCAGCACCTACTGTCTAATGGGCAGGGGGGAGACTGGCCATGTGACCCCCCTAGCCCCTACTGACTAACGGGCTGGGGGAGACCAGCCATGTGAGCCCCCCAGTCCCTACTGACTAACGGGCAGGGGGAGATCGGCCTTGTGACCCGCCCAGTCCCTACTGACTAACGGGTGGGAGGAGACCGGCCTTGTGACCCGCCCAGTCCCTACGAACGGGCTGGGGGAGACCGGCCATGTGACCCCTCCAGTCCTTACTGGTTAATGGGTGGGAGGAGACCGGCCATGTGACCCCCCCAGTCCCTACTGGTTAACGGGCAGGGGGAGACCAGGCATGTGACTCTCCCAGTCCCTACTGACTAACAGGCGAGGGGAGACCGGCCATGTGAGCCCCCCCATCTCTACTGACTAACGGGCAGGGGGAGACCGGCCATGTGACCCCCCCACAGTCCCTACTGACTAACAGGGGGCAGGGAAAGACTGGCCATGTGACCCCCCCCAACAGTCCCTACTGGTTAACGGGCGGGGGGGAGACCAGCCCTGTGACCCCCTCCCAGCACCTACTGCCTAATGGGGGGACCAGCCCAGTGGCCCTCACAGCCGCCTACTGCCGAAAGGGAGGCGGGGAACGGCCTTGTAACCCACCCATCCCGCTACTAGCTAACGGGAGGGAACAGGCCATGTGACCCCCACCCCCAGCCAACTACTGCGTAATGGGGGTGGGGGAAGACCGGCCATGTCCACCTACTGCCTAAGAGAGGGGGCACCAGTCATGTATGTAACCCACACACCCCTGTCTCCATCCACCTTATTCGAAATGGGGCGGGGGGAGTACTGGCCATAAACCCTATTGCCTAACAGAGGGATCAGGTACCAGCCGTGTGTGTGACTGCCCTACTGCTGCCTAACCTGGGACGGGGGTTACCAGCGATGGGTATGACCCCCTCCCATCCACCGTGCTGCCTCCTTGGGTAGTGAATATCAGTGCAACCTCCCCCATCTTACTGCCTAGGGGGGATGGAGGTGTAGCAAGTACCAGCCAGTTGTATGACTTCCCCCCATAATACGGAGGAACAGGTAACAGCCATTTGTCTGACATCCTCAATCTTTCTGTTTTACTGGGAGTGGTATGTACGGTACCAGCTTGGCTGGGTACAAGTCTATCAGGGGAGGTAGGTTTTCACTTGGCATAGTGTGAATCAAAGAGAATCCAGTAACGATAAGCTTGGCAGAATTCAATTTTTATTTATTTTTGCAATTTTGATGGATTCTATCATTTGTCTATTAAGCATTTTAATTTTTTTTTATTTAATTTTTCACAGTTGCAGGACATCGTGGGCAAATCAGACAATTATTTAATGACAGTACGCTTTGGGATTCAAAACGTTAGTTTTATAACCATTAAAACACAAATTGTTAATATGCATATCAAAATATATAGAGTGAATATCCTTTAATTAAACTCTAATAAGTTCTCAAGCAGCATATTTCTTACCTTACCTGTCTGTAAATTTTGATAATTATCAATTACATTTTGTTTTCTCTTTGTGTGTTTGGTGAAATTGATATTTGCCAACATTTGCTGATACAAATCAAATCCTTCCAAGCCTAAGTAAACAAAATGGGCACCTGTGACGGGTTGGACTCCCCATTCTGGGATGCCACCTGATGTACTGGGATTTCACTGAGCCTGCCTGCTCCATTAGCCTGGGCTCCCTAAGAAACAAAAGAACAGCCATACTGGGTCAGACCAAAGGTCTATCCAGCCCAGTATCCTGTCTGCCAACAGTGGCCAATGCCAGGTATCCCAGAGGGAGTGAACCTAACGGGTAATGATCAAGTGATCTCTCTCCTGCCATCCCCCCACCCCCCGTTTTTCTGAATTAGGCTGTCCAGCCTCTGGCAGTGCGTGTGCACACACACACACACACATGTACGTAGGGACACACCAGCTGTAGAATCTCACAGTCTGCAAACTGCTCTCTATGAGAAGACACAGCGAGGAAAAGGCCCAGCACTCAAGTGCAGCTCCCGTCTTGAAAGTATACCCCACATAATATTGTCTTGCACTGTACAGAAATCTATACAATGTAAGCTCATAAATTCGCCCCCTCCCTCAGTGTGGAGAAAGATATGTACAACTTCTTGTCTCTCCCACCCCCATTATAAATCACACAAACAAAAACAAGTTTATTAACTATAAAAGGCAGATTTTAAGTGATCATAAGAGATAGCAAACAGAACAAGGCAGATTACTAAGCAAATAAAACAAAACATGCATACTAAGCTTAAAATCTTAAAGATCAGGTCAGTTCCTTTGCCTTTTCAGGTACTTTCAGCATTCTCTCTGCTTGTGTGGGAAGGCAGTGAAGGGAGAGACCTGTTTGCCTTACTCTCCAACCTTAAATAAGATTTACATAAGGCGGGAACCTTTTGTTTCCCAGTCTTGACCTTCCCTGCCACACCCTTTAGTGGAAAATTACTATAAGTCCAAGATGGTGTTTAGTACCACATGACAGGACCACTTGATCACTACTAGTAGTGTCACAGCTATGTCCCAGTATGGCTCTCAGGAAGGAGAGAGATTAGTATCTTAAAAGTCTTTGTTTCTTCCTAATGGCCCATCAAGGCTGATGGTCTGTTGGGTGTCTCCTAAATACACACGCAGTTGTAATTGTTACGTAGGAATATTGACCAACTTTAGATACAGCAATGAAACATGCATACAAATTGGATAATCGCATTCAGTAAATTATAACCTTTCCGATGATATCTTACAAGACCCAGCTTGCATAAAATATATCTCAGTTATGCCATATCCATATCATAAGCATATTTCCATACAGAATATGAGATGTAACATCACAGCACCATCTCTCTCCTCCATATCCATCTCCTGAACAGTAAGGGGGATTACAGTCCAGAGGGTAAGATCTCGCTCCAGAGGAGTTGGATCCTAGATCTATCAGGCAGTCTCATGCTGTGTTATTGATATAACACCAGACATGTTAGTTACTTTACAGATGTGTAGAATGGCAAAATTAATCTAATGCTGGAGGGATTTTTAAAAATTATGTTCGTGTAGGTATTGTTTTCCTTAATCATTGCAATTATACCAAAAAGACACAGCACATCAGTCCTTTAATTCATTAATAATACTTTGCATTTCTATAGCACAATCTACCCAAGGATCTTCACGCTCTTCACTAACATTAGTGAATTTAGTCTCACAGCAGTTCTGTGCCAGATCATTCTCATTTTACAAATGGGATAACAGAGGCACAGACAGGTAAAGCACTGTACATATAAGAAGTCAGTGGCAACACCTGGAGTAAAAGGCAAAGTACAAAATCCCTCCAGAATTAGATTATGAGCGAGGCCATAGCAGTGAGGGATGTCATTCAACTGCCCTTCAGCCATGGTCGTCTTGGAGACTACATTGCCCAGGAATTGGCTTCATGCGACAAGGAGTGGGGTGGACCCTAGGGCCTGTAATCTACTCCAAGTAGAGCCCCACTTTGAATGTGTGGGGAAGGGCCTTGCTGGGATAAACAAGCAAGCATGGGAAGAATATTGGGAGGATGATGGTTGGGTCATTAAGGTGGGAACCTGACAAGAGCTTGGGAAATCTCAGATGAATCGTCATCACTACGTTATCCTTGTGTACTCTGGTATAAGACAGACAGTTACTAGAGCAGAGAGATTGCCCCACTCTAAGAGCTGGAAACATCGTCACAAGGGAAGATTTTCCACTTAAGACAGGTACTGAGCACCTCAAAGGTGCTGTCATACCACATGATGCACATTGGCATAGTCAAGGGTTTCGGTAGAACATAAGAATGGCCATGCTGGGTCAGTCCAATGGTCCATCTAGCCCGATATCCTGTCATCTGAAAATTGGCCAATGCCAGGTGCCCGAGAGGGAATAAACAGAACAGGCAATCACCAAGTGATCCATCCCTACAGCCTCTGGCAGACGGAGGCTAGGGACACCATCCCTGTCCATCTTGACTAATAGCTGTTGATTGACCTATCCTCCATGAATTTGTTTAGTTGTTTTTGAACCCTGTTATAGGCTTGGCCTTCACAACATCCTCTGGCAAAAAGTTCACAGGGTTGACTGTGCATGGTGTGAATAAATACTTCTTTTCATTTGTTTTAAACCTGCTGCCTAATAATTTCATTTGGTGACCCCAAGTTCTTGTGTTTTGAGATGGAGTAAATAATACATCCTTATTTACTTTCTCTACTCCAGTCATGAGTTTATAGACCTCAATCATTTCAATCAAAGTTATCTTTTTTCCAAGCTGAAAAGTCCCAGTCTTATTAAGCTCTCCACATATGGAAACTGTTCCATACCCCTAATCATTTTTGTTGCCCTTTTCTGAACCTTTTCCAATTCCAATATATATTTTTTGAGATGGGGCGACCACATTTGCACACAGTTTTCAAGATGTGGGCATACCATGCATTTACATAATGGCAATATGATATTTTCTGTCCTATTATCTATCCCTTTCTTAACAATTCCCAGCATTCTGTTAGCAAAGAAACAGTAGGAACTGTTTATTAAAGAAGGAGAGAAAGGCTTTTATCTAAATTATATGCACATAAAGGAATACATGTAAAAATACACACTTATGCATGGTATTTTTAAAGCAATGGCTTATTTAATATTAAATGTCATTTATATAATACAGAGGTAATATCACCTCTCCACTGCCCAATAGTTCCTTTTTTATTCATCCAGGGATCCTGTTAGCTCATTTTGCCACAGCATTGCACTGGGAGTTCACGTTCAGCTAGCTATTTACAGTGACTCCCAAGTCCTTTTCAAAGATGTTGCTTTAGAGGATACAGTGCCTAATCCAATAAGGTTAGCCTGTGTTCTTAGTTCCTGGATGTATGACCTTGCTCTTGGCTGTTAAAACTCATGGTGTCTGATTGAGCCCAGCTTACCAACTGATTTGCATTGCCCTGTATCAAGGACCTGTCTTCGTAATTATTTGCCACACACCAGGCTTTGCTTTCAAAGCCAACTAGGGAATGAATTTAATTTGAATGGAAGTTGTTGTGTTTAAATCTAGCCAGTTTTGAAAATCTCAACCAAAGTTTGCAGATGAGACAGGTCTCAAAGATCTATCAATGGCTATTGACCAAGATGGTTAGAGATGCAGCCTCGTGCTCTGGGTGTCCCTAGCCTCTGACTGCCAGAAGCTGGGAGTGGACAACTGGGGATGGATCACTTGGTTACCTGTTCTTTTCATTCTCTCTGAAGCATCTGGCATTGGCCACTGTCAGAAGACAGGATACTGGGCTAGATGGACCATCGGTCTGATCCAGTATGGCCGTTCTTATGTTCTTGGTCTACTAACTTCCACTGAATACCTTTGAGGCAGGAGAGGTGGAAGCACCCTAAAAGTGAGGGGCCGCAGGTGCCAAAACCATGACCTCACCCCCCGCCCCATGTCACCCCCAAGGCCCCATCTGTCGCTTATCCTTATAACCCATAAAAAGTGAGAGGGGGCATAGCCCCCTGGCCGGTCTGTTCTGGCGCCTCTGCTCTGAGGATCTGCTGTGTACGGATTTTATATCTTTTTCCAGATCAGAGATAAAGTCAGATAAAAATAGCATTGGGCCAAAAACTGGGGCCTGCAGGACCCCACTAGCAGCACCCTTTACTCATTGATGATTCTCTTTTCACAGTTACATTTTGAGATCTAACATTTAACCCATTTACTATGTGCCATGCTGATTTTATACAGTCCTGATTTCATAATCAGAACGCTGTGCAGTGTTAAGTCAACACATCTACTTTTACCCAACCACACCTGTAATTTTATCAAATAACAATATTAAGTTTATTTGACAAGACCTGTTTCCCAAGAAATCATGTTGACTGGTGTTGATTATATTTCTGTTCTCTAATTCTTTATTGCTTAATATCAGCCATTCCATTATTTAGTCCAGGACTGATGTCAGGCTAACTAACCTGTAATTATTTGGGTCACTCCATTTATCTTGTTTAAATATTAGCACAACAGTAGCTTTCTTCTAGTCCTCTGAAACTTCCCTCTTTTCCAAGATTTATTTAAAATGAATCATCTAGCTAGAGAGCCAACTCCTTTGAAACTTTGGAATGCAAGTTATCTAGACCTCCTGATTTAAAAATGTTTGACTTAGCACTCCTGCTTAACATCCCCCTTAGATGCTGTTTGAAGATGAAGTATTTCATCATCATTATACCACAAAGGTACACCACGCAACTTTGTTCCAAATACAGATGGGAAATATTTCTCAAACACTGCTGCCTTTTCAGCATCACATCTATCCAAATATATTTCAGGCATTGAGGGCACTATTAATTAGAACCCACTCAAACACTGTTCACCAAATTAAGCAGAGCTCTGAAAAAGCTGCAGAACTTTGCTTACAGCAGGAAATCCGCTGCAAAGGGAATTTTAACCTGCCTAGCTGTTTTAAAAGGGATTATTGCACATATCAGTTAGCTAGGTTAAACATCCCCCATGAGAGAGTTTTGTGTTGTTGGCAAAGCTGTGAAGCTTGTTTTTTTCTGACGTTCCAGCAGATAATCCTGTATAGTTATTGTTTCAAGGTCAGTTGTGTCTTTCACTAGAGCTGAAATGTTCTTTCAAAGGTACGGCTTGAAATTCTTTTCCTCTCAGCTGCAAACAGCAGAAGAGTTCATAGGGTCTCTCATTTAAAGGGAAGAATACCACAATAGAGGGTCACATACATGAATTCATATACTATACCTAGCAATGCAACGTTTTGTGTAAACTGTATGTGCTCTTACGCTGCTATTCCATAGCAAATAAAGGGACAACAAAATAACAAATCCTGTCACATATATTTATCCTTTTAGGCCCCGATCCTGAAAAGACCTATGCATGTGCTTAACTTTACACATGTAAGTAATCCCACCTGTGCTTCATCAGAGAGGAACTTGTTGTCATCCGCAGACAGAGTGCTGACGAAGGCTGCAGCAGGAAGGGTGGAATGAGTAGCTGCACTGCTCACATGACCTCAGCTCTTGCTCGCCCCCCTTTATGTCCCCACCTACTCCTCCAGAACTGACAACAGGTGTATATTTTTGGCAATTGTACTGGGCAGTGTTACATTGGGGTGATAGTGGGCGATGAAGGATTATGTGGCAATGGTGAACTGTACCCAAACATGCAAATATGGGTACATGTCAGTGCATACATATTTTGGATGCAGAATGCCCCCTCCCCCTTCCTTTATTAAAACTATGCCTGGCTGTGATGGGGCCTGGGCCTCAAACGCTCCCCTTGCAGGAGCATAACATGGTCCTGTGAGCGTTCTGCCTCAGTTTGCTGCCCCTCCCCACCACATCCGGTGGCATCTCCAGCCATAAGATCAGTGTAACCTGCCAGCCAGGTGATCTCTAAGTGTCTGACCCCTTCCAAGGGAAAACAAAATCCCAAAAGTTATAAAACAAAGGAATCTTCCACCCTGCCAGGCTCTCCCTCTGGGCTCTGTTCCTGTACCCAATTGTCCAACATTACACCGCTGCACATCTCAGACAGATAGATTGGGTTCAGTCTCTATAGCCTGGATCCACAAAGGCACTTAGGTGCCTAAACCCCAGACTTAGGCTCCACTGTGATTCACAGAACTCCTGCCTAAATTCCCTCAGTGCTTAAGTTTCTGCCTCTGGGCACATGCGCTGCGACTTCCCCATAGACTTCTGGATGCCTATCGCCCACCTACGCTCCAGAATGATCCCCAAAGAGGCAAGCCATTTGTCCGGTTTTAAGCCAGTTTTTTTTGGGTGGTTTGTCTCCCGTCCAGTACCGAGACAAAATTGGATGTGATTTTGGCTGGTGTCCAATGGGGGACACCACTTGGAAGAGCTCATTGCTCCATCCCCACCCGTGTGACCTCACCTGCACTGTGGGGGCCTGATCCAGTAGGCATGCTCAGAGCAATGCCCACAGCTAGGGTTGTGAATTTCATTTCTTGTCAACCACTAGATCAACACCAAAAGCATGAGGACTGTGCTGAGAAAAACAGGTGCAGATCTTTGGGGAAATAGAAAGGTGATGTCATCTATATAGTATATAAAATAAAAAATGAAAGGCAGAGAAGGAAAGAGCAATCCCACTTGCACACGTGTTCACATGCTCAACTATTAGTCCTATGCAACAAAGAGTCCTGTGGCACCTTAAAGACTAACAGATGTATTGGAGCATAAGTTTTCATGGGTGAATGCCCACTTCGTCAGACACGACAAAGTGGGTATTCACCCATGAAAGCTCATGCTCCATTTACGTCCATTAGTCTTTAAGGTGCCACAGGACTCTTTGTGGCTTTTTGCAGATCCAGACTAACATGGCTACCTCTCTGATACTATTAGTCCTATGGTTGACCTTGATATTAGGAGGCCCAGTTTGTATACCAACTTCTCCATATCAGTTGATGAATTTGTACAATACCTAGACACAGATTGCAAAGGATGGAACTGTGGTGAGGAAGGGATGGGGGAGGGAAGCAGCCATCATTTATTAAATTTGTGTACTCATATAAATGTATAGGTCAGGCTATGCCTGCTACTGTAAGGAGAGTACATGGTACTACCTGCGGCTCATCAATCCCACCGCCTTGTGGGTAGCCTGTGAGGGCTTAAGGCTAAGGGAGCAACCCCTGACAGAAAAGCCCCACTGCCTTGTTGGTGAATTCGGAGAATGCAAGGCTATGAGAGTAAACTCAGACAGAAGATCTGGAGTGGAGCCCCAAAGGCGGTTAGGTACTAACTAGGACTGTTGATTAATTGCAATTAACTCATGCAATTAACTGAAAAAATTAATCAAGATTAATGGCAGTTTTAATTGCACTGTTAAACAATAGAATACCAGTTGAAATTTCTGGAATATTTTGGATATTTGTCTACATTTTCATATATATAATATTCTGTGATGTAATTGAAATCAAAGTGTATATTATTTTTGATTACAAATATTTGTACTGTAAAATGAAACAAAAGAAATAGTATTTTTCAATTCACTTAGTGCAAGTACTGTAGGACGATCTCTTTGTCATGAAAATGCAATTTACAAATGTAGATTTTTTTTGTTACATAACTACACTCATAAACAAAACAATGTAAAACTGCAGCATCTACAAGTCCATTCAGTCCTACTTCTTGTTTAGCCAATCGATCAGACAAACAAGGTTGGTTACATTTACAGGAGATAATGCTGCCCTCTTCTTATTTACAATGTCATCAGAAAGTGAGAACAGGCATTTGTGCCAGATATGCTAAACATTGGTATGCTCCTTCATGCTTCACCCACCATTCCAGAGGACATGCTTCCATGCTGATGACATTAAAAAAATAATGTGTTAATTAAATTTATCACTGAATTCCTTGGAGGAGAATTGTATGTCCCCCTTGTACGGGTAGACTTTGGCAAACCAGTAAAGTGCCTACAACCACTATGGCTTATTGTTAAAGGCGGTCTAGTCAACAAGCTGTAAATTGGCTATTCAGCAATCTCAGCTTGACCAAGGCAGGAGGGGAGGGAGTTTTGGGTGCCACAGAAAGGGCAGCTTGACCGCACATCCTTCCTGATAAGAATTGTTTGAAGTTGCTGATATGCCCCAGGAATGTCTATTGGAGTCTCAAGGCTGCAGACTCTGGAAAAACCCACACCTGGTTAATCAATAATCAGAAGGAAGTTCTTGCTTGATCATTGAATACTTACTTAACAGGGTTTCTTTAAGGGACATGTCATTCTATTACTAATGTATAAATAAGGGGGAAAAGCTTGAGATAGTGGGACTCATTTGGGGACTCTTCGGGACTGGTCTCTCCCTCTAGGTGCATCTTGTGTTCCCCGCTGGCAGACGGGCTGCCTGTGGTCTCTTGAGACTGACGGTTGCCCACTACTACTAATATAAATGTGGGGCTGGAAAAGCGTGACCGGGAATTTTTAATGGCAGATACAGAAGGCCTGAGCTGGCGTATTGAAAGGAGGCAGGTAAAGATTATAAAGAAACAAAATTAAAGTCCAAAATTACTTATTTCGAGAGGCCTGCTGCACAAAACTGAACAGAGGGAAGGTTCTGCAGCCTCCTGGGGCTTTGTCAGAGATCAAAACTGCTGGGGAGCTTGGGAATGAAATCAGGCCATGAGTGAAGAGATTTTTCAGAGCCATGTCCCAGAGTCATGGCCAGAGAATCAGCATCCTAAGGGGACATGGATACTTTTTCAAGTATAACTTCAGCAACGGTTGTGTGTGTCCCAGGACCTGAAACTTTGGCTCCATAAGGGAATCGGAAACCACTATCAGTAAGGTACTTGGTGAAATCCTGTCCTTTCTCATATCTTTGAGAGTTTTGCCATTGATTTCAATGGAGCCAGAATTTCATCCACTGTATGCAGTTACTCTTTCTTCTCCCGTCTTTATTATTTTCAATTGATCAGAATTACCGGGAATGGATTTCTGGCCCAGTCATAAAATGGATGCTGGGTATGACAAAATCTCTAATCGCAGGGACAGTGAAATGCTACCGTGGTAACTGTACACCCTATCCCAGGAAAGGACTGTAGCAAAGGAAGTTGGACATTGCGACCCTCGTTCAGAAATGTACTTAAGAATGTAGCCAACTTTAAGCATGGAAACAATCCCCCTGACTTCAGTGGGGATGACCAGGGCCGGCAAATTAGGTGGCTGCCTAACGCGCCAAGATTTGGGGGTGCCAAAAAGCAGTGCCACCAATTTTTTTTTTACAGCGGTTCCTCCCCAAACGCAGTCCCTGCTCCACTTCTCCCACCTCCCAGGCTTGCAGCGCCAATCAACTGGCCGGGGGGTGGGGAACTGGTGTGGTCGGGGAGAGCGCCTCAGGGCAGGGCGGGAGCTGCCACAAGGCTGGGGGGGCGGCACAAGGTGGAAGTTTCACCTAGGGCAGGAAACTTCCTTGCACCGGCCCTGGAGACGACTCATGTATTTAACAACAGGCCTCTCCTTAAATATCCTTAAATAAATTGGAGACACCAGCCCTTGCATGCATCGCAGATTTTTACCCAACCTCTTCCAAAACCAGCCTTCAGGAACAGCTAATGATATTTAAGTGACATTTGGGATCATATTTGTTTAGCAGACACTGGCAAACTGAGACTGTTTTACAGTTAAGACAATTATTTGTTTTTATTGGTTAACATGGGACAGCTATCGTATAGTTACAGCACATCAAAGTGCAAAGGAGGGTGGCTGCAGAGGTGCTATATTATCATAATGCACAAGGTCACACTGCATTGTCAGTCTACCTGGAGCTATTCCATAGGTCAGATGACAGTGAGGACCTGACTTAGACTCGAGTTATCAGTATAACCCATTGTAGTAATAACACTAAATGCTTTCAACCCAAGACTGGTGATTTCTACAAGCCGTTGATTTCTAGAAGTTCCAGAACACCCCGGTTCTGCTCTTTGTTGAATATTTCAGCTAGCTTGGTCTGTCTCTTTTGCAGGATTTATTCAGTTCTTTTCTAATTTACCATTAAAAAATAATGACTTTAATGCCATTTCTAGTTAGTGGATTGAGCCTTAGATAAAGGCCTTGTCTACACTTACAGTTTTGCAGCGCTGGCCATTACAGCTGTGGTCGTACAGCTGTGTACGGCCAGCGCTGCAGTGTGTCCACACTGACAGCGACCAGCGCTGCAGTGTGTCCACACTTGCACCAGTTGCAGCGCTGTTGTGAGTGGTGCATTGTGGGCAGCTATCCCACAGAGACCTGTCCCATTGTGCTGGGGGTTGTGAAGGCGAAGGGTGGGGTCATTCCGTTCCTTTCCACGACCGTGGCTGATCGCTTCCCTTTTCAGCCGTTTGGTGCCTTGTGATTCTGCTGCGTGTTATTTCGAAGATGGAGCCGAGCTGCTTAGATGTTGCTGATGATGTTGCCAGACATCCGATCTGGCAGTTGATCTATTCCTTTGCTCAAAGTGACAGTGAGGCTCAGATGATGAAAATTGATGCTGCTGAAACTGTGACACTAAATTGCTTGTGGCGAGTACGACGTGCTCTGCAGCGTGGCGCGCGCCTTTGGGCTCGGGAACAAGACTGAGTGTGGGATATCGTTCTGCAAGTCTGGATGAACGAGCAGTGGCGTGCAGAACTTTAGGATGAGCGAAAAGCACTTTCCTGGACTGGTGTTGCTGAGCCTCGCCCCAACCCTGCGGCGCACGAGCATGACGACTGAGAGCTGCCTGTCGTGGGAAGCAGGGTGGCTATTGCAGTCTGGCAGGCTGGCACTCCAGACAGCTACCGATTGGTCGCAGCCAGTTTAGGAGTGGAAAGTCGAGTTTGGAATAGTGGTGTGCACGTATGCAGGGCATTAATCGCATCCTGTTAGGCGAACAATGACTCTGGGGATGTGCTGACTTGTGATGGCTTTGCCCCAAATGGTTTCCCTAACTGTGGGGGGCAATAGATGGGACGCATCTTCTTCTGGCACCCCACCTGGCATCCGAGTTCATTAATCGGAGGGGTATTTCTCATGGTTCTCAGGCGCTGTGGATCACCGTGGGCGTTTCCACTGACATTTAACCGGATGGCCTGGAAAGGGTGCATGATGCACGCATCTTTCGGACGTGGCTCTGTCTCAAGGAGCGCAGGCGGGACTTTTTTCCCAGACCGTTGAGATCAGTGGGGACGTCAAATCATTTGTCCTTTGGAGACCCCGCTTATCCGTTAATGCTTGGCTCGATGAAACGTATCAGGGAGCTTGCAGGGCAAGGGACCGGTTCACTAACGGCTGGCCGTTGCGAGACTGGGGTTGCTTTTGGCCGTTTGAAGGGAGTGGAGACGTCTCTACGGAGCTACACGTTGTTGGAAGCGTCCCAGCGTTTATTACCGCGTGCTGTATCCCATCATTTTTTTGGGGGAGGTGAAACCTTCACGTGACAGGCTCCGAGCTTCAACGCTGGGGCTGATTTGCCCATCCGAAGGCAGGGCCTGAAGAGGCCAGCGTGCTTTCGGTAAGGGTGCCTTTTAAGGAGCACTTTGAGGTGAAAGCACAGTAATGTTGGTTCTTCACTTGCAGTTAGGCATTGCTCCAGGCAGTTCCTTGCTGTATGATTTGCAGTTCTATTTTTACTTGTAGTTAGATGTTACAGTTTTGTATATAACAGTGATTAAAAGACAATTTCCTTATTTATAATACATAACAGGAGGGGGGTACGGTGTTAGCATTCACTCACAGTTGAATATTTCTTCCTTGAGGGCTCTGCACTGCTGTTGCCTTGGGGCATGCTGCTCTACTTGGGCACTGCCTGCTGCTGCATTGGGATTACATCGTGCATGTGATGGGTGTTGGTGATTGGGTACCGTTCGTAGTTATCAGGGCTGTGAGGTGAACGTTCTGTGTTGGGCAGTGGTGGTGGTAAGCACCAGGGTGCTTGGAGGGTGTTTTGGGACACATTGGGGCACAATGTGCTGAGTTTTGGGTGGCTGAGGCATCACGTAGTGGTCTGCCCTGCATGTTCCTTGTCTGACTCTTGAACACGGGGGTGCTCGTGAGGGGGGGTCAGGCTGGTCCCGTCTGGCTTTTTCAGTCCTGCTGGCCAGGGGGGTTAAGGCAGCCAGGTGCTGGGGAAGAAATCACAGAAAATTCACCAGTCCCAGAGCAGAGCAGCCAGTGGCCATGCTAGAACAAGCGTTAGGACAGGCTGGTTAGGCACCACCAGGGAAACTCGCAAGGCTTGGGGGTGGGGGGGCAGGCCAGGGGGCTTCCCCCGGTTCCCAGGAGCTGACCCCTTCAGTTGCCCCGGCTTTTTCTTCCCAGGCCAGAGGGACCTGTCTTTCTCCAGCACGTCTGGCTGATCTTTGCATGTGCAGGGGGCCCGTCGTTACCACCTTTGCGGCTACAGGTGTCAGCCGTTTCTGCGCCGTCAGCATCACCCCTGCCTAGGGGGTCGCTGGCACTTCCTGGCATCACCTAGCTATTCGAGTCGCACGAGGGGAAACTGAGGCAAACCATCTTCAGAGCACGTTGGACACTCCCATCTTTCGTCCTGATGATGCCTCCCCAAGGGGCGAGGAATGCAGACTGGGTGTTTGTGGGGATGGGAGCCTGAGGACTGCTGCCCAGCGGGCCTCAACCCCCAGCCTCGCTGCATCCCCTGCTCCGCTCCGTCTGCTCGGTCGTGCTCTGCCTAGCGTGCAGTAGTAGAAAAAAGGATGGTGGGTCAAGACCTGTCGATCCACTATCGCTGTGGCTGGCTGAACCCGCGTGGGGGAGCACCTGAACCCAATGATGCGCATCGTGTGTGCTGCTCTAGGGGTCGTCGGTGCAGTGCTGGTAGGAGGCTGTTTGAACGAGCCTGTGCGGCGGATCAGCCTACCTGCGTAGGTGTACACTGGCAGCTTTGGGAGGGAGGCCCCACGCCTCCTCGGGGTGCTGAGGAGGCCTCAGAGCCGGCCCCCTGCAACGACGTCCAGCTGGACGGGGAAACCTGGGGGGACTTTGGAGTACTCAGCGCTTGAGACACCCTGGGTGTCGGACAGAAAGTAAAGCTCGGCCCTGGGGTTCATTCAGAGCCATGAGGCTCGCTCGGACCCACTTATGAGCCCAGTCGAGCGCGGCAAGCCGCTCTCCCGCTCTCCCGGCGGGCTGCGGCAGCCCGTCTCCCGGCCGGCGCTCGGCAGCCCCGGCTTTACGGCGGAGCTCCGGCGCCGCTCTCCGGCCGGAGCTCCGGCAAGGCCCCGCTCTCCCGCTTTCCGGTGGAGCGTGGCAACCCCTCCGGCTGGAGCCTCGGCAAGACCCGCTCTCCCCGCTCTCCCGACGGGGCGGCCAGCCCGCTCTCCCCGCCGGAGCTCCTGGGCAAGCCCCGCGTCTCCTGGCAGGAGCGCGGCAAACCCGTTGAGCGGGTGGCGAGCTCCGTCTCTAATAGCCTGCGCTTCTCCCAGCTCTTCCTGCTGGCGCGCTTGTAGCTGCCTAATCGCCCCGCTCTCCGGGCGCGGAGCCTGGCCCGTGCGGAAGTGCCCTCCTGCGTATTGTTCGATCGGAGCTGCCCCGGCAGTCGCGCTTTGATCCGGCCCGGCCTGCTCTCGCAGGAGCGCAGCCACCCGCTTCGTGCTCGCGCCGCAGTGCTGCCGGCGGACGGAGCTCCTTCTGCCGGGCAGCCTTCGCTCTCCTCTGCGGTCCCGGCTCTGAGCCAAGGCGTGGAGTGCTAGCTGCGAGGGTCTGAAAGGATGGCTGGCGTAAGTCGTTACCCTGGGGCCAGTAACGTGTGGTGGTGCCAACTTGATGACCAGCGCTGCATCACCGCGCTGGGTCTCCCTCCCGGAAGCGCCAGGTGTACAGCCGCGCTGCAAACAGGGAGTTGCAGCGCTGGCTGAGCTTTTAAGTGTAGACACCTGCTAAGTTGCAGCGCTGTAACCCCCTCACCAGCGCTGCAACTTGCAAGTGTAGACAAGGCCCTACAAGGCTAAGCAGGACGTAAGATCACTTGGTCCATAAGCACTGGACCAGATATGCCTTAGGCAGGATACATTCTCTGTATGTATGGCAAGGAGCTATTACAGTAAGAAAGTGCATGGCAATAAAACTCCAGGAAGGGCCTCAGAGGTTAAGCCCCCGCCAATTAAGCTAATTAACTCTCACTGTATCCAGGATATCCACATCAGGAAATGCAGCTCCTAAGTATAAGGTACAGTCTGGCAAGCAGACAAAACAGCTGTCTCTGTGGGAACCCCACTAGCAACTCTCTTCTGTAAGAAGTCTTCAGAGGGGTTTTCTCCCCATGTCTCATCAGCAGTATACAACAGGGATGGCCAAACTGTGGCTCACACTGGTGGGGGGAGCACGGGCCCTGTGCCTTGCAGAGGGTGGTGGGGTAGGAGTGGGGAGGGGAGTCTTGGGGCTTCAGCCCCATGGGGCGCCCTGCCAGGGCTCTGGGCTTCAGTAGCAGTGGGGTTGCAGCCCCGAGCCTTGGTAGGTGTGCCCCAGCTCTCAAGCTTCTGAAGATTGTCGTACGTGATTAGGAGGATCAGTAAATGTGGCCACCTCTAGTATACAGTTTCCTAAGTGCGGAGCATGAGCTTTACCTGTCAGATGTTTGCATTTAATCTTCACCATAAAAATCTAATCCAAACAACTGCCATTGATACAGTGCTTCTGCATGGTAAGACATGGTGGTGTTTCCAGTATCATCTTCCTTGGACACATTAAGTATATTTATTTTCACAGCTATTCATGGAATCAGCCAAAGTATGCCCATACTCTCCTGAGAAGCTGTATGGAGGGCGATGGTGGAATCTTTTATAGGATCTATTTTTATTCATTACGTTCAAATTCAGATGGCTGGCACAAGGCCTAAGGGCTTCTTTAGGTCCCAGGTCACCAGCTCCCCCTCTTCCAAGCTTAGAATTAGACTTTTACAGCCACTTTTTTTAAAGGAGACCTTGCAGGTGTAGTCGTCTGCATGTCCATGATCAGATGCACCCAGAAGCAGGCAGATAAGGCAGCAGAAAGCCAAGGTGCTTAGTCTTCAAGATGAGCCATTTCGAAATACTTAGAATTCCTTGCATGGGTGACACAAAGACAAATGAAAGTGCACAGCATGTGTTCCAGCATACAGTATATACAGGGATGTGGCAAAGTTCATTCCCCTGATAGTAAAGAGATCCCAGAGCTAGCCCGGCCTGCAGCCATCACTGGCATAATCTCAAAGACCAAAGATAGCTACATTAGAACCGGTGTTTTGAAATCCTTGGGCTAACATCGATCAGAAATGTCAGTCTAGGATTTTCATTCGTTACGCGAATAATTTCTCTGGTCTCCCCTGTATATCAAGCTGTTTGGATTTTATCTTCCTAAGGAACGTCTCTAGACTGGATCCTGAGTCAGAAAGGGAAAATGAAATGCATCCCCGTGCAGCATGTTGTTTCTTTAAGCCCAGAGCGATGTGAACAAGTAACCGAGACTACTTTAATGTACGGAAAAAGTCAGCTATCTATAGCAAGTCTCGGGAACTGCATCTCCCTGGCATTTCATTCTGTATTGCTGTCAGTGTAACAGCTGAAATCCTAATGGCTTTTAATTGTTTTTAAGCTTCGAGACTGCTCTTGTACAACAATCTGATTTGCAAGTGACAGAACTAATTTATTTCAAATACACAGTTTCCTCTTTTGTGACTGCCCAGCAGGCTCCGCTGGGAATATCTGTGAAAACCAGGGAATGCAAAGCTTTTCTGTGACTCTTCAGGATGGATGGATAGATATTATATTATTATTACTATTCATTTAGAGTCCCCATCCAAGACTCAGCCCTGTATTGCCAGATGCCGTACAAACACACAGTAAGAGACAGTCACTGCCCCAAGAAAAATAGACTAGATCAAGGATGGGAAGTGCTATTATCACCATTTTACAGATAGGGCGCTGAAGCTAAAACCCAGCTCCTCCAAGGTATTTAGGTGCTCAACTCCCATTGGTTTCAATGGGAATTGGGTGCCTAAATACCTTGAAGGATCTGGACTCAAGTGACTTGCCCAAGCCCGTACAGGGAATCTGTAGATGAACCCAGATCTCAAGTGACCTGCCTGCTTCCTCAGCCTCCTGGCAGTGCAACTCCACTGAAGCCACAGTGCAAGGACTTCTCAGGCCAGCATCTGCCCTTGCAAACCCTCTTAAAGAGGAAAAGGGGGTCCCTGCCATGGAGGTAGCGACATAGGAAAGGGAATGTAGCCTGAGGCTGTATTACCTTTTCCTGGGGAGTTTTGGGGAGCCATGATGATGCATGTCTCCCTGCGGCCCTGCTCGTGGCCTACCTACTCTTCCCCTGGCCCTACCATCCTCCACTTGGTTTGTTGCCCAGAGAAGGACAATACTGCCATGGAACTGGCTCCCTACTCCTTCCATGTGGGGAAGGAGAAACCCATGTATGCCAGGGTCTCCTTACCCAGATCAGTGGGGCATGAATGGACCAAAGAGAGCAACGGGTAAGTTGGGAACATACTTAAGTATAGAAAAGTTGGCTGTATTTGTGTGTTAGATAAGTATGGACCAAATTTTAGTTAATAAAAAGCTACCAGATGTTAAAGTAACTGGCATATGAGCCTGAATGGCATGTGCACCCCTCGTTCGAGGAGGCTAACTGCCTGCCCCAGCAATTCTGCCCGAGGCCCCACCCCTTTTTGCCCATGGTCTCACCCCTGCTCTTGCTGGCCGGCCACCAGAGCAGCCCCAACCCCAGCCAATGCCTGGAGCTGCCCCGGCTGGCCTGCCAGCTTCTGCAGCAGGCCGGAGTAGCACCGGCTGGGCAGCCAGAGCCCTGAGCCTGAGCCGCACAGAGGAGCTCTGAGCCCTGCCATGGCCTGGCCCTGGGTCTGCGGCGGGGAGCATTAGCTGAGGTTTGTGGAGGCTTAGCCTCCCCCAGCCTCCATTATCCACTGTCCATGCCTACAAGCCTTTTTGGAATTTGCCAGCTTTTCCATAGCATGAGAATCCCAAACTTTTGTAATGCACCTGCTCAGTGAAGGTGAATTCGGATGTGTCCGTTCTACTCTGAGCAGAAAATGCTGTAATCATTGGACACTTCAACTTCTTGCCCTTGTGCAAGTCCAACAGGGTACATCAAGGTGAGAATAGCAACCCTGGCTTCACCATTTCAGAAGGGGATTTCCCCTTCTACCTCACCAACTTTCTGTTTAGGGCATATGCCCCAGACATAACATTGCCTAGGGAAATGCATCCTCTTCAACACTTGCCCACTAGTGTATTATTCCTTTCATTTAGTTTCTCCACAGTGAAGTGGCGCTGACAAAAAATTTAGTGATTGTGTTATAAGATGTGAAGTAAACATATAGATTTTGTTAATAAATCTAATGACAGACAACCAAAAATTACTCAGGTCTTGCACATCAAATTCTCACTGTAATTCAGGACTCCTTTTTAAGAATCAATGAGAAGAGGAGGAGGAGAAGACACTTGAGCACTTATTGTTCTTCCATCACTGGAATATTTTTTTTTCTGATTCAGTCAATGGTTTAAAGCCATCATCTGCAAAGTGGGAAAGAACGAGATTCATATATAAATAATGAGGATGTGAAACTGCCTCATAATCTTTGCTCTATACACAGAAGGAGGCTTATTTTCAATTAGAGAATTGCATTACTCAGACAGCTAATTTCCCCAAGGTCAGCAACCATAGATTAAAGTTTTGTGCTTTAGGTAAAACTCATCAGACCTCAGCCAATTTAATCAAAAGTGTTGTGATCATATGCCTTGGATCTGGCTTTTGTGCTTTATAAGACCATGAAGAATATTACTTAGCCAAATGTCATGGAAGAGGCTCTGTTCTTTCTTTTCGTGCTATATGAGCCAAATTCTGCAAAGTGCTGAGTGCTTCCTGCAAAGTAAGTGAGAGCTGAGAGTGCTCAACGTCTCGCAGGACCAGCCCTTTCTGAATACTCTTTTGGAAGGATATAGCTGGCACACCAACATCTGGGGCAGTGAGCCGGTGGGGGCGTAAATCTTGCAGCAAGCTCAGCATGGACATACGGGTCCACCCACGCAGAGCTCACCACATGAAAAATATAGGCAGCTCTCTCCAAAAATCATCAACGAACCGGCGTGAGCATCAAGCTCCTACGTTCCCTGCAAGACGCAATTAATGCCGGACAGTGCGCAGAGCAGGGGCATCAGTGTGAATTACACAACTTGGCAGATGCATCGCATTTTCAATAACGTTTATGTTCTAGCATACCTTGTTCTTCCCTGTAGAGCTGTTGGAAACAGGTTTCACGCTGTCTCTCTCGCCAACAGAAGTTGGTCCAATAAAAGATATTACATCACCCACTGGGTCTCTCTCTTGTAGGGTGACATCAGATAGCATTATCTTCCTGCAGCTGACACAGGTTAGGAGTTTCTTCATTGTACGTGGAGAGGACTCTGGATAGATAATTCCAGGGGTGTGCACAAGGGGGGACAATCCGGGCATGCCCCCCCCATAATTGTTGGTGACACAGAATTCCTCCAGCTTAAGGCTGGGGTGGCAGGGGAGAGCCTTGGCGGGGGCACAGAATGTGCCCCTCCAAAAGGGGTCAAATTTAAATTCCTGTGCATGCCCCTGATGGGCTGATTCTTACAAGACATTGTTTGTTCTTTGTTTCATCACTTATGGGAACCGATATACACAAAGAGCTTTTGTGTACTTTATAGATGAACCTAACGCAGTTAAACTTGCAAACCAAATGTCGTCGAGAAAGGGGAAATGACTGGTTCGTCTACCTTCATCTGTGAGTGCCATTTAAAAGACAGCATGAGAATTGTACCCAAACAACATTATTGGGGGTAGGGGGCATGCCTCTGGTTGTCCTCCCTTGTGCACACCAAGAGAAGGTCCCACCAAACTGCCAATACATCATACCCGCTAGTAAGCTGCAGGGGTATTACCATTTGCAGTGAGGTAGCAGCCCTCAGTCATGGACCAGAATACCACTGTTCAAACACAACAAAAACCATCTAAAAGCTAACTCCTGCTATCGTCTCACTGAGTTAGTTTTTGATTTCTAAGCCCATTACTAGAACTGTCGCTGTGTCATTTTTAATCTTGACCTCTCCAGAAAGCCTTCCTATGGCCAGATTCAGTAGTAGGTTCTGGCAGCTTTGTGTTGTTCCTGCAGTGCAAAGCTGCTGTAAACCCAGCTGAACGGGCTGGAGTTGCTCGAGCAGTGCAAAGTAGGCAGAATGCACTAGTGAATCTAACCTCTCCTCTTCCCAGAGAAGGGGAACAGAAAGAATTGGCTACCCAGCACTTTCAGATACAAGAGGGGAAATCACTTATCACCACAATGCAGATCTGTTGTCATTTGCCTGGCACAGTGACATGGGCGTCTAGCGACTGGTCTACACTGAAAAGTTAGGTCAACCCAGCTAAGACACTCAAGGATGTGAAAAATTCACACCTCTGAGAGATGTAGTTAAGATGACCTAATCCCCAGTGTAGACGGTGCTAGGACAATGGAATAATTCTTCTGTCAATCTAGCTACCACCTGTTGTGGAGCTGACTTCAGTACAGCAACGGGAGAACCCCTCTTGTCCCTGTAGTGAGTACTTACACTGAAGCACTACAGCAGCTGTGCCAGTGTCTTGTTTAAGTGTAGACCCAGCCTAAGCCTGTCACACGTGGGAATCTGAGTAATACTGACCAGTGGTTATAGAGGGTGATTCTGGATTGCCTTAGAAGTCAAAGCAGACGGGTGTTGTCCCACTCTGCTCCAGTCCTAATATAGGAAACACCCATGAAATATGATCTAAATTCAACTGTTTCTTGGGCTTTATTAATAATTTAGGGCCAGATTCTGATCTCCTTTATGCCATCTTAAATCCAGAACAGCTCCACTGAAACCGATTCTTCCAATTTACACTCACGAAACTGAAGTCAGAATTTGGACTTGAAGGGCCAGATTTCAAAAGTGCTCAGGGATAGTTTTTTTCACAGCCCAGCCTCCACAACTGGCTCCTGATTTTTCAGAACAGCTCAGGTCCCTTATTACAGGCATTGAAATACAGACCACCTTTGCAGAAGTACTTAGAGCCCACCCACTATTCCCCCTCAGCACTCATTCTTCTGAACATTTTTGAAAGTCTGGCCACATACTTTGGGGGCCTGATCCACAGTGCCGTGAGGACAATGAGAATTATTCCACTGACTTCAATGGGCTTTGGATCGGGCCCTTGGCCTTTGCATCGGGCATAAATCAGAGCTGGGCTTTAAACGGCAACACGCACAAACATCCAGATGAGCTTCCTTTAAGCATAGCTGTCCGTATGGTCCCATCTGATCCTGTTTCCCTCTTGCCTTTTATATTCTTGAGTTGGAGAGAATATCTGGCTACCCGGATGAGTCAGCAAAAGAGCTCTACAGCTGATGCAGGGTCCTAGAACTAGACACTATGGAATTGTCTGCAGAATATTCCCTGTTAAGAACGGCTACATAGGTGGTGAGTTATGTTGTCTGCAGTGCTCGTCTAGGTGTAATCATGTTCCTATCACTGTCACCTCATCCTCCCTCCCCACCTCTGACTGGTTTATCTGATCACCCCGTGCATCTTGTTATTACGCAACATTGTGAGCTTTTTAGGGCCAGGCTTATCTTTCCTTACATGCAAACAGGGTCTGATTTGAGCAGTGCTAAGCACCCACAAATCCAGCTGAAATCCATGAGAACTGCTGCACACACTTTGGAAATTCAGGACCTACTTAAATAATAGTGACGATTTAGCACAGAATTATGCAGGGCACTCCTCCTATTTACCTCCTGAAAAAGGTGTGAAGTGACTATGCTACCTAATTTTAATTTTTCCTGTTGGCATGTCCACATTTACACTGGTGCAATCAAAGATTTTAAACAATTCAGTAGGCATACAGTATACTCATTGTATAACCAGTTTTTTTTTCATTCAGAGAAGCAACTAAAGTTGCTGATAGCTTTCTTTGACAGGTCACAAACCTTGTGGGTAGGGGGAAAGAGGTAGATGTAGTTTATCTTGACTTTAATAAGGCTTTTGATACTCTCACTTGACCTTCTCATAAACAAACTAGGGAAATACAACATAGGTGGGTGAATAACTGGTTGGAAAATTGTTCCCAGAGAGTAGTTATCAGTGGTTCACAATCAAACTGGAAGGGCATAATGAGTGGGGTCCTACAGGAATCAGTTCGGGGTCTAGTTCTGTTCAATATCTTCATCAATTATTTAGATAATGGCATAGAGACTACATTTATAAAGTCTGCGGGCGATACCAAGCTGGGAGGGGTTGCAAGGGTGTTATAGGATAGTATTAAAATTCAAAATGATCTAGACAAACTGGAGAAATGGTTTGAAGTAAATAGGATGAAATTCAACACGGGCAAATGCAAAATACTCCACTTAGTAAGGCGCAATCAGTTGCACACATACAAAATGGGAAATGATTGCCTAGGAAGGAGTACTGCAGAAAGGTCTCTGGAGTCATGAGCTAAATATGAGTCAACAGTGTAACACTGTTGCAAAAGAAGTGAACATTATTCTGAGATGTAGTAGCAGGAGTGTTGTAAGCAAGACAAGAGAATTAGTTCTTCAGCTCTACTCCATGTTGATTAGATCTCAGCTGGAGTATTGTGTCCAGTTCTGGGTGCCACATTTCAGGAAAGATGTGGACAAATTGGAGAAACTCCAGAGAAGAGCTACAAAAATGATCAAAGGTCTAGAAAACAGACTTGTGAGGAAAGATTGGAAAAAATTGGGTTTGTTTAGTCTGGAGAAGAGAAGACTGAGAGGGGATGTGGTAACAGTTTTCAAGTACATAAAAAGTTGTTACAAGGAGGAGGGAGAAAAATTGCTCTCTTTAATCTCTGAAGATAGGACAAGAAGCAATGGGCTTAAATTGCAGCAAGGGAGGTTTAGGTTGGACTTTACGAAAAACTCCCTAACTGTCAGGGTGGTTCAGCACTGGAATAAATTACCTAGGGAGGTTGTGGAATCTCCATCATTGGAGGATTTTAAGAGCAGGTCAAACACCTGTCAGGGATGGTCTAGCTAATATTTAGTTCTTCCTTGAGTGCAGGGGACAGGACTAGAAGACCTCTCGAAATCCCTTCCAATTCTATACTTCTATGATAATTGTGATTCATAGATTTTAAGCCCTGAAGGCATCATTCTGACAATCTAATCTGATCTCCTGCATAGCACAAGCCACAGGAATTCACCAGTGCTTCCTGCATCAAGGTTAGTAATGTGTGACTGCACTAGAGCACAAGGCTTCCGGAGATGGAGAATCTTTCTCTAGGAGGCTCTTTCTACAGCACAACTTTTAATCAAGTTTGTAACAGTTAGTGGCACATTTGGCTCCACATTATTATTATTTATGACATCATTATTTGTATGACTGTTGCACTAAGAGGCCCCATTGTGCTAGATGCTGTACAAACCCATCATAAGAAACAACCCCTGCTCCAAGCAACTTACAGCTTAGTGTGCGTGTGTGTGTGTGTATGTGTGTGGTAGGACAAGTGCAGTAAGCGGTAGAGTAACTGATAGGAAACACGTGGTTATACACACCAGCCATTTCCCCATCCAGCATTGCACTTAAGAATGTGCTTAACTATAAGTATGAGTAGACACACTTGCCATACATACACATGCCCCATTAACTTTATTAAGAGGTTTATATGGGAAAGGAGATGAGGCAGGAAATCCTGATCCCATTGAAATCAATGGCAAAACTCCCGATAACTTCAATGGGACCAGAATGTCACCCTAGGACTCTAGACGAAATCCTGCAAGTTAGTCTGTGCTGGGGACCCCGAGCCTGTGCAGAGCCCCATTGACTTTAGTGGAACTCTACATGGGTTCAGGGATCTGCCCCATGAACCAGGTTTGCAGGGGTGGATCCAAAATGCTGAGGAAAAAGCCAAAACTTGTAATATTTTCTAACTCAAAGACATGGATTTTGTGACATGGTGTATTCCATTGACTTTCCGGTCACCCTTAGGAAAATAAAGATAAGAACATAAGTATGGACATACTGGATCAGACCAATGGTACCTGTCTTCCATTGGTCGTCAGTGCCAAATGCTTCAGAGGGAATGAACAGAACATGGCAATGATCAAGAGATCCATCCCCTGTCATCCCATCCCCACTTCTGGCAGTCAGAGGATTAGGGACACAGAGCATGGGGTTGCACCCCTGACCATCTTAGCTAGCAGCCTGTAATGGACCGATCTTCCATGAATATATCTAATTCTTTTAACTCAGTTATAGCTGGCCTTCACAACATCCCTTGGCAATGAGTTCCACAGGTTGACTGTGCTTTGTGTGAAGAAATATTTCCTTTTGTTTGTTTTAAACTTGCTGCCTATTAATTTCATTGGCTGACTCCTGGTTCTTGTGTTATGTGAAGGAGTAAATAACTCTTCCTTATTCACTTTTTCCACACCAGTCACAATTGTATAGACCTCTATCACATTCCCTCTTAGTCGTCTCTTTTCCAACCTGAAAAGTTCCATTCTTGTTAATGACTTCTCATACAGAAGTGGTTTGTACCCTTAAGCATTTTTGTTGCCCTTCTCTGCACCTTTTTCAATTTTAATTTTTTTTTGAGATGGGGTGACCAGAAAACTGCACACAGTATTCAAGATGTGGGCATACCATGGATTTACATAGCGGCATTATGCTATTTTCTGTATTACCTACCCCTTTGCTAACACTCTGCTTTCCTGACTGCCACTGCACATTGAGCATTTGTTTTCAGAGAGCTATCCACAATGACCCCAAGATCTCTTTCTTGAGTGTTAACAGCTAGGGCAGGTCTACACTACAAACTTACATCAGTGCAGTTGCACCAATGCAGCACCTCTGGTGAAGAAACTCTGAGCCACTGGTTTAATAACTCTACCTCTGCGAGAGGCAGCAGCTGTGTTGGCAGGAGAAGCTCTCTCATCGACATAACGCTGGCTACATGGGGGCTTAAGGTCGTTGCTCAGGGGTCTGGATTTTTCACACCCCTGAGCGATGTAGTTATACTGAAGTACATACATATTGTAGACCAAGCCCTAATTTTGATCCCATCATTTTGTATGGATAGTTTGGATTATGTTTTCCAATGTATATTACTTTGCATTTATCATAATTGTCTAATTATGCCTTTACACTTGACTTGACAGAGTTTATGCTCCTTTCTATTGTCCTCAGTAGGATTTGCCTTCCAGTTTTTAAAGGATGCATTTTTGCCTCTAACTGCATCTTTTATTTTGTTGTTGGTACTTTTTTGGTCCTCTTACTATGTTTTTCTTTTTTAAAAATTTGATTTGAGACTATTATGGTGTTTTTAAAAAGATTACATGCAGCTTTCAGGCATATCACTTTTGTGACTTGTACCTTTTCAATTTCTTTTTAGCTTCCTCACTTTTGGGTAGTTCCCCTTTCTGAAGTTAAATGCTTCTGTGGTGGACTTCTCTGGTATCCCCCCACCCGACAAGGTTGTTACATTTAATTATATTATGGTGAGTATTACTGAGCGGCTCAGCTATAGTCAGGTCTTGGATCAGATCCTGTATTCCACTTAGGATTAAATCAAGAATTGCCTCTCTCTTTGTGGGTTCCAGGACTAGCTGCTCCAAGAAGCAGTCATTTATGGTGTCTAGCCACCTGCCTACAATCCCATAGGTCAGAATAAGCTGTTTACTGGATAGGAGTCAGAGAAAGAACTGTTTGAATCAACTTGTATTAAACCTTTAAAGCTTGTCACTAAATGGTGCTTTAAATCTATTGCAGTTTTTCCAGTGTGACATGCAATGTTAAAAAAAAATAGATTTAAGAATTTCCTGCTTCTGTTGGTTGGAAATATTGGCTTTTGGACAATGAATGCACTGACGAGAAGGATCAACAATGTGATTTTTTTTCAAACAGTCTGTGACTATAAGCCATGAACTGTGATATTTTCCAGCAGGGTCATCCCATGAAAATTGTTTCCCAGGATTCAAGCCATTAATAATTCTAGGAAAATATTATTAGCAGGATTCTCTAATGAAGGTGAATTCTATAAGGTACTGTAGTAGAAAGAAAGTATAAAGGATTAATAAGATTTATCTGACCACCAGATGGCGTCTGGAGTCTGATAATTATTTTACACACACACAGTAGCTACTGCAGAAAAGTAAATAATTTGCCAATTCAGTTTTAAATCGCACAAGACAAGAATCCACACCTGGGAATAAGAACCTGCAACATTTCAGCTCTGAACAATTTTTTTTTCTGTTCAGTTTGAATGTGCTACAAAATATTTGACTCCCTGCAATCCTGCAGCCATTTCTTGACTAATCAGTATCAAATAAATGATTTAACCTATTTAATCCCCATTGATGTGAAAATAGTTGTGCATCTGGTCTAATACAGTTTTGATCTATCCTCATCTGACACCAAATTATGCAGAGTACCTCTAGCCAACCTCCCTTGTCCTGTCAACAATTGCCCCCATGATTTCCAGAGAAATGGGATTCTTATTTGCTATTAAATTGCTTTATTCTTAAAATGCTGTTTCTGTGGATTGTTACATAGATGTGTTCCACCCCAGAAGTGACTACATTTCAGTAAAGTGATCCCTATATATCTCTTCCCTTCTGTACAGGGGCATTGGAAGGTATAATTATTTGGGCGCCAGTACTTCATCGCTTCAACACATGAGTAACTTCACTCTTGAGAGTGGTCTCAATTGAAGTCAATGGGACTATTCATGCAAACAAAGTTAGATTCCTGCGTAAGTGTTTGCAGGATGAGAGCCTGAATGTTTGTAAAGCCCTTCAAGATCATCAGCTGGAAGATGCTATAAAGTAGAAATTATCACATTAATATTGACATAGTGTGATTGCAAAGGGAAAATTGGAGTTTAGAGCAAGAATTAGTATCAGAGGAAAAAAATTAATTAATAAACATTTAATTGCACACAGAGTTGATAGAGATAGACTCTATGTGCAATTAAATGTTTATTAATTATTTTCCTCTGCTGATATTAATTAATTTATAATATATGCAGCCTGGGAACAATATTGCTTACATAATGGCAAATATTTTGTTACGTACATATTGCGCTGTGCTCTTGAGCAATCTGTAGGATGTGCAATTTTTACCATCAACCTTTGGTAATTCCTACTATAGGACATACCCTTAAAGCCTGTTTTTTGTAAGCATTTAACACGTAGCACTTGGTGTCAGTTACATTAAATAGTAATATCCTAGGCTCTATCACGTGTAAGGCACTTGAAACCCAATGAGCATACCTACAACTTATTGTGAAAATTGATATAGCAATACAAACCAGGAGGCCTGGTAGCCTACAAGAGGGAGGGTGGGTATGAAGGGAACTATTTGCCAAAGAAGCCTGTTTGTAGAGCTTTAAATAAGAAAGCATTTGAGCAATGAGTGTGTTCCTAGGAGATGTGCAAAGCTCAACAATTTCTGGAAGGTTTTGTAGTCAAGACAAAAGTTCAGATTATTCCCAGAAGTTTCAGAATCCACTTAAAAATAAAGATTTTTGAACACATCCTCTGTTTCCCTTTCTTCTCTCTTATGTATTATTTGTGTCACAGTAGCACCTAGAAGTCTCGACTGAGATGAGGGTTCCACTACGTTAGGCGCTCTACAGACACATAGTAGTAGACAGTCTCTGCCCCAAGGAGTTTACAGTAAGTAGATAAGGCAATGGGTTGGAGGGAAATCAAAGATACTGGAAGGTGAAATGACTCATCCAAGATCACAGAGCAGGTCAGAGTCAGGAATAAACTCATGTTGCCCAGATCCCAGATACGAACTCACTCTACTGTTGCTTCTGAAGACAAAAGAATGTAACCTCCCCAGTCCCCACCTCTGCCAGCCTGTTTTTCTTCCACCCTTTTTGCTTTCATTTTTCATTAAAAGTAGTGTTACATCTCCTACCCGGGGAGCTTGAGCTTCCTGCAGAATCGATTGCTGATTCTGGGCTATACTGACATACAACACAGAGGTACTGGGGAAATGGTGTAGAATGAAGGGTTAAGAGCTATCTGCCATGGAACAAGGAACAAGTTATCTGCCATGGAAAAATTGCCACAATAAGCTGGGTATCTCTTGGGTGGATTCCTCGTGTGAAATGAAATCTACAATAGCTCCAGGCAAACTTTATATCAAGCTTTCCTCCTTAACAGAATAGGCTCTTTACATAGGATGTGGTGAACGTGCCCAGACGTTGGCTTCAGGACAGTCTTTTCGCTGCTTTTCTCTGATCTAGTGTGAATTATTTACAAAGGTCTGAACCAAGTTAAAACTGAAGTGTGGGCCAGCTCAGAAAATTCCTGTGTCTGTTAGGTAATATTAAACAGCTGCTATTCTGAGACCTGATCCAAAGAGCATAGAAGTCAATGGGCATCTTTCCACTGATATCCATGAGCACTGCATTGGAGTGGATGCATTTGGAAGAATTCTTCAAATATTTTAACTTGACATGGGCTGAAGCAGCCGTGTTGGATCCAGTTTAGGGTTTTGGGATTCAAATCCAGTTCAGGACTAGGTTTTGGTGTGGTAGTTGATTATTATTTATGACTTAGGAGAATCCAAATTATGCTAGACACTATCCACATACACAGGAGGAAGAGACAGTTCCTGCCACAAAAATTTACCATACAAGACCCTAATCTTGAAAGCTGTTTCACGTCCCTGGACTCTCATGCCTGCGTGGAGCTGCACTGAAGTCCACGGGGCTCCAATAGGCACAGAGATTGGCCAGAGTAGATCTGCTTGCAGGGTCAAAGACTAAGAAGCCAAACAATGCTGTGACACACTGTACCTAAAAGTGGCACCCTGGAACCCACATATTCACTGCTGTGATATTATGATGATAGGTTTTGTACAAAGTATGCCTAGTGAAGTATCATTTTATAAGACTCGATCTGTTGAACATTAATATCCTGTTGCATTGTATGTACTATCATGGTAGGTGAACTTATGAAGTATTGCTGTATGTGTTACTGAAATATGTTGCGAGGCTGGGAACACCCACAACCAGCCTATCAGTTACAACAAAGGAGCAGCCATCAACAGGCAGACAGTGTTAATGGCTCATCATAGAATCATAGAATCATAGAATGTTACAGTTGGAAGGGACCTCAGGAGGTCATCTAGTCCAACCCCCTGCTCAAAGCAGGACCAATCCCCAATACCCATCAACAAAAGAATCCACTATCCCAGAGGTTCCTTAGAAAAGGCACATATGCAATGGAGACAGCATGATCCCCACATCACAGCAAAGATCTTTTCAGCAAGCTGGAAGAAAATATAAAAGAGGGTAAGTGACATTAT
The DNA here is from genome assembly GCF_003597395.2 of Chelonoidis abingdonii. Classification (NCBI taxonomy): domain Eukaryota; kingdom Metazoa; phylum Chordata; order Testudines; family Testudinidae; genus Chelonoidis; species Chelonoidis abingdonii. The sequence goes on along the minus strand of NC_133772.1, from coordinate 153,852,129 downwards.
CACTTGGCCTCTCCCGACCTCCTCCCCCATCTCAACACCTGGAAGCACATCTGGAAGACAAAGGCTTTGAACTGGGAAAATTTGGTCCCAGGCTGGAAAGGGAATCTAGCCTGTGTATTCAGGAACTGTAACCTGCTTGTACCATCTATCAGGGTAAGAAAAGGTGTTTGATTCAACTCTTGCTTAAACTAAAATTTAGGATTTAGAATGCGTGTTTACTTTGTATTTTCTGAAGGGTAACTATCACTGACCCTTATGCTTACTACCTAGAATCACTTAAGATCAATCTTTCTGTAGTTAAACTTATTTTAATGTTTCATCCTTACCAGTGAGTTTGTCTGAAGTGCTCATCTGCTCAGGTTCCAAAGGCTGGTGCATGTCCACTTTCCTATGAAGAAGTGACAAACTAAGTAATGAAATTAAACTGGTCAGGTTTGTGACCAGTGCAAGATGGTACAGTCCCGGGGTGCAAGACTGGGGAGCTGGGGGGAATTGGCTGGAGCCTCCCTATTGAAGTTTCATGAGTGGCTGGGAGATCATTCATGCAACACAGTTGGGTATGTCTCTACTTGTGGATGGCTCTGTAAGAGCAGTGCCTATCAGAAGTTCATAGCTTGACATCAGCATCACAGTGTGAGAGGCCACTCTGGTTGGCAGGTTTGGGAGGGCTCAGTGGTCCAACAGTCCAGGTTGCATCCTGGGGACCTCGTCACAAATGCACAAATTCACTCTGTCACAAATGCACAAAGGAAGAGGGATTTAAGCGAGGAGGAGCATGGTCTTGCACAATATTTCACAGGGCACTAGGGGAAAAGCTTGAATATTGTTATAAGAGAAGCAAATAAAGGGTAGTCAAGGCTAGCATCATTAACAGAGGGATGGGAGCAACACAGTAAGACACAAGAGGAGAGTAGTAGTGAAGGGCAGAGATGTGAAGAGACGTGGATAAGAGGCAGTCAGAAGATGGATTCAAAAACAAGGTCAGAGTGATGGACCAGGAAGATGAGTTTAGCAGATGCATTTTGAATGGAGAGAAGGGGGGGAAGAGGTGTTTATCAGAGCAGCCAGAGAGTAGGAGGCTGCTGGAATTGAAAGGACATGATGGGCTCCTGAATGAGATTGAAATAAAAGGTCAGAATTGAGATGGCACCAAAATCTCATGAGCCACACTAGATCTGACCCAAACTAAAACAATCATGATGGATTCAAAGGTCAGAAATCCATCACAAGGTACGCAAAGTCCTGGTCTTAGGCCATTTTAATCTTAACTGAACTAGGATAAAATAAATAATTCATTTGGGCAAATATTTGCAGGGACATCATCATCAGAATTTATCTGGTTTCAAGTTGCTGAAATGGTCAAAAAACAGGATCAGTTTTGTTATCATTTTTAAAGTTCTCTACAATATTTTGCATGACTTTCTTTCTTCTTTTGCTGCTAGGGTGACAGCAAAAAGGTGCGGCAAATTTGTCATGCCTCTTGTTTGAAATCTGAGATGGATTGCTAATTGTGATTAGTAAAAATATTGACCAAAAATTTTTAAACTCTTACTAGACAAAATATTTAAGGAGATATTTTCATTGAAAATTCTCACTTTGAGTTAAAATTTGAATTTTTGATAATAATTTGGTCAACATTTTGAAAATGTCTTACCATCTTTAGCTGTGGCTGGTCACAAGTTATTGGTCTTTGTTTTCTTACTGACTGAACCTGGCCTATGCAATCAGCAGGGCTAGCAGAAACCATTTTGATTCACTTCCACAGAGGTAATGGCAGCCATGTGTGCCCAAGGGTTTCCATAGCAATTACTAACATGGGATTTTATGGAATCTGCTGCTTTTCAGTCCCTATGAACTGGTTTCAGCAGCAGGGAGTAGTTCTGCACTGTACCTTGCTTCATTGAGGGGAACACAGCTTATTTATCATCTCCCATTCATTTAACACTATTGGGAATTTGAGGGTGGCAGTAACATAGAATATTAGGGTTGGAAGGGACCTCAGGAGGTCATCTAGTCCAACCCCTTGCTCAAAGCAGGACCAATCCCCAGATTTTTACCCCAGGTCCCCAGATGGTCCTCTCGAGGATTGAACTCACAACCCTAGATTTAGTAGGCTAATGCTCAAACAACTGAGCTATCCCTCCACCCTAATCTTGCCTTTGTAGCTCTCCAGAGACACTGGAGGAGGTGCCAAAGACAAGAGGAAGTTAGCAGTCAACAAGTCATTTTCATAAGAACATAAGAACGGCCGTGCCGGGTTAGACCAAAGGTCCATCTAGCCCAGTATCTGTCTACCAACAGTGGCCAATGCCAGGTGCCCCAGAGGGAGTGAAGCTAACAGGCAATGATCAAGTGATCTCTCTCCTGCCATCCA
>NC_133772.1:153834103-153844169 GCF_003597395.2 Chelonoidis abingdonii | reverse complement strand
CCCTCCCCCCAATATAGAAGTCAAACTACACCTGTGGTGAGGCTTTATATGTTTTTGGCTATGATGAAGCTGATGTACTGTGGGCACTTATTAGCTGTGTATGAGAGTATGGAGGTTCTCATGGTTTGTGTTTCCCCCCTTTGTAGCCATAGGAGCTGGGTACAGAAGGAAGAGGAAGTGACTGTTTTTGTTGAGAATTCACAAATGGCTTTAGGGCTCAGTAGGCAAATAGCTGGGGGGGAAGGGCAGGATCCCAATGTTAAGGCCCAGCCTGGAACTCAGTGGGACTGTCTTGCAAGGTGGGAAGGGAAGAAGTGGGATCTGGGATTCAGGAGCAGCAGGATAGAGGCTGGAGGGGAAGCCAAAGGAGGCGGACTGCGAGCAGCACACAACATTCAAGGATTCTCAATTACCAGCGTCTTGTGTATGCCTAGAAATACAATCAGCACAGCTGGTCAGGAATTTTTCATCAAAATATTTTTTTCAGCAGAAAATGTGCTTTCCATAAAATCCAGTTGTCCACAGGAAAATGTCAATTTTGCCAATTTTTTTTTTTTTTTGGTATTTTCTGTCAGAAAAATTATTACAACATGTTTTGTTTGGGGTTGTGTTGACATTAATCTGTGTTCTGCAGGGCCTCTTGCCCCTCTTCTCCCTTAGGGGCTGGGCTCCCTGTCCCTCCCATAAGGCTCGGTAATGGGCTCAGTCAGAGACAGTGAAGTGAAAACAAATGGTGAGCTATTGTGCTTTCTTCTGGGACAGAAATCCCCAGGATACTTTCTAGAGCTCAGTAAAAAGCAATTAACTGATTGGATCTCACTACATTTATTCTTCCTTTTCCTTCATTTCACTTATTCTTCCTTTTGCTGACTTGATGCACCGTCTCTTCTCCGATGTTCTCTTTTTTCCTTCCACCGTATTTCTTGCCCTATTAACACTGGGGGTTTTCCATGTATTTCTTTCTCCCCTTCCAGACCCTTTCCCCTGGTCATGTTGTCTCCCACCTTTTCCATGTTGTTTCAATTTCTCTCCTCCTTCCCTAACCTTAATCTTTCCTTCTCTACTACTCACTCACTCTACTGTCTTTTCTCTCACTCCCATTCCTTCTCCTCGGGTTATGTCTACACCAGGTGGATTTAGAGACAGTTCCCTCTTGGGATAATATGAACTTGGCTGTACGAGCAGGATCGCAAGTATAGATGAGTTTCCTATGGCTTCCAGGTGAAGGAGGGGTTAGGCCAGAGCAGCAGCAAGGGATAGAGAAGGGCAGAGAACAAGCTAGGCTGTATTTACTAGTGCACAGGCTGCAGTGACTTGTTCTCTGTCCCTCCATGGGTTTGAAGTAGAATCTGGAGGAGCCCAGCCTTCTCTCTTCTCCCCTTCCATCCCTGGCCCACTCCCTCCCAGTCCTCCAAGCCCCAGAGAGAGGGGATGGGGGAAGCACACTGCAGCGGCAGAACTCCCTTCTTCAGCAAGCACAGTGCACAGAGGTGGACGGTGGGGTCATGGGCTCTTTTGTTTTTACTCTGATCTCACCCATGCAAAGCTCTTGGGACAACAAGGTCAGTCTCATGTGCCTATGGCCAAGTGAAAAGGACTTTAGGATGCAGCCTACAGCTAACTATGTATAATGCAGGATTTAGGGCCTGCTCCATAGCCCAAAGTTAATGGGAGCCTTTCCACTATGCCTTGGGCTTTGGACTGGGCCCTCACACAGCCTGAGATTTCGGGTATAAAGAGTATTGTTAATTAAGAAAGTGCCTGGCTGCAGGTCCCACCGTCCTCCACATTGCTGGGAAAATGGGTCCCACTTAGTAAAATGAAGAGGAGTGAAATAAACCTTTCACTGCTAACCACATTTCCTTCATTTTTTTTGTCCGTTTTGGGGAAAACCTGCTTTTGCTTTTTCCTCCCTCCGCATGACTATGTCAGGAGAAATCGTTAGAAATAAATGGGAGTTAGTGCAAGATTATTCATAGAGAACGACAATGGGGCGAGACGCTCCCGTCTCTGCCTGATGGATCATCCCTGCCCCCTCCTGGACGTTTGGGAGAACTTGGAAGATTTCTCCCCAGGAAAAGGGGATGACGATGAATTTTCTTTCAAATCTATTTCAACAGTCGAGAATTTAGCTAAGCATTAAACGGATTAATTTTTTTGCCTGGATGCAGCCTTTTGATTATGCAGCCGCTGTAATGAACTCAACGTGGTGGTTTCCGATTTGGCCTTATAATGTTTGGCAAGAAGCCTTCGCCTGAATATGAGCCCTGCTGAATCCAGATTTGATTCCTCTCACTTGGCACTGCTTTCCCGCCTGCTGATGGAAGCTTTAAAGAAATAATAAAAAAACCCCTTGCATCTGAAATGCTGCCAGAAAACATCAACATGCTTTCAGGCTGCCATCTATTGTGCAATGCAAGCCTCTTAAGATTTAATATTTCTAAAATGGCAGTGCACCTGCTTGCAAGAAAAACTACCTTGTCACTTGATGACATGTTTTGTTAAATCACTTATTTTTTTGTATTTATTAGCTTCATAATGTGGATTTCCCCCTCCTTCTGGCTTCTATATTGAATAACACTTCCTCCTAGAATTACAGCTCATAATAACATGATGCATTTACCAAGATGCCTCAGTTCTCGGTCATTCACAAATGAACGACTTCTATTTATGGTCAGAGCTTAAATGATTTTTGGTGATCCTGGCCTAGTCCTTAGAGCATTGCATCCTGCTGTACAAAAGCACTGCTAAACTCAACTTGGCATGCTTTGGAATTATGCCGGTGCACTAAAGATCAAGTTGATTAACCCTTGAGATTCAATACCCCTTGTCTAACTGAAGAGGGCACTCCTGTCAGGTCAAAGTTAGTCCCACTCGGTTGCTACAAAGTAAGGTTTATTTTGTTGATTGGGAAGAGCTTAAAAAAAAAAGAATACATTTCCAACTCAACAGGTGCCTTGCAAAGCACTGGAATCTGACACGTTGCTGTGCTTTGTGTGTGTCTCAAGTGGGGAAGGAAATCTCCCAGTGTAAAAGTGTATTCCTGAGCAAATGGCACTCTTTCACTTTGTGTCCACGTGTTCGATCAGAGTGTGGCTCTGTAATAACCACTAGCCAGTCACCTTCTGCATAGAAATATGCAGAGAAGTCACATCAACTACGTCACACTCTCCCATTTACAACCCGCCACTGGCTCCTTCACTGCTGACAAAAACTATTTGTCTCTGCCTAAAAGGCCCTTCTGAGCTCAGCCCTGCTATACCTATTGTCAAGCCATCCATCCCAGCCTCCACCCTGCTGTTAATGCCAGTCTTCATTGCCCACCAGTCCAACTGTCCCTCAAGTTCCTGTACATTTTCTCCAGTGCATAAAGGGCAACCTGGAGGGAGGCTCTCCCTATTACTCTCCATAATATCACTACATCATCCTGCTTCAGACCCCCAACCTCTGCTGCAGAACCTAAAGAGCACTTGATAACGATGGGCACTGCTGCTTTATAATGCCAGATAGGATCATTTCACTCTTGCCTTTCCTGCCCCACCAAGTACTTTCTCTTATTATATGTGCACACGATGCCTGACACAACAGGTGGTGGCTAGGGCCTCCCAGTGCTGCTGAAATGGAAATAAATAAGTATCTCCACTTTGTGTCAAAATTCCCATCTTTAGCGTCGCCACCACAAACAGCAGAATTCACCTGGGCTAGAGGTGCTCGTCAGTAAGAGGGGTTTGTGCCAGCCTGTGTGTATAGTGGAGGAGGATTTTCCATACTTGGGCTTTGGAAGCAGGAACGCTGGATGGCTCTACCTGCTCCAGTTTAGAAAAGCTCCCTGAGGCTTCCAGGGGCACTGGAGAGAGGAATTTTGAAGCCAAGACAACTGCTGGTTGTTGTTCAGTTGAATTCTTCCTATCCATAAATCTTTCCCAGCAATTGCCATGGAGTCAGAACACCTCACAATCTTGGATGACATAGAGTTTAAGGCCAGAAGGGAACAGCAGACCATCAAGCCTGACCTGTGTATCAGATCATCCACACACTCCCGCACCACCGCCAACAGCCAAAGTACTACACCATTAGACCAACGTATTACATCCCTCAGAAGACTAATACAGGCAGTGAACAGGAGAGACTGAGGTACGCCAATACCTGAGCCTCCTCCAGTGGCAAGGAATTGATTAAGTGAGATATACCCAGATGATCCAAGCCAGTGCCCTGCACCCTACGCTGCAGAGGAGGATATTTATCCCCTGTGAGGTAGAAGAGTACTTTTACAGTTGGGGAACTAAGACCACAAAGAGACTTACCCAGGATCACAGGGGGAATCCATACTGAGCAAGAAACTGATCTCCAGCCCCGCAACTTCCAAACTAAAGCTCTAACCACCAAGCCATTCTTCCTCTAGCTTTACAAGCAGCTTCTAGTAGCTGAGCTCTGGTGACACGTTGTGGGTATGTCTATACTGCAATTAGACATCCACGGCTTGCCTGCTGCAGCTGACTAACATGCATGGAGCTTGGCTAGGGGCAGCTTGACTGTGATGTTGACGTTTGCACACAGACTGTGGGGAGGGTCCCAGAGTTCAGGCTCCGGCCCGAGCTCGAAATATCTACATCGCAATTAAACAGCCCCTCAGCACAAGTCAGCTGGCATGGGCCAGCTGCAGGTTTGTACTGCAGTGTAGACATACCCCAAGAGGCCTGAGTGTGCTCCTGTTGCTGCACTAAGTCCTGTTTTTGTGCCATTTACCTGTGTGATGTATACAAATAGGGATTATAATGGGAACAACACCTTTACTTTTACCTGAGACTTATGCTGGGAGGTGGATGGCACTCTGAGGTGAAGGACAAGCGCACTAAGCCACCTGTTCTCTCCACGACTTCTAAATAGGTTATTGAATAATCTGAGAATCTAAGACACTTTGTCAATATTTATCCTGCTGGCATATAACAGATCAGCTTTAGTACATTAGGCTCTGCACTGCAACTGGCAAGCAACATCTGATTGTTCCAATCAAGCCTTGCCACATGTTCTAATTTATGCAGAGTACGTCCGCTGTCCTGACTAGCAAATCAGCTATTCACTGGAACGTTTAACTCTATCGGTTGCTGGTTAATTAGCAACACCCTCAAGAACAAATCCAATCCACTCTGATACTTGATTTGCCATATGATGCTGCAGCTAAAGGCAACCAATCAGATTGTGGCTAATGCAGGAAAAGGGGCATGACCTTCTGATCCTGCCACACGAGCTCACGTGAACTCTGCTTCCATTGGCCAAAGCTTTTCCAGCTGGAAAAACCCCTTCGTAATCTACACCCACCCTTATTGTACCCCAAATCAGTCCTACCCACAGAGCTCAGCACACTCCATTTTTACTAGGAGTAGAGTGATTTGACTGCCTACAGGACCATTGTTTGGGCCAGGCATCCACATACACATAAGTGTGTATTGTGTGAGACCGGCACCCACTTACTCCATGGCCATGGCTTGTTTTGTCCTTCACTGTCAATCACCAATGTTCTGCTAAGAACTCCCCCTGCCTTTCTGCAGCCAGGGGGCAGAATGGAGCAGGCCACTTCCACTCATGGGAGAGGAGACATGCACATCTTCAGAGAACGATTTCACTCCATGCCTTTACATTTTCCCCATAAACCTCATGTAATTGAAATTGATCCAAAATTGGTTAGCAGTCACCATTTTTTTTACTGTTGTAGTAAAATAAAAAGACAGCACCAAGTATCGCTATGATGGTGCAAACACTCGCTTGATTTGGGAGTTTGCTTTCCTACATGAAATTGTGGGAGTTAGTACAGATACTGGCTTGACTGGTAAATCAATGCATCTCTTTCATTTCAGAGGAATCCAATTCAGCCGAAGCTTCTGGCTGATCCTAATTCGATGGGATATTCCAAGACTCCTTTGTAATGGCAGCAAGCTTGGCCATTGAATACAAACAGTGTTTAAGATAAAACAACGAGGAGTCCTTGTGGCACCTAAGAGACTAACAAATTTATTTGGGCATAAGCTTTTGTGGGCTCAACCCCACTTCATCAGATGCATGAAGTGAAAAATACAGTAAGCAATATATATATACACACACACACTCACGCATATACATATATGAAAAGATGGGAGTTACCTTACCAAGTAGGGGGTCAGTGCTAATGAGGCCAATTCAATTAAGGTGGAAGTGGCCTATTCTCAACAGTTGATTACTTTTGTAGTGCTAACGAGGCCAATGCAATCAAAGTGGACGCCATGTTTAAGATGTATTTCCTCTAACCCCAGAGTAGTCCTGAGTTACTCCCTAATTTCTGAATGGGCCTGATCCAAAGCCCACTGAAGTCAATGGGAATCTTTGCAATTACTTCGGCTGCTTTGAATCAGGCCCTGTATGTTCAAACAATAATGGGCAAAAAAATCTCATCTCCTGCCTTACTGATTTTGCTTTTGAATAGATACCATGATTCTCATCTTAGAAAGGTTGTACCCCAATGACTGCATATTTTCAGTGTGAAGCTATCGATCATAATTCAGACTATGACAGCCTTGTTCTCTCTGTAATGGGAAATTATTACAACTATAGCTGTATAATGTGGCTGTTAACTAACCATAGCCTATGTTTTTGTTGTAGTGATTTATGATTTAGTTATGTGGGTGCTTTCAGAATACTATCAGATTTAAGATTTTGTTATGTGATCTTTCTGAATGTTATCCGATTTCATTTTTCACACATATCTTAGTGGCTTTTTTGTTATTAGGCTTCGCTGCAACATCAATCATTTGAAGTTTAAGCACTGGTAAATTTGACTTTACAGTTTATCAGATCAGAAGTAAAAAGGCAGAGAAAACAGGCTCATTCTGAATTAATGAGCAGGGTAATCTGTTTCTCATAACCAACAACAAAACATTACATAAATGGAAGGCCGTTCTCTGGTTGTATGAGGACATAACAAACGGTCATAAAATTTATGAATCTATCAAACAATGCGAACAGTGGCATAGATTTGTTCACTGAAAGATCACAAGTGGCTTTAAAAGCTAGAATTCATGGACAATTCAGTCTAATTAACAGTGAAGTTGTGTGTGAACCTATCTGAATAAACGTTTAAGTAAAAAAAAGGTCCATTTCTAGTTATAAAGAGAATTATAACCACAGTGGTAATGCTATATAAAAGAAATGTGTATATCATGAACAAGGAATATATAAATCAAATGGGCAGTCCCAAGGTCTGCAGTGAACAAGGTCTGGGAAAGTTCCCTAGCTGCCAACTATGGAGTCATATGAGGGACAAAACAGACCAGAAGGCCATGGCTAAACTTATTTTGGTTTATGCTGTTCTTTGCAAAGATAGCTCCATGAGCTAAAACCAGATAACATTTATTTATACTCCAGAATAGGCATTAAAAACACTGGTAAGACTTTGACATAACCTAACAAAATCGAGCAAGATTGAAATGTACCATGCTGTGTCCTCCAACACCAAGGCATAACGGGACACATGAAGAAAGGGGCTAAGGGATACGCCATTGTTCCCAAGCGGTGGGAAGACATACAAGGTCAGGTCCTCAGCTTCTGTAAATGGAGACAAATTGGCTACATTGATGAGGTGGCCCATGGTATGTTTCAGCCTTCATTGTGAAGTTCTTCACTTGTATTGATTGGTGTTCCAGCTGCACTGAATTTTTTAAATTTCTGGTTTGGGTGGGTGAGTTTCCTTCTTTGAGATAACCTGCAAACATGAAATTTGGAGACTAACCTAACTTTTTTGGGTATTTGCAGAGCACTTTGAGGATGGAAAGTGTTACAGAAGTGATACAAGTAATAAATGACAAGAAGAAATCTTATTAGAGGTGAATGGACTAAAATTTGTCTCCTGTGGCACCTTATAGACTAACAGACGTTTTGGAGCATGAGCTTTCGTGGGTGAATACCCACTTCGTCAGATGCATGTCTGACGAAGTGGGTATTCGCCCACGAAAGCTCATGCTCCAAAATGTCTGTTAGTCTATAAGGTGCCACAGGATTCTTTAAAAAGAACAAGAGTACTTGTGGCACCTTAGAGACTAACAAATTTATTTCAGCATGAGCTTTCGTGAGCTACAGTTCACTTCTTCAGATGCACAGAATGGAAAAGGATTCTTTGCTGCTTTTACAGATCCAGACTAACACGGCTACCCCTCTGATACTAAAATTTGTCTGATACTGCATCAGAGGACTTGCAGGGGAAATCATGATCAACCTGTATCACATGCTTGTAAAATGTGTGCAATGTCCTCTTCTAGTCTCTACAGAAGATAACAGCCCACTACTGCTGTCAAGCTAACAGAACTATTTGGAAAGGGCCATGCTTTGGTGCTGAAGGTCCTTGTTTTAATTTATAGGCTAACATCCCAAAAGGATGCAGAGTTCCACTGGGTGTTGAGGGCACTCAGCACCCTGGCAGGATCTGGCCCAAGGGATTGGATGGCTGTCAGCTCCTGGCAACTGGAGCTAACTGGATGGGTCAGACAGAGGCAGGCAGGCAGTAGCACTGATTACAGGCTAGGATTATAACTGTAATGCAGTTATACTGGAACAGAACACAATGGGACCAGGCTACACTGGTACCGAGGGACAGAACTGCTCAATTACATTGACTGCAGTGTGTCCAGAAATGAGATGTCAGAGGCTTGGTGACTTTCCTTCAAAGAAGTTCATGGAGACACATGGAGCATGGCCTGAATGCAAGTCCCTGCTCCTACTCTGTGGCATGCTGTTACATTCTCAGATTGCTAATGGGAAAGAAGTCACAGCTGCCAGGGAAGCCACCAGCACACATCACATGCAATGGTTACGGCAGCATAAACACAGGGAGCTGATGTAAAGAAATGTTTATCTGCCCACGCTCCCTCACAGGGTCATGAAGAAACCTTAGTAATCAATGACATATGCCACGGAACAGCAGGGATGGATCAAAAGGGGCTGCAGGGATTCTGTTCCCTTCCCCATGCACTGAAGATTGGGATCCTGCTATGGAAAAGGCAGTTTGGTTGGACAATGTCATTTAAGGTGTTGGAATGAACCATCCCACCAAGGTGCCAGGGAGTGAACACCTGCATTAGCTCTGTTTCTCTTTGGGGGATAGGCAAAGAGGGAAAGGGTGGGTGTCACCTGCTCCCAGATAGGCTGCAGCTTTTCTTCTGGAAGGAACCGAATGACAGCTAACATGCTACAAAGGAGAAGCATAGCTCTGCAGTCAGCTGGCCAGCGCATTAGAATGAATGTGGGTGAAAACTTTATAGATAAACAAAAGATATCACAGCCCAGGTGCCCCCTCCTTGCTAGGTGAATACGAAGGAAGCATTTAGCCTCATGCACACAGCTCCCACTGCCTTTCAGGGCATGCATAGCAGAATGGCAGAATTTTGCGGCTAATGTTTAAAAACATTTTTCTACATAGGCACCCTGTGACACCCCCTACCCCACGTGACACCCTATACGCCATGTTCAGCCCTTTTATATGGGTAGGATATGTGTTGTATAAAGTGTGCCCTGTGAGGTATCATTTGAAAGCTCAATCTGCTGAGCATCATTGTCCTACTAAGGGACGTGTGACGTCGCTGTATGTAAAATTATGGTATTTTGCTATATGATTGTTACTGAAGTATATTGTCATTCTGGGTGGTGCCCACAAACTACTTTCTTAGAGACAAAGGCCAGTAAGGTGCTAAAAAACCATTGCTGGTTTAATGGGTGTAATAATGCTTTATGGGAATATGCTTATGAATGTATATATGACATATCTGGAATATGTTTTATGCTACACATGCCATGCAACACATCTCTGTAAAGATTATGATCTAGTGAATACTTTTCTCCTATTTGTATGCACGTATCATTTTTGTATTCGAAGTTATGAATATTGGCTATGTACTTGTTTAATTTTAAAGCCTCAGTGAAGCAGTTGGTCAGCTTCCTGAGAAAAGACTATTCTCAGTAAGTGTCCAATCAAGAAAACCTTAAGCCAACAATGAATTTAGAGAAGCCAATCTACATCTGAGCTTTCCCAGGAATGTGGCTTGGC
>NC_133772.1:153823909-153833137 GCF_003597395.2 Chelonoidis abingdonii | reverse complement strand
TCACCTGTGCAATGGAACTGCCTGCCCCCATGACCCAGGAAGGATTTTTTCAGCATAAAGAGTTGGAGTATAATAAGGGTAGAAAGCTGTCTCTAATCACCTATAGTGACTTGGAGTGGTTCCTTCCTGTCCATGTCAAAAGGAGGACACTCGGCCTCCCTGTGCTGCCCAGTGGCTGAGAGCTGATCCACAGGGGAGTAACTTGGTAAATCAGTAAATAGTCTAGGGCAGGGGTAAGGCAACCTATGGCATGGGTGCTGAAGGTGGCATGGAAGCTGATTTTCAGTGGCACTCACACTCCCCGGGCCACTGGTTCGGGGGGCTCTGCATTTTAATTTAATTTTACATGAAACTTCTTAAACATATTAAAAAACGTATTTACTTTACATACAACAATAGTTTAGTCATATATTATAGACTTATAGAAAGAGACTTTCTAAAAACATTAACATATATTACTGGCACACGAAACCTTAAATTAGAGTGAATAAATGAAGACTCAGCACAGCACTTCTGAAAGGTTGCTGACCCTGGCCTAAGGCCCTGGCTCCTTGGGACAGGGAAATTGGCAGCCTTTAGCCCAGCCCCCTGGCTGGGGCAGACAACCATCACAGTCAGGCTCAAGCCCAAGTCCTCTGGGTAGGGCAGAGCAATAACAATCTGTAGGCAGCCCTCTGGCTGGGGCAGGCAGCAAACATGGTTAAGCTCAGTCTTCTGGGCAGCGCAGAGCAAAAGCAGTCAATGGCCCAGCTCTCTGGCTGGGGCAGACAGCAAACAGGTGCAGGCCGTCCAGCCTAGGGTGAGTAGCCTGCAACCCCAGGGGTGGGGTTGGCACTAGGGGGTAAGGGGACTTGGGCCCACCCTGCTCCATCGAGTCCCAGCCCAGGGCCCCAACAGTGGCAGGAAATCCTGGAACTGGGTCAGTGGGGATCCTGCCAAAACACATTGACCGTGGTTTCGGCAACACAACCAGACTAATGTCTGGTTTCTTTGGACTACTTCCTACCCCTACCTGTTTGTAGGGCTTTGTTGCTCATGGTCCCTCAGATTCCTCGGAGGACTTGGCAGCTGGCAGATCTAGCCACTCCTCCGGGTATTCGCCTGGCAGCAGCTTCTCAGAGTATTTCTCCAGAGGCAGAGGTTGAGACAGCTTAGTGCCTGGTTCAAGAGGCAGCAGCATGGTACCTCTTATACTTCCTGTTCCATCCCCCTGCTCTGGTGCAAGGGGTGGGCCCAGTCTGGCTCCACTCACTGGGGGGTGGGGAGTGATTCCTCCCTGTCAGCATCAGGAGGTGGCCACTCCACCTTGCTACACCACCTCTCTGCTCCACCTTATATATCTCTGCTTATAACATCAACAAATACCTGAAGACCACTGAACTAAGGGGCGTGGCCCCATGCTGAAAGGAAATCCAGACTGTGAACTCAGAACTGTGAACTGTCGGCAACATCTGCTGTGGTGACAAAAATATTTGATATAAAAACCAGTTAGCTTGGTAACGTTTAGGAATTAGCTTGCAGTTTTATCTTTTAATTTCTTTAGTAACCGATTTGGACTTTTATGCCTTACCACTTATAATCACTTAAAATCTATCTTTCTCTAGTTAATAAACTTGTTTTCTCTAAACCAGTGTGTTTGATTGAAGTGTTGGGGAAATCTTTACTTGGGTCCATAGGGCTGGTGTATATTCATTACCCATTGTTAGAATGACGGACTATTCATGAGCTTGTGCTGTCCAGTGGGCTACTGAACAGTACAAGACATACATTCCGGGGGGGCAAGGCTAGGACTGAGGTATATGTAGGTGTTGCCTTCTATGTAATTCACGGATGGTGGGGCATAGCATTCATGTATTAGCTGGAAGTGATTTTACATACTAGTCACTGTTCACAGCAAAATAGTGTAAACGGCACCCTAGGCTGGTGGCTTAAAGGGACAAAGCAGTCCAGGTTGCACCCTGGGGAATGTCACACCCCCATCTTCCTTCTTTCCCTCACCCTGTCTCCTAATAGTGCCACAGCCTCTAAACCACCCTGCCTTTTCTCCCTGTCAATTGACTCCTAGTTCACTCATCTCCTGATCTCATCAGCACTTCTATCCAGCCACAGGGACCCTCCATCTCTGCCAGTCTCCCCAGTGGTGTGGATCTACTTCACAAGGGGGCAGTGGTATAAGAAGATGGTACAGAACTGCAGAAATGCCATGGAAACAAGAGACTCAACTGGGCCAGGCAGCAGTTGGGGGCTGATTTTGAAACTGTCTCACATTTGCAGACAATTATCCAATAGCTGTGTTGGTCTCAGGATACTAGAGATACAGGGTAGGTGAAGTAATCTCTTTTACTCTTGAACAGAAGTTGGTTCAATAAAAGATATTAGCTCACCTACCTTGCCTCTCTTACCCTAGATTAAGCACCTATGCTAACTGATTAGGCCTGACGCTAACTGCTAGACTCTAGTAGGCCTCAGACTTGTTGCAAAAGCTATTTCCGTGTATACAAGTTGCTCTTCCCTATTGTGAGGAGGTGTTCACTCCACACTTGCCCTGAAATGCAGGCTAAAAAGGGAACCAATAAATCAGACAGGCCACAGCTAAAGGAAATCAGGTGGTTTAAGTAATCCGCTAACTGAATAATGAGGGAGCCCAGCTGAGAAGAAATGAGCTGGGCTAGGTTTCTAAAGGCAGGAAGCGAGCAGCAGAGAGGGAGCTGCAGGGAAGTAGTCTGCAGTCACTCCCTGGGAGGAGGGAGTTTTGGAGCTGGCAAACTCAGAGAAGGAGGGAGCCAGACGGGCAAGGAAAGGCTCAGGTATAAGGCAGTAAGTCCAGAATGGAACCGACCTTGGCTACTGATTAGAAGGTCCCTGAGCTGAAGCCCAGAGTAGAGAGTGGGCCTGGATCACCCGGCCAGCCAATGGGGAAGTGGCACTGACTGGGCAGTGAATGGGAAGACTGCCAGGACCTGCGTGTAAGAAGAGACATTGATACCCTGGAAGGGGAGGGTTCATGTAACTTGGCTAGGGGGCTAAGCCATGAACACAGAGCATCTTGCCACACTGAGAGCCAGGAGGAGAAGACAAGGCATGCGGCGAGAGACAGACAGGAGGCATCTAGCTGGAATTAGCTAATTCCCGGCGCGATCAGGAGGCAGCGCACTAATGGTGAGGAGACCCTATGACACCTACTTACATTACCACTTTAATATCAGCATCCTAGCTTTTCCTAACAGTTAGGTTGTAGTTTAAATGTAAGCACAAATCAAGACAGAATTTGACTCCCTAAATAAAAGGGATAAATTGTTTAGTCGCTTCATGTAAAGCACTGCTGTGTGCTCACACGCTTCCTTGATGTGATGCTTTCAGCGTCTTTGCTCTATCAGCCTATTGCATATTTCCAGCTTCTGGAAAAATGAAAGGTTCAGGACTCAGCAGTTTGTGTGTCCCAGGTACTTCACACAGCATCGTTTCACACCGCTTTCTGTCAGATCTGGACCATGCATCTTGCCAGCTGTTTCAGGGCTGGTTAAGTGTCTGCAAAGGGATGTTAGACTTTATTTTCAGACAAGCAAAGGAAACATTTTGCTAGCTTGGTAGCTGGCTGCATACTATTGAACATGAGGACTGGGTTCAAATTCCAGACTTAGTCTCCTCTGAGGGGGAGGGATATGGATGGAGGGAAAACAGGGGTTCTTAGCCTTGCCCAACAGGGACACGTGATAGATCATGTCAGCTTTTCTAGCCAGAGAACAACAGTGTGAGGTATGTGGATGCTACATGAGGGAAAACTATTTTGAGGACCTCCAAGAAGTAAGAGGATTGACTCAGACCTCTTGGATTTTATCCATATGGGCCAGATGCTTTCAACCAAGCAGAACTCAGAGGGGAGAAAATGAGCAATATTCCTACTGATGTGAGGCTGGGGGGTGCACAAGGAGATCAGTTGTATAATCTAGCACATCCTCATCCCCTGCTGAGTAGTTACCAGCAGCTCCTCTGGACCAAGAGAACAGGAAACCAACATTAACACCCAATACCTAAATCAGTAGACCTAATATGACACGTCTTCACAATGGACAGACCAGAAGCAGTATCTCGAAAGATTTCAAATGGCAGACTACACAAAGAAAGTGGAGATATACAGGTATCTTTTTAAATTCATGCAATGGGGAAGCAGGCAGAGCAGATCTTTACATCTGTCACTGAAGATGGTCACAAAGGTGACTGGGAAAGGGTTCTGGCTATGTTTGATGCATACTTTATACCCCAGAGAAATGTGGTTTATGAAAGAATGTGTTTCCATTAGAGAATTCAAGAACCATTGGAAAATGCTGAATGTTTTGTAAGAGCTCTGCATACATTGCTGGGAATGGAAAACATGAAAATATCAGAGACAGGCTGGTTATTGGGTTAACAGATAAAAACCTTTCACAGCAGCTATGGCTGATGAAAGATTTAACCTTAGCCACATCTATACAAGAAGCAAAGCAGTCTGAGCTGGTGAGACAGCAAAACCTAGAGCAACTTGACAAACTTGAAAAGCCCCAAACTAGCTTAGAAACTGTAAACAAGCAGCTGAATGTTAAAAGTCATTGTCATAAAACCCCTGAAGCAAGGAGAAAGAATTCTTGAGTTAAGAGAGACAAAGTCCAGACTACATGCACAAGGTGTGGAAAAAGTCACAATCCAAGAGATGATTCATGTCCAGCCAGAGGCACATGGTGTACTAAATGCATGAAACATGGACATTTTTCAGTTGTTTGCTACACTAAAGCAGCCAGGGTGTTGACTAATTACAGACAACCGAGAACCTTTGTTTCTGAGATCTATTACTTATGATGACATAGAACTTGCCTAGAGAGTGAAACTGAATATTCACAGCAAGACTATTGACTTTAAATTTGATTCAGGAGCTGATGTCATAGTCTCCTCAGAAGGAACTTACAATCTCCTTCAACCCCTCACACAGCTGAAGTCATCTGACACAGCTATGACTAGCCTTGGAGGTATTCTGAACTGTATGGGCCAGTTCACCACAGAAACAATTCACAAAGATAAAAGCTATGCATTCAGAGTGTATGTAATGAAAGGACCACAGACCAATAACCTTCTCAGCTGCAACATGGCAGCCATGATGGGCCTAGTGAGAAAGGTGGAAGAACTGGATGGAATATTTGGTGATATGTCTTTTGAAAGAAGATCCAGTACAAATAACATTGAGACAATGCTGAACCATATAGTGTATATACACCTTGCAGGATTTCTATCCCATTACTTCATAAAGTGGAAACTGAGTAAAAGAAAATGGAGCATAATCAAGAAAATCTTTGAGTCAACAGCATGGTGTTTGATCCAGGTCTTTTCCAATGATGAAGGTTACAAGTGGTTTATGATCAGTTATCGGTGTAAACAAATCCAGTCCACACTGTTACCTGTAAAAGTTCTCAGGCTGGCAATCCCAAAAGGTAATCTTTGAAAGCAAAGTCTTCCAAACAGGGGAGGTGGCAGCCGGTATCAGCAGAGTGCCCCAGGGGTGATGCTGGGCCCCCAGTTTGTTTCAACTTCTTTATTTGATCTGGAGATGGATTGGTGCAACTCAAACAAGTTTGCGGATGACATTAAGCTGGGAGGGGAGAGGGAATACCTGCGAGGGTTAGGGATAGGGTCCCGCCCCTCCCCCCCCCCCCCAGAGTGACCATAGACAATTGGAGGATTGGGCAAACAAGACCAAGTGGTTAGGCAAGGACAAGTGTAGAAGTCCTGCAGCATTAGGATGGAAGAAATCACCATGCAACCTGTTACAAGGCTACGGCGACTAACTGGCTAAGTGGCCGTTTTGCAGAAAAGGACCCTGAGGAGCATTACAGTGGATGAAGAAGCTGGATGTGAGTCAACAGTGTGCCCTTAGTGCCCAAGAAGGCTAACAGCATATTGGCTGTATTAGTAGGCACATGCCAGCAGATTGAAAGGCAAGTGCTTATTCTCCCTATTTGGCACTGATGAGGCCATATCTGGAGTATTGTGTCCAGTTTTGAGCCCCCCCATAACAGAAAGGATGTGGACAAATGGAGAAATCAAGTGGAGGCACGAAAATTATTAGGGTGCGGGCACATGATTTATGAAGGAGAAAACTGAGGGAACTGAGCTTATTTACTCTGCAGAAGAAAAGAGTGATGGGGGGGACTTGATAGCAGCCTTCAGCTACCTAAAGGGGATTCCAAAGAGGATGAGCTCGCTGTTCTCAGTGGTGGCAGATGACTGAACAAGAAGCATGTCTCCAAGTTGCAGTGGGGGAGTTCAGGTTGAATATTAGGAAACACTATTTCACTGGAGGGTGGTGAGCACTGGAATGGGTTACCTAAGGAGGTGTGAAATCTCCAATCCTTGAGGTTTTTTAAGGCCCGGCTGACAAAGTCCTGGCTGGGATGATTTAGTTGGGGATTGGTCTCCTGGTGATTGAGGGAGATCCTGGATAATTGGAAAAAGGCAAATAGTGCCCATCTTTAAAAAAGGGAAGAAGGAGAATCTGAGGAACTATAGACCGGTCAGCCTCACCTCAGTCCCTGGAAAAATCATGGAGCTGGTCCTCAGGAATCCATTTTGAAGCACTTGGAGGAGAGGAAGTGATTAGGAATAGTCAACATGGATTCACCTAGGCAAGTCATGCCTGAACAACCTGATTGCCTTCTATATGAGATAACTGGCTCTGTGAATATCGGGTAAGTGGTGGATGTGATATATCTTGACTTTAGCAAAGCTTTTGATATGGTTTCCCACAGTATTCTTGCCAGCAAGTTAAAAAGTATGGATTTGATGAATGGATTATAAGGTGGATAGAAAGCTAGCTAGATTGTCGCGGGCTCAATGGTAGTGATCAACGGCTCGATGTCTAGTTGGCAGCCGGTATCAAGCAGAGTGCCCCAGGGGTCGATGCTGGGGCCAGTTTTGTTCAACTTCTTTATTAATGATCTGGATGATGGGATGGATTGCACCCTCAACAAGTTTGCGGATGACAATTAAGCTGGGGGAGAGGTAGATACGCTGGAGGGTAGGGATAGGGTCCAGAGTGACCTAGACAAATTGGAGGATTGGGCCAAACAAAGACAAGTGGTTCAGCAAGGACAAGTGTAGAGTCCTGCACTTAGGATGGAAGAATCCCATGCACTGTTACAGGCTAGGACCAACTGGCTAAGTGGCCGTTTTGCAGAAAAGGACCTGGGGATTACAGTGGATGAGAAGCTGGATGTGAGTCAACAGTGTGCCCTTGTTGCCAAGAAGGCTAACGGCATATTGGGCTGTATTAGTAGGCACATTGCCAGCAGATTGAAGGAAGTGCTTATTCTCCTCTATTTGGCACTGATTTGAGGCCATATCTGGAGTATTGTGTCCAGTTTTGAGCCCCCATAACAGAAAGGATGTGGACAAATTGGAGAGAATCAAGTGGAGGGCACGAAAATTATTAGGGGGTGGGGCACATGATTTATGAGGAGAAACTGAGGGAACTGAGCTTATTTAGTCTGCAGAAGAAAAGAGTGATGGGGGGACTTGATAGCACCTTCAGCTACCTAAAAGGGATTCCAAAGAGGATGGAGCTCGGCTGTTCTCAGTGTGGCAGATGACTGAACAAGAAGCAATGTCTCAAGTTGGCAGTGGGGGGAGTTTTAGGTTGAATATTAGGAAACACTATTTCACTGGGAGGGTGGTGAAGCACTGGAATGGGTTACCTAAGGAGGTGTGGAATCTCCATCCTTTGAGGTTTTTTAAGGCCGGCTTGACAAAGTCCTGGCTGGGATTGATTTAGTTGGGATTGGTCTGCTTTGAGCAGGGGTTTGGACTAGATGACCTCATGAGGTCTCCTCCAACCCTAATCTTCTATGAGTCTATGATGTTTGTGCAGAATTCTGAACGAGGATTATCCTCTTCTGGTCACTGTTTGGGAAACCCGTAAGAGCCCAGTCCAATTAGGATAAGGGCAGTCAGATTCAGTGCTGACAGAGCCATAGTAGGTTGAAATATGACTTGTAATGGCTAATAAAATAATAATGAAATGGGTGGCCGAGGGTGTTGAGGGTTCAGGACCCTACAGCAGCTTTAGAGAGGCCCAGGCTGACTCTGAAAGCTTCAACCTGGACTTCAGAAATCACCCAACTAAACTTTAAATAAAAAAAATGGGAAGGTTGAAAGAGCAGGTCTCTGCATCTCTTCTATTGCTGTCTGCCTGAGCAGCAGAGGTTTCTCTTTAAAGAACCACAACAAGAAGGTTCCTTGTCCCTTTTCCAGTTCCTTCCTTCCATTTGCCCCCCTACACTCCCATTCCTTCCTCTCTTCCCATCACTTCCTCCAACACTCCTCTTGTCTCCTGACTCCACCACTTTCCTCTCCTTCTCCACTGGATGATAGTCAGTCAGACATCTATGGCTGCATTGTGGGCCATGTAGGGATGAGGTGCAGCAGCAGCAGCTTCTATAGATATTGGTCATGAAATAGGCACAATGGACACCTGATGGCTCCTCTGTGCTAGCTCCCTCTGGGAAGGGGGAGTGTCTGGAAGATGTAGGTTCAGAATAACCAACTCTGTGATACCCCTAGAAGGAGCCCAGGTGCAGGGAGGATGGTGGAGGCATTTCTGGAGTATTCCTATGTCCTGTCTATTAACAACTGCTGGAACAGCTGAAGGTATATGCTGCAGGTGGGAGTGATCCTCCTAGCCCAAGTAGACAGACTCACGGTAGCCTGGATCAAGCTAGCACACTTAAAATAGCAGTGTGGAGATCCTGACTCTTGCAGAGACTCAGGCTAGCCACCCAAGCACAGATCCCAGGGGTGAGATGGGCTCAAGAACCTACGCGCTGTCCACCAAAGCCACAACAGTCACACTTATTTTTAGAGCGTTAGCTTGAGCTGAGCTGGTGCTAGTCTGTTTACTTGGGCTGGGAGAATTGGTTCCATCTGCAGTGTAGACATAGCCTTAGATGGGGCTGCAGGCAGGTAGGTTCAGATTAGGGTAGCCCAGTGGCTGATCTAAGCTGTGCTGAGGGGGTGACCTGGCCCCCCAGCAAAGGGGAGGCGCAAAGAAGGAGATAGCCTCTTCACTTCCCTGCCCGGCCGCCACTCACCCCTATGGCATCAACTTCCCCTCTGCCAGGTGGATGCTCGCCTGAACCCCGCCTCTTCCCGCCCAAGCATCTGCCCTCGTTCCGCCTCATTCCACTCCCTTCCCTCAAGTCCCCACCC
>NC_133772.1:153816072-153823809 GCF_003597395.2 Chelonoidis abingdonii | reverse complement strand
TTTAACATTTTTATTACTGACCGTGGCACAAAAAGTGGGATTATGCTAATAAAATCTGCAGATGACACAAAGTTGGGAGGTATCACCAATACAGAGGAGGACCAGAATATCATACAAGATCTGGATGATCTTGTAAACTGAAGTAATAGAAATGGGATGAAATTTAATAGTGCAAAGTCATGCATTTAGGGACTAACAACAAGAATTTTTGCTGGGACCTATCAGTTGGAAGTGATAGAGGAGGAGAAAGATCTTGGTATATTGGTTGATCTCAGGATGACTATGAGCCATCAATGTGATGCGGCCATGAAAAAGGCTAATGTGGCCCTGGAGTACATCAGGTGAGGTATTTCCAGTAGAGACAGGGAAGTGTTAGTGTCATTATACAAAGCACTGGTGAGACCTCATCTGGAGTAGTGTGTGAAATTCTGGTCTCCCATGTTTAAGAAAGATGAATTCAAACTGGAACTGGTGCAGAGAAGGGCCACTAGGATGATCTGAGGAATGGAAAACCTACCTTATGAAAGGAGACTCAAAGAGATTGGTTTGTGGGCAGGCACAGAATTCCCCCCCCTCCACCTCCCCCACTCCGCTGCCCCATTGTCCTGACTGGAGATGACCTCCCTTCTACCTCCCTCCCCCCAATATAGAAGTCAAACTACACCTGTGGTGAGGCTTTATATGTTTTTGGCTATGATGAAGCTGATGTACTGTGGGCACTTATTAGCTGTGTATGAGAGTATGGAGGTTCTCATGGTTTGTGTTTCCCCCCTTTGTAGCCATAGGAGCTGGGTACAGAAGGAAGAGGAAGTGACTGTTTTTGTTGAGAATTCACAAATGGCTTTAGGGCTCAGTAGGCAAATAGCTGGGGGGGAAGGGCAGGATCCCAATGTTAAGGCCCAGCCTGGAACTCAGTGGGACTGTCTTGCAAGGTGGGAAGGGAAGAAGTGGGATCTGGGATTCAGGAGCAGCAGGATAGAGGCTGGAGGGGAAGCCAAAGGAGGCGGACTGCGAGCAGCACACAACATTCAAGGATTCTCAATTACCAGCGTCTTGTGTATGCCTAGAAATACAATCAGCACAGCTGGTCAGGAATTTTTCATCAAAATATTTTTTTCAGCAGAAAATGTGCTTTCCATAAAATCCAGTTGTCCACAGGAAAATGTCAATTTTGCCAATTTTTTTTTTTTTTTGGTATTTTCTGTCAGAAAAATTATTACAACATGTTTTGTTTGGGGTTGTGTTGACATTAATCTGTGTTCTGCAGGGCCTCTTGCCCCTCTTCTCCCTTAGGGGCTGGGCTCCCTGTCCCTCCCATAAGGCTCGGTAATGGGCTCAGTCAGAGACAGTGAAGTGAAAACAAATGGTGAGCTATTGTGCTTTCTTCTGGGACAGAAATCCCCAGGATACTTTCTAGAGCTCAGTAAAAAGCAATTAACTGATTGGATCTCACTACATTTATTCTTCCTTTTCCTTCATTTCACTTATTCTTCCTTTTGCTGACTTGATGCACCGTCTCTTCTCCGATGTTCTCTTTTTTCCTTCCACCGTATTTCTTGCCCTATTAACACTGGGGGTTTTCCCTGTATTTCTTTCTCCCCTTCCAGACCCTTTCCCCTGGTCATGTTGTCTCCCACCTTTTCCATGTTGTTTCAATTTCTCTCCTCCTTCCCTAACCTTAATCTTTCCTTCTCTACTACTCACTCACTCTACTGTCTTTTCTCTCACTCCCATTCCTTCTCCTCGGGTTATGTCTACACCAGGTGGATTTAGAGACAGTTCCCTCTTGGGATAATATGAACTTGGCTGTACGAGCAGGATCGCAAGTATAGATGAGTTTCCTATGGCTTCCAGGTGAAGGAGGGGTTAGGCCAGAGCAGCAGCAAGGGATAGAGAAGGGCAGAGAACAAGCTAGGCTGTATTTACTAGTGCACAGGCTGCAGTGACTTGTTCTCTGTCCCTCCATGGGTTTGAAGTAGAATCTGGAGGAGCCCAGCCTTCTCTCTTCTCCCCTTCCATCCCTGGCCCACTCCCTCCCAGTCCTCCAAGCCCCAGAGAGAGGGGATGGGGGAAGCACACTGCAGCGGCAGAACTCCCTTCTTCAGCAAGCACAGTGCACAGAGGTGGACGGTGGGGTCATGGGCTCTTTTGTTTTTACTCTGATCTCACCCATGCAAAGCTCTTGGGACAACAAGGTCAGTCTCATGTGCCTATGGCCAAGTGAAAAGGACTTTAGGATGCAGCCTACAGCTAACTATGTATAATGCAGGATTTAGGGCCTGCTCCATAGCCCAAAGTTAATGGGAGCCTTTCCACTATGCCTTGGGCTTTGGACTGGGCCCTCACACAGCCTGAGATTTCGGGTATAAAGAGTATTGTTAATTAAGAAAGTGCCTGGCTGCAGGTCCCACCGTCCTCCACATTGCTGGGAAAATGGGTCCCACTTAGTAAAATGAAGAGGAGTGAAATAAACCTTTCACTGCTAACCACATTTCCTTCATTTTTTTTGTCCGTTTTGGGGAAAACCTGCTTTTGCTTTTTCCTCCCTCCGCATGACTATGTCAGGAGAAATCGTTAGAAATAAATGGGAGTTAGTGCAAGATTATTCATAGAGAACGACAATGGGGCGAGACGCTCCCGTCTCTGCCTGATGGATCATCCCTGCCCCCTCCTGGACGTTTGGGAGAACTTGGAAGATTTCTCCCCAGGAAAAGGGGATGACGATGAATTTTCTTTCAAATCTATTTCAACAGTCGAGAATTTAGCTAAGCATTAAACGGATTAATTTTTTTGCCTGGATGCAGCCTTTTGATTATGCAGCCGCTGTAATGAACTCAACGTGGTGGTTTCCGATTTGGCCTTATAATGTTTGGCAAGAAGCCTTCGCCTGAATATGAGCCCTGCTGAATCCAGATTTGATTCCTCTCACTTGGCACTGCTTTCCCGCCTGCTGATGGAAGCTTTAAAGAAATAATAAAAAAACCCCTTGCATCTGAAATGCTGCCAGAAAACATCAACATGCTTTCAGGCTGCCATCTATTGTGCAATGCAAGCCTCTTAAGATTTAATATTTCTAAAATGGCAGTGCACCTGCTTGCAAGAAAAACTACCTTGTCACTTGATGACATGTTTTGTTAAATCACTTATTTTTTTGTATTTATTAGCTTCATAATGTGGATTTCCCCCTCCTTCTGGCTTCTATATTGAATAACACTTCCTCCTAGAATTACAGCTCATAATAACATGATGCATTTACCAAGATGCCTCAGTTCTCGGTCATTCACAAATGAACGACTTCTATTTATGGTCAGAGCTTAAATGATTTTTGGTGATCCTGGCCTAGTCCTTAGAGCATTGCATCCTGCTGTACAAAAGCACTGCTAAACTCAACTTGGCATGCTTTGGAATTATGCCGGTGCACTAAAGATCAAGTTGATTAACCCTTGAGATTCAATACCCCTTGTCTAACTGAAGAGGGCACTCCTGTCAGGTCAAAGTTAGTCCCACTCGGTTGCTACAAAGTAAGGTTTATTTTGTTGATTGGGAAGAGCTTAAAAAAAAAAGAATACATTTCCAACTCAACAGGTGCCTTGCAAAGCACTGGAATCTGACACGTTGCTGTGCTTTGTGTGTGTCTCAAGTGGGGAAGGAAATCTCCCAGTGTAAAAGTGTATTCCTGAGCAAATGGCACTCTTTCACTTTGTGTCCACGTGTTCGATCAGAGTGTGGCTCTGTAATAACCACTAGCCAGTCACCTTCTGCATAGAAATATGCAGAGAAGTCACATCAACTACGTCACACTCTCCCATTTACAACCCGCCACTGGCTCCTTCACTGCTGACAAAAACTATTTGTCTCTGCCTAAAAGGCCCTTCTGAGCTCAGCCCTGCTATACCTATTGTCAAGCCATCCATCCCAGCCTCCACCCTGCTGTTAATGCCAGTCTTCATTGCCCACCAGTCCAACTGTCCCTCAAGTTCCTGTACATTTTCTCCAGTGCATAAAGGGCAACCTGGAGGGAGGCTCTCCCTATTACTCTCCATAATATCACTACATCATCCTGCTTCAGACCCCCAACCTCTGCTGCAGAACCTAAAGAGCACTTGATAACGATGGGCACTGCTGCTTTATAATGCCAGATAGGATCATTTCACTCTTGCCTTTCCTGCCCCACCAAGTACTTTCTCTTATTATATGTGCACACGATGCCTGACACAACAGGTGGTGGCTAGGGCCTCCCAGTGCTGCTGAAATGGAAATAAATAAGTATCTCCACTTTGTGTCAAAATTCCCATCTTTAGCGTCGCCACCACAAACAGCAGAATTCACCTGGGCTAGAGGTGCTCGTCAGTAAGAGGGGTTTGTGCCAGCCTGTGTGTATAGTGGAGGAGGATTTTCCATACTTGGGCTTTGGAAGCAGGAACGCTGGATGGCTCTACCTGCTCCAGTTTAGAAAAGCTCCCTGAGGCTTCCAGGGGCACTGGAGAGAGGAATTTTGAAGCCAAGACGACTGCTGGTTGTTGTTCAGTTGAATTCTTCCTATCCATAAATCTTTCCCAGCAATTGCCATGGAGTCAGAACACCTCACAATCTTGGATGACATAGAGTTTAAGGCCAGAAGGGAACAGCAGACCATCAAGCCTGACCTGTGTATCAGATCATCCACACACTCCCGCACCACCGCCAACATCCAAAGTACTACACCATTAGACCAACGTATTACATCCCTCAGAAGACTAATACAGGCAGTGAACAGGAGAGACTGAGGTACGCCAATACCTGAGCCTCCTCCAGTGGCAAGGAATTGATTAAGTGAGATATACCCAGATGATCCAAGCCAGTGCCCTGCACCCTACGCTGCAGAGGAGGATATTTATCCCCTGTGAGGTAGAAGAGTACTTTTACAGTTGGGGAACTAAGACCACAAAGAGACTTACCCAGGATCACAGGGGGAATCCATACTGAGCAAGAAACTGATCTCCAGCCCCGCAACTTCCAAACTAAAGCTCTAACCACCAAGCCATTCTTCCTCTAGCTTTACAAGCAGCTTCTAGTAGCTGAGCTCTGGTGACACGTTGTGGGTATGTCTATACTGCAATTAGACATCCACGGCTTGCCTGCTGCAGCTGACTAACATGCATGGAGCTTGGCTAGGGGCAGCTTGACTGTGATGTTGACGTTTGCACACAGACTGTGGGGAGGGTCCCAGAGTTCAGGCTCCGGCCCGAGCTCGAAATATCTACATCGCAATTAAACAGCCCCTCAGCACAAGTCAGCTGGCATGGGCCAGCTGCAGGTTTGTACTGCAGTGTAGACATACCCCAAGAGGCCTGAGTGTGCTCCTGTTGCTGCACTAAGTCCTGTTTTTGTGCCATTTACCTGTGTGATGTATACAAATAGGGATTATAATGGGAACAACACCTTTACTTTTACCTGAGACTTATGCTGGGAGGTGGATGGCACTCTGAGGTGAATGACAAGCGCACTAAGCCACCTGTTCTCTCCACGACTTCTAAATAGGTTATTGAATAATCTGAGAATCTAAGACACTTTGTCAATATTTATCCTGCTGGCATATAACAGATCAGCTTTAGTACATTAGGCTCTGCACTGCAACTGGCAAGCAACATCTGATTGTTCCAATCAAGCCTTGCCACATGTTCTAATTTATGCAGAGTACGTCCGCTGTCCTGACTAGCAAATCAGCTATTCACTGGAACGTTTAACTCTATCGGTTGCTGGTTAATTAGCAACACCCTCAAGAACAAATCCAATCCACTCTGATACTTGATTTGCCATATGATGCTGCAGCTAAAGGCAACCAATCAGATTGTGGCTAATGCAGGAAAAGGGGCATGACCTTCTGATCCTGCCACACGAGCTCACGTGAACTCTGCTTCCATTGGCCAAAGCTTTTCCTGCTGGAAAAACCCCTTCGTAATCTACACCCACCCTTATTGTACCCCAAATCAGTCCTACCCACAGAGCTCAGCACACTCCATTTTTACTAGGAGTAGAGTGATTTGACTGCCTACAGGACCATTGTTTGGGCCAGGCATCCACATACACATAAGTGTGTATTGTGTGAGACCGGCACCCACTTACTCCATGGCCATGGCTTGTTTTGTCCTTCACTGTCAATCACCAATGTTCTGCTAAGAACTCCCCCTGCCTTTCTGCAGCCAGGGGGCAGAATGGAGCAGGCCACTTCCACTCATGGGAGAGGAGACATGCACATCTTCAGAGAACGATTTCACTCCATGCCTTTACATTTTCCCCATAAACCTCATGTAATTGAAATTGATCCAAAATTGGTTAGCAGTCACCATTTTTTTTACTGTTGTAGTAAAATAAAAAGACAGCACCAAGTATCGCTATGATGGTGCAAACACTCGCTTGATTTGGGAGTTTGCTTTCCTACATGAAATTGTGGGAGTTAGTACAGATACTGGCTTGACTGGTAAATCAATGCATCTCTTTCATTTCAGAGGAATCCAATTCAGCCGAAGCTTCTGGCTGATCCTAATTCGATGGGATATTCCAAGACTCCTTTGTAATGGCAGCAAGCTTGGCCATTGAATACAAACAGTGTTTAAGATAAAACAACGAGGAGTCCTTGTGGCACCTAAGAGACTAACAAATTTATTTGGGCATAAGCTTTTGTGGGCTCAACCCCACTTCATCAGATGCATGAAGTGAAAAATACAGTAAGCAATATATATATACACACACACACTCACGCATATACATATATGAAAAGATGGGAGTTACCTTACCAAGTAGGGGGTCAGTGCTAATGAGGCCAATTCAATTAAGGTGGAAGTGGCCTATTCTCAACAGTTGATTACTTTTGTAGTGCTAACGAGGCCAATGCAATCAAAGTGGACGCCATGTTTAAGATGTATTTCCTCTAACCCCAGAGTAGTCCTGAGTTACTCCCTAATTTCTGAATGGGCCTGATCCAAAGCCCACTGAAGTCAATGGGAATCTTTGCAATTACTTCGGCTGCTTTGAATCAGGCCCTGTATGTTCAAACAATAATGGGCAAAAAAATCTCATCTCCTGCCTTACTGATTTTGCTTTTGAATAGATACCATGATTCTCATCTTAGAAAGGTTGTACCCCAATGACTGCATATTTTCAGTGTGAAGCTATCGATCATAATTCAGACTATGACAGCCTTGTTCTCTCTGTAATGGGAAATTATTACAACTATAGCTGTATAATGTGGCTGTTAACTAACCATAGCCTATGTTTTTGTTGTAGTGATTTATGATTTAGTTATGTGGGTGCTTTCAGAATACTATCAGATTTAAGATTTTGTTATGTGATCTTTCTGAATGTTATCCGATTTCATTTTTCACACATATCTTAGTGGCTTTTTTGTTATTAGGCTTCGCTGCAACATCAATCATTTGAAGTTTAAGCACTGGTAAATTTGACTTTACAGTTTATCAGATCAGAAGTAAAAAGGCAGAGAAAACAGGCTCATTCTGAATTAATGAGCAGGGTAATCTGTTTCTCATAACCAACAACAAAACATTACATAAATGGAAGGCCGTTCTCTGGTTGTATGAGGACATAACAAACGGTCATAAAATTTATGAATCTATCAAACAATGCGAACAGTGGCATAGATTTGTTCACTGAAAGATCACAAGTGGCTTTAAAAGCTAGAATTCATGGACAATTCAGTCTAATTAACAGTGAAGTTGTGTGTGAACCTATCTGAATAAA
>NC_133772.1:153760941-153813275 GCF_003597395.2 Chelonoidis abingdonii | reverse complement strand
CACCTGCTCCCAGATAGGCTGCAGCTTTTCTTCTGGAAGGAACCGAATGACAGCTAACATGCTACAAAGGAGAAGCATAGCTCTGCAGTCAGCTGGCCAGCGCATTAGAATGAATGTGGGTGAAAACTTTATAGATAAACAAAAGATATCACAGCCCAGGTGCCCCCTCCTTGCTAGGTGAATACGAAGGAAGCATTTAGCCTCATGCACACAGCTCCCACTGCCTTTCAGGGCATGCATAGCAGAATGGCAGAATTTTGCGGCTAATGTTTAAAAACATTTTTCTACATAGGCACCCTGTGACACCCCCTACCCCACGTGACACCCTATACGCCATGTTCAGCCCTTTTATATGGGTAGGATATGTGTTGTATAAAGTGTGCCCTGTGAGGTATCATTTGAAAGCTCAATCTGCTGAGCATCATTGTCCTACTAAGGGACGTGTGACGTCGCTGTATGTAAAATTATGGTATTTTGCTATATGATTGTTACTGAAGTATATTGTCATTCTGGGTGGTGCCCACAAACTACTTTCTTAGAGACAAAGGCCAGTAAGGTGCTAAAAAACCATTGCTGGTTTAATGGGTGTAATAATGCTTTATGGGAATATGCTTATGAATGTATATATGACATATCTGGAATATGTTTTATGCTACACATGCCATGCAACACATCTCTGTAAAGATTATGATCTAGTGAATACTTTTCTCCTATTTGTATGCACGTATCATTTTTGTATTCGAAGTTATGAATATTGGCTATGTACTTGTTTAATTTTAAAGCCTCAGTGAAGCAGTTGGTCAGCTTCCTGAGAAAAGACTATTCTCAGTAAGTGTCCAATCAAGAAAACCTTAAGCCAACAATGAATTTAGAGAAGCCAATCTACATCTGAGCTTTCCCAGGAATGTGGCTTGGCTGGTAAGGAACTCAGTCATGCATGGACATGTGACTTGCCCATGTGATTCCAAAACTCCATTTTATAGCTGGGATTCTACACGGGGGAGGGAGGGGTGTCCACCCACAAGAGAAAGTCTATTTAAACTCCTGGGAAACCCCTCCATTTTGTCTTCAGTTGGCTCAAGAGATGGTCTCTCCACCCCCAAGGATACCTGAAAGAAACTGGAACAAAGGACTAACTGCAGGGGGTGCGAGTGATTGGTGGACCCAGATGAGAAGGAGGCTAGTCAGGAAAAGGAAGCTCACTGGAACATTTCTGAGGGTGAAGTTTTAGCTGTATTCAGTTTTCTTACTGTATTTGGCATAGACTTAGGTGCTCTATTTTATTTTGCTTGGTCATTCACTCTGTCCTGTCGGTTACTACTTGGAACCACTTAAATCCTACTTTCTGTATTTCATAAAATCACTTTTTAATTAACCCAGAGTATGTATTAATACCTTGGGGGGGGGGGAAGCAAACAGCTGTGCATATTTCTTTATCAGTGTTATAGAGGGTGAACAATTTATGGTTATCTTGTATAAGCTTTATACGGGGTTTAACAGATTTATTTGGGGTTTGGACCCCACTGGGAGTTGGGCACCTGAATGTTAAAGACAGGAACACTTCTTAAGCTGCTTTCAGTTAAGCCTGCAGTTTGTGGGACGTGATTCAGACCTGGGTCTGTGTTTGTGGCTGGTAAGCATGTCTGGCACAACCAGGCAGGGCTCTGGAATCCCTAGCTGGCAGGAAAAGCAGGGGCAGAATTAGTCTTGGCACATCAGTTGGCAGCCCCAAGGGAGTTTCTGTGATCCAGCCCATCACAATCGGACATTCACCAGCAAAGGGAGAGATGTGAACAAGAAATTCACAGTTCAATTGAAGGGCAGCTTGGGGCTCACCTTTGCAATGGAACTGCCTGCCCCCATGACCCAGGAAGGATTTTTTCAGCATAAAGAGTTGGAGTATAATAAGGGTAGAAAGCTGTCTCTAATCACCTATAGTGACTTGGAGTGGTTCCTTCCTGTCCATGTCAAAAGGAGGACACTCGGCCTCCCTGTGCTGCCCAGTGGCTGAGAGCTGATCCACAGGGGAGTAACTTGGTAAATCAGTAAATAGTCTAGGGCAGGGGTAAGGCAACCTATGGCATGGGTGCTGAAGGTGGCATGGAAGCTGATTTTCAGTGGCACTCACACTCCCCGGGCCACTGGTTCGGGGGGCTCTGCATTTTAATTTAATTTTACATGAAACTTCTTAAACATATTAAAAAACGTATTTACTTTACATACAACAATAGTTTAGTCATATATTATAGACTTATAGAAAGAGACTTTCTAAAAACATTAACATATATTACTGGCACACGAAACCTTAAATTAGAGTGAATAAATGAAGACTCAGCACAGCACTTCTGAAAGGTTGCTGACCCTGGCCTAAGGCCCTGGCTTCTTGGGACAGGGAAATTGGCAGCCTTTAGCCCAGCCCCCTGGCTGGGGCAGACAACCATCACAGTCAGGCTCAAGCCCAAGTCCTCTGGGTAGGGCAGAGCAATAACAATCTGTAGGCAGCCCTCTGGCTGGGGCAGGCAGCAAACATGGTTAAGCTCAGTCTTCTGGGCAGCGCAGAGCAAAAGCAGTCAATGGCCCAGCTCTCTGGCTGGGGCAGACAGCAAACAGGTGCAGGCCGTCCAGCCTAGGGTGAGTAGCCTGCAACCCCAGGGGTGGGGTTGGCACTAGGGGGTAAGGGGACTTGGGCCCACCCTGCTCCATCGAGTCCCAGCCCAGGGCCCCAACAGTGGCAGGAAATCCTGGAACTGGGTCAGTGGGGATCCTGCCAAAACACATTGACCGTGGTTTCGGCAACACAACCAGACTAATGTCTGGTTTCTTTGGACTACTTCCTACCCCTACCTGTTTGTAGGGCTTTGTTGCTCATGGTCCCTCAGATTCCTCGGAGGACTTGGCAGCTGGCAGATCTAGCCACTCCTCCGGGTATTCGCCTGGCAGCAGCTTCTCAGAGTATTTCTCCAGAGGCAGAGGTTGAGACAGCTTAGTGCCTGGTTCAAGAGGCAGCAGCATGGTACCTCTTATACTTCCTGTTCCATCCCCCTGCTCTGGTGCAAGGGGTGGGCCCAGTCTGGCTCCACTCACTGGGGGGTGGGGAGTGATTCCTCCCTGTCAGCATCAGGAGGTGGCCACTCCACCTTGCTACACCACCTCTCTGCTCCACCTTATATATCTCTGCTTATAACATCAACAAATACCTGAAGACCACTGAACTAAGGGGCGTGGCCCCATGCTGAAAGGAAATCCAGACTGTGAACTCAGAACTGTGAACTGTCGGCAACATCTGCTGTGGTGACAAAAATATTTGATATAAAAACCAGTTAGCTTGGTAACGTTTAGGAATTAGCTTGCGGTTTTATCTTTTAATTTCTTTAGTAACCGATTTGGACTTTTATGCCTTACCACTTATAATCACTTAAAATCTATCTTTCTCTAGTTAATAAACTTGTTTTCTCTAAACCAGTGTGTTTGATTGAAGTGTTGGGGAAATCTTTACTTGGGTCCATAGGGCTGGTGTATATTCATTACCCATTGTTAGAATGACGGACTATTCATGAGCTTGTGCTGTCCAGTGGGCTACTGAACAGTACAAGACATACATTCCGGGGGGGCAAGGCTAGGACTGAGGTATATGTAGGTGTTGCCTTCTATGTAATTCACGGATGGTGGGGCATAGCATTCATGTATTAGCTGGAAGTGATTTTACATACTAGTCACTGTTCACAGCAAAATAGTGTAAACGGCACCCTAGGCTGGTGGCTTAAAGGGACAAAGCAGTCCAGGTTGCACCCTGGGGAATGTCACACCCCCATCTTCCTTCTTTCCCTCACCCTGTCTCCTAATAGTGCCACAGCCTCTAAACCACCCTGCCTTTTCTCCCTGTCAATTGACTCCTAGTTCACTCATCTCCTGATCTCATCAGCACTTCTATCCAGCCACAGGGACCCTCCATCTCTGCCAGTCTCCCCAGTGGTGTGGATCTACTTCACAAGGGGGCAGTGGTATAAGAAGATGGTACAGAACTGCAGAAATGCCATGGAAACAAGAGACTCAACTGGGCCAGGCAGCAGTTGGGGGCTGATTTTGAAACTGTCTCACATTTGCAGACAATTATCCAATAGCTGTGTTGGTCTCAGGATACTAGAGATACAGGGTAGGTGAAGTAATCTCTTTTACTCTTGAACAGAAGTTGGTTCAATAAAAGATATTAGCTCACCTACCTTGCCTCTCTTACCCTAGATTAAGCACCTATGCTAACTGATTAGGCCTGACGCTAACTGCTAGACTCTAGTAGGCCTCAGACTTGTTGCAAAAGCTATTTCCGTGTATACAAGTTGCTCTTCCCTATTGTGAGGAGGTGTTCACTCCACACTTGCCCTGAAATGCAGGCTAAAAAGGGAACCAATAAATCAGACAGGCCACAGCTAAAGGAAATCAGGTGGTTTAAGTAATCCGCTAACTGAATAATGAGGGAGCCCAGCTGAGAAGAAATGAGCTGGGCTAGGTTTCTAAAGGCAGGAAGCGAGCAGCAGAGAGGGAGCTGCAGGGAAGTAGTCTGCAGTCACTCCCTGGGAGGAGGGAGTTTTGGAGCTGGCAAACTCAGAGAAGGAGGGAGCCAGACGGGCAAGGAAAGGCTCAGGTATAAGGCAGTAAGTCCAGAATGGAACCGACCTTGGCTACTGATTAGAAGGTCCCTGAGCTGAAGCCCAGAGTAGAGAGTGGGCCTGGATCACCCGGCCAGCCAATGGGGAAGTGGCACTGACTGGGCAGTGAATGGGAAGACTGCCAGGACCTGCGTGTAAGAAGAGACATTGATACCCTGGAAGGGGAGGGTTCATGTAACTTGGCTAGGGGGCTGAGCCATGAACACAGAGCATCTTGCCACACTGAGAGCCAGGAGGAGAAGACAAGGCATGCGGCGAGAGACAGACAGGAGGCATCTAGCTGGAATTAGCTAATTCCCGGCGCGATCAGGAGGCAGCGCACTAATGGTGAGGAGACCCTATGACACCTACTTACATTACCACTTTAATATCAGCATCCTAGCTTTTCCTAACAGTTAGGTTGTAGTTTAAATGTAAGCACAAATCAAGACAGAATTTGACTCCCTAAATAAAAGGGATAAATTGTTTAGTCGCTTCATGTAAAGCACTGCTGTGTGCTCACACGCTTCCTTGATGTGATGCTTTCAGCGTCTTTGCTCTATCAGCCTATTGCATATTTCCAGCTTCTGGAAAAATGAAAGGTTCAGGACTCAGCAGTTTGTGTGTCCCAGATACTTCACACAGCATCGTTTCACACCGCTTTCTGTCAGATCTGGACCATGCATCTTGCCAGCTGTTTCAGGGCTGGTTAAGTGTCTGCAAAGGGATGTTAGACTTTATTTTCAGACAAGCAAAGGAAACATTTTGCTAGCTTGGTAGCTGGCTGCATACTATTGAACATGAGGACTGGGTTCAAATTCCAGACTTAGTCTCCTCTGAGGGGGAGGGATATGGATGGAGGGAAAACAGGGGTTCTTAGCCTTGCCCAACAGGGACACGTGATAGATCATGTCAGCTTTTCTAGCCAGAGAACAACAGTGTGAGGTATGTGGATGCTACATGAGGGAAAACTATTTTGAGGACCTCCAAGAAGTAAGAGGATTGACTCAGACCTCTTGGATTTTATCCATATGGGCCAGATGCTTTCAACCAAGCAGAACTCAGAGGGGAGAAAATGAGCAATATTCCTACTGATGTGAGGCTGGGGGGTGCACAAGGAGATCAGTTGTATAATCTAGCACATCCTCATCCCCTGCTGAGTAGTTACCAGCAGCTCCTCTGGACCAAGAGAACAGGAAACCAACATTAACACCCAATACCTAAATCAGTAGACCTAATATGACACGTCTTCACAATGGACAGACCAGAAGCAGTATCTCGAAAGATTTCAAATGGCAGACTACACAAAGAAAGTGGAGATATACAGGTATCTTTTTAAATTCATGCTATGGGGAAGCAGGCAGAGCAGATCTTTACATCTGTCACTGAAGATGGTCACAAAGGTGACTGGGAAAGGGTTCTGGCTATGTTTGATGCATACTTTATACCCCAGAGAAATGTGGTTTATGAAAGAATTTGTTTCCATTAGAGAATTCAAGAACCATTGGAAAATGCTGAATGTTTTGTAAGAGCTCTGCATACATTGCTGGGAATGGAAAACATGAAAATATCAGAGACAGGCTGGTTATTGGGTTAACAGATAAAAACCTTTCACAGCAGCTATGGCTGATGAAAGATTTAACCTTAGCCACATCTATACAAGAAGCAAAGCAGTCTGAGCTGGTGAGACAGCAAAACCTAGAGCAACTTGACAAACTTGAAAAGCCCCAAACTAGCTTAGAAACTGTAAACAAGCAGCTGAATGTTAAAAGTCATTGTCATAAAACCCCTGAAGCAAGGAGAAAGAATTCTTGAGTTAAGAGAGACAAAGTCCAGACTACATGCACAAGGTGTGGAAAAAGTCACAATCCAAGAGATGATTCATGTCCAGCCAGAGGCACATGGTGTACTAAATGCATGAAACATGGACATTTTTCAGTTGTTTGCTACACTAAAGCAGCCAGGGTGTTGACTAATTACAGACAACCGAGAACCTTTGTTTCTGAGATCTATTACTTATGATGACATAGAACTTGCCTAGAGAGTGAAACTGAATATTCACAGCAAGACTATTGACTTTAAATTTGATTCAGGAGCTGATGTCATAGTCTCCTCAGAAGGAACTTACAATCTCCTTCAACCCCTCACACAGCTGAAGTCATCTGACACAGCTATGACTAGCCTTGGAGGTATTCTGAACTGTATGGGCCAGTTCACCACAGAAACAATTCACAAAGATAAAAGCTATGCATTCAGAGTGTATGTAATGAAAGGACCACAGACCAATAACCTTCTCAGCTGCAACATGGCAGCCATGATGGGCCTAGTGAGAAAGGTGGAAGAACTGGATGGAATATTTGGTGATATGTCTTTTGAAAGAAGATCCAGTACAAATAACATTGAGACAATGCTGAACTATATAGTGTATATACACCTTGCAGGATTTCTATCCCATTACTTCATAAAGTGGAAACTGAGTAAAAGAAAATGGAGCATAATCAAGAAAATCTTTGAGTCAACAGCATGGTGTTTGATCCAGGTCTTTTCCAATGATGAAGGTTACAAGTGTTTTATGATCAGTTATCGGTGTAAACAAATCCAGTCCACACTGTTACCTGTAAAAGTTCTCAGGCTGGCAATCCCAAAAGGTAATCTTTGAAAGCAAAGTCTTCCAAACAGGGGAGGGATAGCTCAGTGGTTTGATCATTAGCTTGCTAAACCCATTGTTGTGAGTTCAATCCTTGAGGGGGCCATTTCAGGATCTGGGGCAAAAATCTGCCTGGGGATTGGTCCTGCTTTGAACAGGGGATTGGACTAGATGACCTCCTGAGGTCCCTTCCAGCCCTGATATTCTAGGATTCTATGAAAGGGTGTGAAAATGTAGTCTGTTCAACACTTTCTTTGGCTAAAAGGATTATGCCAAACCCACTCAAGGCCTCCAGCTTGGAGAACTTTATAGCTCCTTTCACTTTGGGTAGGGAAGTCATCCAGTGTTGGGAGGATAACTTTTCTCTCACAACTGCTTCATTAAGTCTTTTAAGATCCACATAAGTTTGTATTTTTCCATTTTGCTTTATAACTAGTATCATTAACTGAGATGCCAATGTCTATTGTTAAGGTTAATGCTATTGCTAAATATGTTCCTGGGAAAAATCTGGGAATAGCTGACACTTTGTCACAGAGCCCAGCATTGCACTCAACCACCCATGAGCTCAGAGATGACGTAAAAGCAGATGTGGATGCTGTGGACACATCAGAAAAGAGACTAGTCAAGCTACAAAAAGCAAACTCGACAGACATACAACTTTGGGAAGTTTTAAATTACATTGCGTGGTGTCTGGCCCAAGCATCTAAAGGACACTAAGGAAGTGACAAGAGGCTACTTTGCGGTGTGTGGACAATTGAGTAATTAAACAGACTCATGATTAAAAGAAATTGTATTGTAATTCCAAATGGAATGACAGCAGAAATCCTAAACCTCATCCATGAAAGGGCATCAAGGATTAACGCAATGCTGTGAACAGACCAACCAGTCAACGTCCCCTCCCTCTATGGGAACCAACAGTGAGGCAAGTCCACATGGCTCTCCCATTGAGAATGTTTTGCTCAGTTTTGGCCATTATCTTTGAAAACTCCTGGTGATTGAGGGAGATCCTGGATAATTGGAAAAAGGCAAATATAGTGCCCATCTTTAAAAAAGGGAAGAAGGAGAATCTGAGGAACTATAGACCGGTCAGCCTCACCTCAGTCCCTGGAAAAATCATGGAGCTGGTCCTCAAGGAATCCATTTTGAAGCACTTGGAGGAGAGGAAGTGATTAGGGAAAGTTCCAACATGGATTCACCTAGGGCAAGTCATGCCTGAACAACCTGAATTCCTTCTATATGAGATAACTGGCTCTGTGAATATCGGGTAAGTGGTGGATGTGATATATCTTGACTTTAGCAAAGCTTTTGATATGGTTTCCCACAGTATTCTTGCCAGCAAGTTAAAAAAGTATGGATTGGATGAATGGATTATAAGGTGGATAGAAAGCTAGCTAGATGTCGGGCTCAATGGGTAGTGATCAACGGCTCGATGTCTATTGGCAGCCGGTATCAACAGAGTGCCCAGGGTCGATGCTGGGCCAGTTTTGTTCAACTTCTTTATTAATGATCTGGATGATGGGATGGATTGCACCCTCAACAAGTTTGCGGATGACATTAAGCTGGGGGAGAGGTAGATACGCTGGAGGGTAGGGATAGGGTCCAAGTGACCTAGACAAATTGGAGGATTGGGCCAAACAAAGACAAGTGGTTCAGCAAGGACAAGTGTAGAGTCCTGCACTTAGGATGGAAGAATCCATGCACTGTTACAGGCTAGGACCAACTGGCTAAGTGGCCGTTTTGCAGAAAAGGACCTGGGGATTACAGTGGATGAGAAGCTGGATGTGAGTCAACAGTGTGCCCTTGTTGCCAAGAAGGCTAACGGCATATTGGGCTGTATTAGTAGGCACATTGCCAGCAGATTGAAGGAAGTGCTTATTCTCCTCTATTTGGCACTGATGAGGCCATATCTGGAGTATTGTGTCCAGTTTTGAGCCCCCATAACAGAAAGGATGTGGACAAATTGGAGAGAATCAAGTGGAGGGCAACGAAAATTATTAGGGGCTGGGCACATGATTTATGAGGAGAAACTGAGGGAACTGAGCTTATTTAGTCTGCAGAAGAAAAGAGTGATGGGGGGACTTGATAGCAGCCTTCAGCTACTAAAAGGGGATTCCAAAGAGGATGGAGCTCGGCTGTTCTCAGTGTGGCAGATGACTGAACAAGAAGCAATGTCTCAAGTTGCAGTGGGGAGTTTAGGTTGAATATTAGGAAACACTATTTCACTGGGAGGGTGGTGAAGCACTGGAATGGGTTACCTAAGGAGGTGTGGAATCTCCATCCTTTGAGGTTTTTAAGGCCGGCTTGACAAAGTCCTGGCTGGATGATTTTAGTTGGGATTGGTCTGCTTTGAGCAGGGGTTTGGACTAGATGACCTCATGAGGTCTCCTCCAACCTAATCTTCTATGAGTCTATGATGTTTGTGCAGAATTCTGAACGAGGATTATCCTCTTCTGGTCACTGTTTGGGAAACCCGTAAGAGCCCAGTCCAATTAGGATAAGGGCAGTCAGATTCAGTGCTGACAGAGCCATAGTAGGTTGAAATATGACTTGTAATGGCTATAAAATAATAATGAAATGGGTGGCCGAGGGTGTTTGAGGGTTCAGGACCCTACAGCAGCTTTAGAGAGGCCAGGCTGACTCTGAAAGCTTCAACCTGGACTTCAGAAATCACCAACTAAACTTTAAATAAAAAAAAATGGGAAGGTTGAAAGAGCAGGTCTCTGCATCTTTTATTGCGTCTGCCTGAGCAGCAGAGGTTTCTCTTAAAGAACCACAACAAGAAGGTCCTTGTCCCTTTTCCAGTTCCTTCCTCCATTTGCCCCCTACACTCCCATTCTTCCTCTCTTCCCATCACTTCCTCCAACACTCTCTTGTCTCTGACTCCACCCTTTCCTCTCCTTTCCACTGGATGATAGTCAGTCAGACATCTATGGCTGCATTGTGGGCCATGTAGGGATGAGGTGCAGCAGCAGCAGCTTCTATAGATTTGGTCATGAAATAGGCACAATGGACCACTGATGGCTCCTCTGTGCTAGCTTCCCTCTGGGAAGGGGAGTGTCTGGAAGATGTAGGTTCAGAATAACCAACTCTGTGATACCCCTAGAAGGAGCCCAGGTGCAGGAGGATGGTGGAGGCATTTCTGGAGTATCCTATGTCCTGTCTATTAACAACTGCTGAAACAGCTGAAGGTATATGCTGCAGGTGGGAGTGATCCTCCTAGCCCAAGTAGACAGACTCACGGTAGCCTGGATCAAGCTAGCACACTTAAAATAGCAGTGTGGAGATCCTGACTCTTGCAGAGACTCAGCTAGCCACCCAAGCACAGATCCCAGGGTGGAGATGGGCTCAAGAACCTACGCGCTGTCCACCAAAGCCACAACAGTCACACTTATTTTTAGAGCGTTAGCTTGAGCTGAGCTGGTGCTAGTCTGTTTACTTGGGCTGGGAGATTGGTTCCATCTGCAGTGTAACATAGCCTTAGATGGGGCTGCAGGCAGGTAGGTCAGATTAGGGTAGCCCAGTGGCTGATCTAAGCTGTGCTGAGGGGGTGACCTGGCCCCCCAGCAAAGGGAGGCGCAAAGAAGGAGATAGCCTCTTCACTTCCCTGCCCGGCCGCCACTCACCCCTATGGCATCAACTTCCCCTCTGCCAGGTGGATGCTCGCCTGAACCCCGCCTCTTCCCGCCCAAGCATCTGCCCTCGTTCCGCCTCATTCCACTCCCTTCCCTCAAGTCCCCACCCCTGCCCCACCTCTTTTCCACCTCCTCCCTTGAGTGCCATGTCCCTGCTCCTCCCTACTCCCTCCTGGAAAGTGCTAAGTGCTGTCAAACAGCTGTTAGGTGGCGGGAAGTGCTGGGAGGCGGGGAATGAGCTGGGGCATGGCGCACTGGGGTGAAGGGGGGAGAAAGAGGTGAGGAGGGGGGAGCTTGGCTGCACTTTTCCCCCTTTGAGTGCTCCAACCCTGGAGCACCCACAAAGTCAGCACCTCCTTCCCGCTCGCCTCCTTACCTGAATATTGGGACAAATGGCTTCCCGA
Organism: Chelonoidis abingdonii; assembly: GCF_003597395.2. Lineage (NCBI taxonomy): Eukaryota > Metazoa > Chordata > Testudines > Testudinidae > Chelonoidis > Chelonoidis abingdonii. The sequence goes on along the minus strand of NC_133772.1, from coordinate 153,801,949 downwards.
AGGTACATTGATCGGGATGTGGGACAAAGGATTAACTATCAGGACAGTCCCGATTTTATCGGGACATCTGGTCACCCTACAGTTGCACTTGATTGCAATATTTCAGCACCACTTTCAATACAGTTATTTTATTGCTGGGGGTGGGAGGGGCATGTTGTTGTTTTTTTAATGGATGGAGTCTCTAGGTTGGGCCTTCACAAGAGTCACGATTGCTTCCTTGCTCTCCCTTTCCTCTTGGGTGAGTTAGGGGGTGAGTAATCAACTACTGCCAGTGATGGCCAGTGATGACTCAGCTGAGCTGGCCAGCGCTCAGGGGCTGGGTAGATTCCAGCTCTGCCTGCTCCCAGCCCTTCTGTGCACACTGCTGCAGGGGCACTGGGCAAATAGCAGCCTGCTGGAGCCTGTTTTGGGTCAGACCCCCAGAGCGTGAGTATTCCCCTCTTCCCTGGCTCGCTCCTGCATTCATTGCTGTCCATGACAACCCCCCCAGAGTGAAATCCTGGCCCCACTGGTGCCAAGGGGAGTTTTGCTGCTGATTTTGAGGGTGCACCCCATAGACTGCACCAGGTAGAGGACTGGGTCCCTCTGTGAGTTCAATGTCAGCAGCATGCACGTTCCCCCCATGCATGTTTTTATCCCCCACTGCTGCTATGTCTCAGAACCTGCCCTTCCCACTCTGGTTGGTGGTGGTGCCGAAGGCTGGGTCCTGCGGCGCAGTGCACAAGCAGTGGAAAATTAGAGCCGTACTGTGAAAAGGCAATGTTAATATTCAAGTCTCAAAATCTGCTCGGAGGTCAAGTATCTGCTGCCTTTGCCAGTAAAAAGAACCCAGATGTTTTTCTATTTATTTAGGCAACCTTTCCGAATGCAGGTTAGTAAGCTAAAAACTTTACATTTGTAACGTTCAGGATCCCTGTTTGAAAAGTCCCAGGCATAAAATACATGCTGTGAAACAGAAGGTCAGCGTGCCGAAGTGATTTAAGAGCCTTTGTTTTGACTAAAGAATTTTGATGGGGTCTGTGCATTTGTTGGGTTTCTGGATTCTAATATCAATGAGAGAATTAAATCATTATATTAAAACATCAAAACCCTAATGCTTTGTTTTTATTGGCAAGGGGCAAAATGAGCTAATTCAAATGCCATGAAATATCAATCTTTTTTTCTCGCTGATGAATAATAAGACCTCTGGCCGCTCATGATAGTAAATTTCATAATGTCAGTGATTCCAGCAGTTTGAATCCTAAACATGAAGAAATGTGTTTTACCACCCCCTCTACCCCCCTTTCTTTCTGTACTACTGTCAGGAAGTTTTGTGGCAAATAAGCCAAAATATATAGATTAGAGCATATCATTCACATATGCCATATGGATGCCAAAGTCTGAATACCCACAGCAAATCTCCTCTCCCAGGTGGTCTGAATTTGCTTATAGCTGGGTCCTGTAAGCAGATTTAATATTTCATAAGCACTACTCCATCTCATGCTTACATTATTGACACCACATGGATGTCAGGAAATTGGTTCTTTCTGGGAACAGTTTGCAGAAATATGCAGCCTGTCAGCTCCTTTCTCCTGGGGTACATTAACAGAGAGGCTCACGATTACAAGTAATGAACCTTCGCCAGATGTCTGCAGCCACTCAGCTCCAACTTTATCTTCGACGTATGAGATGGATTGGAGAAGATGGATTATTTGTGGATATAATATAACAACTTTGCAAAAAAAAAAGTGGAATTCCCAATTATTGCAATAGAGGCTAAGTATTCAGTAGTGGAGGAATGCTGGGTCTTATCTTCTGTATAAACAAAAACAACCAAAGAGGAAATAGGTTCTGGCATTTCCCCTTCTTGAAACGACAAATGTTCCCATACTGTTTTAATTCTTCCTCTTTACGATACCATTTATGTTACACACATTAAAGTTAAGTCATGTCTTTAATACGATGGAACCTGGAAGTGAGATTTAGAAAGAAAGGAGCTGGGCTTCTTAGCTTCATTTCATACTTGGAGAGCACAACCCCTCCCCTCCCAGAGAGGATGGGCTCTACCAAAGCAAACAATTTTAATTGTCATCTTCCGTGGAAAACTGAATCCAGTCATCCCCCACTGAAGTGAGTGCCAACATACTTCTCTATATATGGCTGGATGCTTATTTTAGCAAATTGGCTGCATGAAAAAGGGAAGTTTCTTGGGTAAAAATCTGCCTACAAATGATGCATAAGCTTCTTGGGTTATAAATTCCGAGCTGACTATTTCAAAGCCTGCATAAAGTAATTGGGACAAATCTGTTTCCCTTTGAATTTGATTAAGAGTGATAATTCCATACTAATACTCTCTTAAGGCGGACTTGTCAGGCTTGGCTGAATGGATGCTGCATTATCTTTCAGTTAAATCACCAGTCTCTTGGTACCCTGGTTGTAAGACTGGGCTCTCCTTTGGGAAGTATTTGTTCATCTTCAAGGGCTATGCGACAGCACTGTTTGATGTGGACCGTCAAGACAAAATTACTGTGCTCCAGATGTTACGGTTTAACTCGAAATGTTTGTACGTAGGGATTTCCTTGGTCGTTGAAGAGAAGAGAATCAAAACAGACTCAGTCACTCATGCGTCTATTTCTAGCACACACTTTGCTCTGATAGGCTTTAGGAGGAGGATTTCGAGAGACGCTTTTATAAACAGGCATTTGTTTTCCAAGGAGTTTTGTTTATTGGGTAACATGGAGAGCAGACCTTTTCAAGACTAACATTTTGTTAAAAAGGGAACTGTTGATTTAAACTATCAGCAGCCCCCCCGGCCCAGCCTCGCCCCTGCCTCTCCCACTCAGCACTAACTGATCTTCCTGTTTCACCAAGAGCAGAGAGTAAAGAGGGAAATTCTATTCAATACCCCTCAGAGCAGCCAGTGGTGGGGACATGTGTGTCCCGTGTCAAAGGCTGACTGCTGCCCACATGCGCAGGAGCATGACTAAGCCAACATGATTTAGGCTCAGTCCGCGTCAACCACAGGAAGAGGGATTCTAGTAGCATGAGCAAGACACAGAATCACACTACTGACACCAACCGATGTGAACCGAGAATTCCTTCTCCGGTGGAGAAAAGGCCTAAAAGTCTCTGTGTCTTCTCAGTGGAGCCCTACACATGTACAGCCCCGTCCTGCTGCCACCGAAGTCAGTGTCAAGCCTCCTGCCAACCTCAGTCAGACAATTACGGGCCCTTCTAGGTCACCCTAAAGTGAGCTTACACAGGTGCCATGTGCTAGACAGCCCCACAAACAAACCAGAAAGCAAAGTGTGCAAAGCAAAGGGGGTTAGTTTCTATAGAGGAGTTCCAAAACTATGCACCCCCCCCCACAAGCCTTCTCCCACACACTCTAAATAGAGTAGGGGAGTCCTTTAACCCTTCGCAGGTAAGGACACGCCCCTGCAAGGCTACTTGTATCAGTAAGGGTTTGCTCAAAGTCCATCAACAGCAATTCCAGTGGGTTCAGATGGGCCCCCTGCCTATAAAGCCCCTTGCAGCCTTGCTCTCATGCAGACCCTTTGCGACCAATACCTCCTTTAGCCCCGCTGCCTCCCCATCATCTCCAGATGGCCAAGGGAATGACTCTCATCTATCTCTGCCCAGCCCGATTTCGCTTTGGGGTACTATACAAATGTTTTATAATATTAATAATGTCAGTGGGAGTTCCGCTTGGCCAGTAGGGGGAGCCAGCCTTCCCCCTCCAATCGGCTCTCAAAGCTAACAAGCCGAAGCTAGTGATGGGAAACCTTTGGAAGGTTCGGGGTGCAGAGGCATCTGGAGTTTGAATGGTAGCAGGTGGAGTCTCCTCCATGTGAGCTGCTGATCCTGGATAACCCCATCCCTCCAAGCTTTTGATCTTTAGGGAGCAGGGAAGTCCAGCTGCTTTCGTGTGATGTGTCTGGGGGGAGTAGGCAGGGCCAGTCCCAGCTCTGCAGAGGGTAGCTCCCTCTTTTTTCCCTTGTGATTCTCTGTCTCCCCAACTGCTCCTCCCCCATCCCTATCCCCTTTTCATCCTGTCTCTTTCTTTACCACACTTGCCTAGCCAGACTGCTAGCCATGGAGGTTGCTACTGCCACCTAACACAAGTGGCTTTTAAATGCAATGTAACAGGTGCATTGCTTTATGGCTTTATCACGTGATTATTGTGGGAACGTAGGCAGAGTCACTGTGAACTAGTACAACCAGGTACTAGTGGATACACTCAATGAACCCAGCAAACCATGTCGGTCTCAGACTGCCAATATGAAATTCAGCCAGGTCACTGAGCTCAGATGCTAAGAATTCACCCCATCAGCAGACTGATATGAACGAAAGTTAAATGTTTTGAGTGGTGTTTTGTTCCTCTGCATTAAGGACATGGACATTAACATGAGTGTAGCAGAGAGGCACTGCTACCACCCCAGACCCTTTCAATCGTCCCCAGAGCCCTGGGAAAGCAGTGGTGGGGCTCCGGTGGCTATTTAAAGGCTCCAGGGCTGCAGCAGCCACTACCCCGCAGCCCTTAAAATAGCCGTCACAGCCCTGCCACCGCCTCCCCAGGGCTCCAGCACCAGGGCTCCGGGGACTATTTAAAGGGTCCGGGGCTCCAGTAGCCGCTACTGCACTGGGCCCTTTAAATCACCCCCGGAGCCTGCTGCAGCCCTGGGGTAGTGGTGGAAGGGCTCAGACAATGATTTCAAGGGCCAGGGGCTCGGCTGGTGCTACCTCCCCAGGCTCTTTAACTTGCCGCTGAAGCACCGCCGCCTCTACCCCAGGGCTCTGGGGACGATTTAAAGGGCCCGGGGTGGTAGCGGCAGCCGGAGCCCAGGGCCCTTTAAATCACCGCCTGAGCCTCCAGCTGCTGCTGCTACCCTGGGTCTCCAGCAGTGTGGCTCAGGTGGTGATTTAAAGGGCTCAGGGCTCCCACTGCTGCTACCCTCCAGGGTCCTTTAAATCACCATGCAAGCCCCGCTGCTGGAGCCCTGGGGTAGCAGCAGTGGGGCTCTTGGCTGCTGCTACTACAGAGGAGCCCTGGACCCGTTGAAGCTCCGCTAGAGGCCAGGGTCCCCTCCGAAGGTGATTTAAAGTGCCTGGGGCTCCGTTGCAGTAGCAGCACCTGGAGCCCCAGGCTTTTTAAATCACCCCAGGGCTCCCAGCCTCTGCAGCTGGTAGCTAGGGGGTGATTTAAAGGGCCCAGGGCTCCCAGCTGCTGCTACCACAGCCCCAGCCCCAGGCCCTTTATTTCCTGATTTAAAGTGCCCAGGGATTTAAAGGCTCCGCCTCTTCTGGTAGAGGCCCCACCCCCTCCCAAGGACTCCAGAGTACTGGTAAGTCCTTTAAGTTACTTTCACCCCTGGTCCAAAGGAATCTGTAGCAAGCCAAACAGTAATTGTTCTCAACTAGCAGAACTTTTGGGCTAGACCGGCTGTCCCACCGAAGGATTTGCCAGCACGTTTTGTGCATAGGACTTGCTTGTTTCCAGGTACCTGGTGTCTCTCCATTCAGACCTTGGGGAGGAATAAAAGCTGGGGTGGGAGGAGATAACTGAGGGGGTTTGTGGGAGGCAGACCAATTGTAGGGAGTACAGTGATGTGGTAGAGGGAATGAAGAAGATCCATCAGGTTCCTACTCATTCTAGATGGACAACCAGGCTTTGGAACAGAGCAATGGGTCTCTCAGGCTACTGGCCCTCCAGATGAAACCAAAAGGGACCAATTTAAGGATCTTGGGATCTTCTGGAATTTGTACAAAGGATGGGGCCTGAAGCCTGTTCTGCAGGCCGAGAAGGGAGTGGCATTCCTTGTGCATGCTGCATGCTCATCTCTACAGGCATTAGAATCATGCCCAAAGCCATCTGCGTGTGTGCCCATGTTGGAAGGCGGAGCAGGAGAAGGCCTGTGTGAGATGTATGGGGGATTGCAGCCTATGGGGGTAGGGCCATGAAGTGGGGGATCTGTGGGGAACAGTGAGGGCTGAAAGGGATTGATTTGTCCTGGGCTCTTTTGGGTAGGTGCGGAGCGGGGGTGCAACCTCCTGATCCGTGCAGTTCCCTGACTGTGTGTAAAACTGTTTCTCTGCTGTCCCTGCCCCTCCTGCAGCCCTCTCCAACAGCCTCAAACTGACCTGCCTCTTTAGGATCTGTCATCATTTATGATTTGCATCCTGGTAGTGCCTGCTAGCCCCTACAGAGATCTGGGTCCCATTGTGTTAGGAGCTGCACATGCTCATACTGGGACACAGACAGTCCTTGATTAACATGCCCAAAGCCCCCAGGGCATCTGTGGCAGAGCTGGGACTTGAACCCAGAGTCCTAGCCCAGGGTCTCGCATTTGCTGTCGATACCAGAATGATGGTGGCTGTGAACCTCCATTGCCTCATTCCTCTGAGCCAGGCAGCATTTTGAGGGGGGAGAATTGTATATTCCAAGCCCAGCTTAAACCAAACACACCCTGCAGTCATCTCTTGGATCCTTCCGAGCAGCCCTGGAATCAGGAGGCATGTTGATGTAAGGGCAGCTCTAAGCTGAAAACACATCCTCTCCTGGTGTTATGTTCTCCTCTCCCCTCCTCTTCCACTCAGCATGCCAGCAACATAGCCAGCACCTGTAGCCACAGATGAGGTGTGCTTGGCAGCTGCACAGACCAGATGCCAAGCGCTAATGTATTTTTCCAGTAATAGCATCTGGATCTCAGGCTGGCTTCCTGCTGGCACCTGGATCCACTGCTGTCTAGGGTGGTGGTCTTGGAACCGCCTGCTGCTCTGAGGTAGGACTGGCTGCCGAAGAACTGTCTGAGAGGAAGGCACTCGCTGTTCAACTTGCTGTGCGAGAATGAGCTCTGCTGATGTTTCCAAGGCTATCCACATAGAAGGCCCTTTTATAGCATGAAAGGAATGTTCCTCCGATCTCCGCCCAGCCCCGTTTGGAGTAGTGTGTTCTAAGTGAGCCATGCAGACCCCCTCTCTTCTCTAGGCCTCACTTGGGTGTTAAGGGTTCTTGGTAAATCCAGAGTAACACAGGCTGCCTCTAACCCTTACACTGGGAATATTTTTATCTGCAGCTCACCAGAGGCCTTTCATAGAATATCAGGGGTGGAAGGGACCTCAGGAGATCATCCAGTCCAACCCTCTGCTCAAAGCAGGACCAATCCCCAGACAGATTTTTGCCCCAGATCCCTAAGTGGCCTCCTCAAAAATTGAGCTCACAACGCTGGGTTTAGCAGGCCAGTGCTCGAACCACTGAGCTATCCCCCCTGCTGAGCAAGCCCTACAAACTGTATCTTTTGGTGCTCTGGGGTGAATATACATTCACCCTCCCACCAACATTAACCAATGCCCAAGTAGGCAGGTCCAGGAGAGTTTCAAATTTGGTGCTTAGTCCCTTGGCTTTCCTTTGCTTAGACAGACATAGAAGGAGCTTTTAACACAACGCTGTGTTTGTTCATTCTTATAAATTCCCTATTGTCCTAAGCTCCTTTATGCTGCTCCGGTGTTTAGCGGGAGCGCCCCTGAGCTGCGATGGAGAATCGATGCCAGTATATTAAATTCGCATAAACAGATTGGTGCTAAATTCAGGTTTGGGGTAACTGAGAACTCCCTTCAAGGTCAATGAAGTGGTGCCTATTTATGTCAGGTCTGAATTTGGCTAATCAATTAGTGCCGCATGGTATCTCCAGCCCATGTCACCATTGGATAACTTAACACTGTCACTGTAAAACTAGATGTCAGGTTTGTGTGACTGTAGCAGGGTGGCTACCTTGCTCCTGCCCTAAAGGGCTTAAAACAGCCCTGGGGGAAGGTTGTGGCTGGGAACTGCTAAGCCTGGGCTGATTGGGAAGTGGCTGCAGCTCGGCCACGCCCCAATCAGGTCACAGCTGGCCTGTATAAAGAGGCTGGGAGCCAGAAGCTGGGGAGTCTCTCTCTGCCTGTAGAGGGAGAAGGGCCTGGCTGTAGGGAGCTGGAGACACGGTACCTGAGTGGGGCAGGGATGGGAACAGGCTGAGGAGCTGGGGAGCTCCAGCCTGGAAAGCCCCAGGCTGTGGCCTAGCATTGGGCTAACAGGTACTGGGGGTTGCAGAGGGCAGCCCAGGAGTAGGCCAAGGCATCAGGTCCAAACCCAACCTTGCCAGTGATGAGTAGGCTGATCCTGCAGTCTGCCCCAGGGTGTGGGGCTAGATGATGACGGTCAGTAGCCTTATACTGAGGTGCGGCGGGGATAGAGGGTGGAGGTTCCCCAGGGAGGAGAGACCCTAAGGCTGAGAGGTTACTGCCAGGGGGCAGCACCTCAGGTAAAAGGGCACTGGGGTCCAGGAAGGGACACACAGATCACTGGCCTGCAGGAGGTGCCTCAGGGATGAGTCCGCACCTCTGCAGAGACATACTGTAAATTGTACCGTAACTAGTTGATTCTATCTCCCCAGCTACCTCTATGGGTTTCATCATCATGGTTCAGAGGATAACGAGACACTCTTTGTTCCTCGCTCCTTTGGCTTTAAAAGAACAGCCTCTCCGTGCAGTGCGCCATCAAAGCAGCAGGCTTCACATCAGTCAGGCTGAGAACTCTTTGTTCTTGGATGCTGATTACAATGTGGTTGCTAGGACAAAGATCTATGAGCCAGCATAAATCATTGTTTAAAGTTTTCAATGACAGCACGGGGGAAACAGTTTAAGGATCATTTAATAAAACCCACATTGTTTCAATTCAAAAGCTTTAAAAAGATCAATATCAGGAGCCAACTGAATCCAGACCTTCAAGGCAACAAGTGGAACTATTAATCTGAGACTCACCACTTAGACAGAAACACAGGAATCAGGGCTGGACAATGGACTAATCCACCAGTAGTTTGACTTGTGGGCCATTCTTGCAGGATTTGGGATTCTGTGCTATTCACTCCATCCTTTGGGAGGGAAACTATTTTATAGATCAAGGAGACCCCACTGGAGACTCCAGTATGGGGCCCTCAATGACAATTGAGAAAATAATGGATTTTTTGGTTCACTGACAATTTAGAAAAAGAAATTAAACAAATTCATTTTAGGTCAAACAATGTTTCATTCAACCCAGAATGAAACATTTCATTTCAATTTTGAGCCTTTAAACATGTGTAATGATCTTAATACATTTGAGGAAAATATCAAAACAAAAAGTAATTTTGAACTGAAACACTGAAATTTTGTTTCAAAAATGCCAAAGCGAAATATTTTGACTTTCCTGTTTTTTTCTGTTTTGTTTTTTGTGACATCACAATTTGGTGACACCGACGCACATTCACAAAACATTTCGAGGTCACCAATTTATTGCAGTGAAAAATTTCACCTGAAAAACCCAGCACCACTCTCAATATATTCCTTTACCCCCATCACATTTGGAAAGCTGTAGGTCTGCGGTTACGTGTAGCCTGGGCCGCATGTGGGCTGCCACCAAACTGGTTGGTTTAAACCAGGGGCAGACAACCTATGGCACACGTGCTGAAGGCGGCAAGTGAGCTGATTTTCACTGGCACTCACGCTGCCCGGGTCCTGGCCACTGGTCCGGGGGCCTCTGCATTTTATTTAATTTAAAATGAAGCTTCTTAAACATTTTAAAAACCTTATTTACTTTTCATACAACAATAGTTTAGTTATATATTTTTGACTTATAGAAAGAGACCTTCTAAAAACTTTAAAATGTATTACTGGCATGCTAAACCTTAAATTAGAGTGAATTAATGAAGACTCGGCACAGCACTCCTGAAAGGTTGCTGACTCCGGTTTAAAATATAGTATCAGAACAAGAATCCATTATAATTAAATGGATTAAAATGAGGAAGGTGGTATAGAAGAGGTATTAGGGCTGAAAGCAGCCTGTGGTCAGACATCCCGCAGGATAGATAGATTGGTCTAGTTTCCTGTCAAAACTCAATTTAGCAGGATCATGCAATTTTCCTGGTAGAGATGTACAACTCAGTGCCAGGTCCCAGCCAGAGGCATGATTGGTTTTATTGTGCCAGCTGCTGTCTTGGCAGACAATATATTCCCATTTCCCATTTAGTAACAAGAGAGAAGTTTGGAAGTTTCACAGGCTGTCTTGTTTAGATTGTACGAGCTTGTTATCCGCATACACATCTGTAGTCCCCCATGTCACTCAACGAGCAATCAGAGGGATTTGGGCTGTTTTTGGTTTTCCAGCTTTTTTTAGAATTCATAGGAACAGGAGATGATTGCTCTGAGTGAGAGTTAAAGGGCGAGATGCGGTGTTCCCAACTCTCATGATTATATTGCAAGATTTGGTGTTTTCCTTAAAGCCCCAGCTCTCGGAGCCTTGTGATTAGGTGAGAATCTCAGCTTTCATTTAGAAAAACTAAGTTTCCAGCCTTGGAGCGGTGGGGAAAAAGCTTGAAAATGTGACCCAAGTGTATTGTAAAGGCTTAGAAATCAGGAAGCAAGGAAAAAGAAACCAAAATATATGTGTGTGTGTGTGTGCGCGCGCGTGTGTTTTAAAACCATTATTTAAAGCTAATCATGATTTTGGGGGACCTGACTCATGATTTTTTTAACCTTTGGGGTTGCTAACATTTATACTACTCATGTACCCTGAATGTAGCATTCTTGAGGAATAACAGAGCCCCAGGCTTCAGTTTAATGTTTTTTATTTAACAGTTACACCAGCAACTTGATGGATGAAACTGGACTCAGTCTCTCATTAAGATACTATCTCTATGTGTCTCACTCGCGTAATTCCTGCTGCATACCTGCAGGGTCCACAAGATGGGACTAAGCCACACTCACTAGGGCCTGATGCTGTGCAAGTATTTTATAGTCTTAAAATTTGGCTCAAGGGTTGGCAACTTTCTAATCCCACAAAACTGAATACCCCTGTCCCGCCCCTTTCCTTGCCCCTTCCCTGAGGCCCCGCCCCCACTTGCTCCATCCCCCCTCCCTCCATTGCTTGCTCCCCCCACCCTCACTCACTTTCACTGGGCTGGGGCAGGGGTACAGGGAGGTATGGGCTCTGGGCTGGGGGTGTGGGCTCTGTGGTGGGACTGGGAATGAGAGGTTTGGGGTGCAGGAGGGGGCTCAGGGCTGGGGCAGGGGGTTGGGGTGTTGTGGGGAGTGTGGGCTCTGGGAGGGAGTTTGGGTGCAGATGGGGACTCTGGGCTGGGGCAGGGGGTTGAGGTGAGTGTGGGGCTTGTGGTGCGGGGTCCTGGCAGTGCTTACTGCAGCTCCTAGGACTCGGCCGCCAGGTACTTGCAGCCCCAAGGCACATGGGCTGCCAGGGAGGCTCTGTGCACTGCCCTCACATCTGCAGGCACCACCTCCACAACTCCCATTGGTCCTGGTTCCTGGCCAATGGGAGTGGCAGAGCCACCACTCAGGGCGGGGACAGCACGCAGCGCCTCCCTGGCTGCCAATGTGCCTACCTTAGCTCCAGACCTCTGCTGCGTCGCTGACTGGATTTTTAATGGCCCAGTCGGCGGCGCTGACTAGAGCCGCCAGAGTCCCTTTTCGATTGGGCATTCTGGTATAAAACCAGACGCCTGGTTTACCGGCTTCCAGGATATGAAATGTTGTATCAGTCAAATCAAAGTAAATTAGTACTAAACCCACGTGTGATGCGGTGCCCTTTCCACATTGGGCTCTCAGGGATTAATAGAGCCCTAGGGAGGCTGTGTAGGAAGCAGTCAATCACAGAAGGGCTTATAGAGGCAGCCAATCAGGGCTGAGCAGGCCCATATAAGAAGAGCTGCAGTACAGAGCACTGTCAGTCACCCCCTGGAGCTTGAGGAGGAGTGGCTGCCTTTCAGGCTGAGGGCAGCAAGCACCCTGGACAGAGCAGTGCTGCAGGCAGAAACCCAAGGAGCTAAAGGCAGCTCCTGGTGCGCTGCAGGGATCTGCAGGCTGAGGCCCTGAGGCAAGGGCAAAGAGTGTGCTGGGGCCGCAGGGAAGTGGCCTACGGAGATGTCCTCAGGAGTCAGCAGGAACAGAGCAAGTGATGGCCATCTACAGGGTCCCTGGGCCGGGACCCGGAGGAATGGGCAGGCCTGGGTCCCCCCCGCCCACACTGAGGAAGTGCCTGGACTGAGGGACTGTGATACTATCTCCCGGAAGGTGGGGAGCACGGAGTGTGGCACAGCTGGAGGGCACTGTTGCCAACTTTCACGTAGTAAATCAGCATCCTGATTTTCACAATAAGCCAAAAATCAAGCTAACTCCATTTCAAAACAAACCAAAACAAACCAATCCCTAAGAATCCAACACTCTATGTGACTACATCCCCCCAGTGTGAAATCTGGGACTGTGGTGGGCCCACTGTGCACCCCTGACTCTCTCCCCACACCCCTCGCCCTTGCTTGCCGGGAGCTAATCAAAAAAGAAGCAACAAGCAAAGAGCTACTAGCCAACAAGCAACGCATAAGCCAGTTTAAGCCAAAAACAAGCCCAATTTCTGTGTTTTCCCCCTGGGTTTGCCATGTCTCCTGGAGGGCTGTGTCACGAAGAGGATACCACAGTCCTGGGAGTGACCTGGAGCAAAGGTGACAGCGGGAGAGACACCGCCAGCAGGAGGCGCTGCAGTGGTGAGTCGCACCCCATCACACCAAGTACAAACCCTTCCCGTGTTATTTGTTTACTAGCAGGGAGCAAAGTTTGTCCAGAGGAGAAAACAGTTGGGGAGAGAAAGCTCTAAGGCCCAGTTCTTCCCTGCTTTGTCCCTCGCCTAGGCGTTTATACCTGTGGAACAAGAAGGAAGAGCACTATTGCCATTCGCCGGTGTGACTGGAGAGTTCTTGTGGTAGCAGTTTGCACAGGTATCAATGGCTACACAAGGCAGCAGAGAACTAGACCCACAAATACGGGTGAGCTAAGGCCTGTGGAAGCCAAAGTAGCAAAAGTAAATCAGCCCCATGGGAGCTCAGTTCTTATCCAAGAAGCATCTCTAAGATCTCAAAACAGACTTGTTTGCTAGTCTCCAATTATTACACTCGGCTGCCTTAAAACCTTGGCTCAGTAGTGGGAGGAGGACGCTCTCCTAGTCACCCACCCGAAAGACACTGGGTGGCATCCCTCTGCCAATTTCTGATGACTTGCTGTCCTCTCTCATCACTTCCTCTTCTCCAGTCGTGAGCAAGGAGATGACTGAAGGGGGCCAGAGCCCAGACTGTATTGCCATCACAATTCTCTGATTTTTCTTGGCAAGCCCCATTTCTTTCCCTTTTCTGCTTCCTGATGGCTGTGTACTTTCAACCCCTCCGTTCAATCTGCGTTCTGAGCTGGAGGTCTGCATGAAATCAGTTCTCCAAACGTTGAACTGACCTTTCAGCAAATCTAGTCATTCTTCCCGTGAATCCTCAGGTGGAGCTTCTCGGTCATTTTATCTTTCAGCGGGACCAGCAGCTAGATTTATTTGGTTTAAACTTAGTTCTGCCTCCCTTGATTAGTTTATCTTATGTTGATAACTGCCATCTACTTTGAATTACAGACCATGCCTAGGTAGTTATTGCAGTATATATAGCAACCCTCCCGGCTCCCATGGGTCTGCTTTACTTTTGCTAACATTTGGCTTCCACACTCTCTTGGTAGATTTCACGATCAGATTCATTGCTTTGTCAAACTCAATCACTGATACGTACAACCCATCATGGTTCCTTTTTCTGCTGTCTGCTAGTCTGCAATTTCCTGGCCAACACTAAAGCCCATGAAAATTGCTCTGAATTAATCTTTTTTTCATCTGCTGCTCTTCATGTGAAATGTAGGAGCTTGCTAAGGTGTTTTCTAACACTATGTGTTGCGTTCATAGATGCATTTGCTAAATGACCAAAAATACTCAGGTGTTTTTGTTTTGTGTTTTCAAAACGTTGCTTCTCTTCTGAATTCTGAAATCAATTATGTTTGCTTGAGAAAGCATGGGGCCATGTTTTTTTAAAATCGTATAACTTGTCTTTAGATCTGTTTTCTTGCATAATTGCACTATTCTATTGTTAGGATACCAAAGGATGAGAGTGAATGGCTTGTAAAAGGAGACAAAATGCTTGTACAATTCAGCAACTGGGTGTTGGCAGACTAAAGGAACTTGTGTTAACAGGACATATTGGCAGAGTTAAGGTTACCTGGCCACCTTTGTGCATTTCGTGGTTTTCAGAAGTTTCAATTTTGCTCAACTCAGTGTTCTGCATGGGGACAATATACCACCAAGCAAGCTTAACTCTGCACTAACAGTTTTTTGCCATTGAATTTTCTAATTTTTTTTAAAAGGAAAAGACACGGTATTAGTAGGAGTTAGCAGTCATTTCGGCAATTGTATATATCATGTCCTGCAGTTTGCATATTGAGCCAAATCAGGCTGTAGTCAGGAATCCCCGTGTCACGGTATGCTCCCTTAGCGGTTAAGGTGCCTGCGCAGTCAGTGTCAAACTTACACACTGTGCATCTTTGGAAACACCACATTAATCTGCCTTGTGATCAAGAAGTAGCCATTTGCCTCCACCTTCCCCTGGGGCTAGTAAAATACAGATTTTCTAAAACACCTAGTCCAAAGCTTGCCTACCACCTATCCTCATTACCCAACTCCTCCACAGCTGCAACTCTCCTCCCTGTCCCCTCTTTCCCCACCCCACAAAGTCCTCTCTGTCTCTGGCTCCTCCACACCCAACAAAAATGTTAGTTAGACCGGCTGCTGAGTATTCTGTTATGTTCACAGTAAGCCTTCCCATAAAATAAAGACACTTAATATTATAACAGACACAACTTGTAGCAAGCAACATGGCTTCTTCAATCTTTCTTGCACAAGGGTACAAAGGTTTGGCCTGGAAATGGCCATGGCAGGATGTTTACCAGGGACAATGGCCCTTGAATTACCCAGACGAGCAGAAAGAGGCTGCACGTATTGCCACATGTGCCCTGTAATCCTTCCAGACCGCACAGCTACACAAGCGAAGGCGTGAACCTGTTCATGAAGACGGTTCACAGTTTGGGCCCCCCAAAGACTTAGCAGGCGCCACACACTATGATGAGTAAAAATTGACCGATTGAGACCAGTTTCACCTGCATCGCAGCAATCGTTTGATCTCTAGCTCTGCGCCAAAAAACCTCCACCTAGAAACTTCTTTTAAAAAGTGACTGTATAATACAGAGAGAGGGAATTGCTTTGTTAACCAGGACCCAACCAGTATACAGCTGTAGAGATACCTATCGGTAGTCACAACTACTCCCAGAGGCAAACAGGAAGTCGGCATAGTTCTCAGAAAATGGGTGGATGCTGAGCACTTTTGAAAAACTGCCCCTTTAGTATGTTGCCTAAATGGGAGCTGGGATCTTTGGAAAATCTGGTCCCAGCTGAGCCTTATTGAAAATTCCAGACTACAATTCTGTCCTTCAAAATTCTTGAGCATCTCCAGAAGAAAGGATGTCATGCTTACGAAAATGCCAGCTGGTCCACGGAGCAGTACGCCAGTATTAAGCACCATGGCACTTTCCGCCATCCCTCCCACTCCATTAGCTGCTCCATTCTTGATAGTATGAGCAGGAAGCCTATTCATGTTGGCAAGGATCCTGCTCTGAGGAAGCACATCTAGGAACCAACATAACACTGGATCTTTACTACTATTTCAGAGGATGGATGGGAAACACGTAGGGAGTATTGCATTAGCAAAACCGCCGGCAAGCCAACTTATTTATGGCAAGAAAAGGGGTGTAGTCAATAAAACATCTCCACACACTTGATGTGAGCTGTATGTCAGTGACAGAATAATGGATGGGGTGAATCCCTAGGAAATTTTGGATCTTGAATGCTTTCAGATGCTGTGTTAAATCTTTTATTAAAAGGGCGTTCAGGGAAGTTTTCCCCAGAAACATTTGCTTTATATATGCTTCATTTTCTAATTAAATTCTGCAAGGTTGACCAGGAAAAAGGGAGGGCCACACAGCCTGCCAGTAACGACATTAAGCACACATTGAAATTTCCACTTTGTTATAGTAAGAAAAGCCAAGTGAGCATATTGATAGCACAGAACGTAAAGGAGCTTTCTACTACAGCCAGCCCACCAGGCCCGGTGCAACCACTAGGCAAACTAGGTGGCCACCGAGGGCGCCTAGTGGTTGAGGGCCTAAAAGCCCGCTCAGGCAAGGAGGTGGAGTAGAGGTGAGCTGGGGTGGGGGGAGCGTGGGGAGGGCCGCCCGCAGTAACGGGGGGGTGGCACACAGGGGAACTAGTCCCAGCCCCACGTCACCTTCACTCTGCCTCCTCTGCTGAGCACACAGACCCCACTCTAATTCTCCTCCAATCAGCGCCGCAAACCTGGGAGGGGAGGAGAATTAGAGTGGTGCCGGCAAGTTTGGCAGAGGACACCTGGGTTGGGCTCCCCGGGTGGGGTTAGCTGCTGAGGGGGAGAGCTCCCCGGGTGGAGAGAGTGGTGGGCTGGGTTAGCTGAAGCAGCAGGTGGGGTTAGCTGCCATGGAGGGGGGCCTGGAGGGCTTCTCCTCCGGGAGGTATTACTGGGAGGTGGAGGTGGTGGATGGGGGATCCTGGGCTGTAGGGGTAGCCAGAGAGTGGGAGGGGTGGGGTTAGCTGGGTGGGGGGGTGGCGCAAGCTGGAAGTTTTGCCTAGGGCGCAAAACTTCCTTGCACCGGGCCTGCATCCCACACATGATGGTAACAGGCGGTGCCTCCTACATGAGACCAGCTGATGAGTATAGCATCCAGTGACTGAACCACACGGCTCATGTTCATGCAAGTGGGGGGTCGGGATGGTGCACCTGGGAAGTGATAACCCGGTGGCAGTGTGCAGACCTTTACTGGAGCTCTCGTGGCAGGTTAAACCACCTCCCGCTATTTGGCACGCATACACAAGAGTCAGCACTCAGACCAAGGCCCCAATCCTGCAACTAACTCTGCCCAGGGGAAGCCCGTGGAAAGTGCAGCCCAGAATCAGGGCCCAAGTGACAAGAGCATGAGCAGAACTTCATTGGGCTGTCCCATGGGGAAGTGCAAAATTCTACTTTAAATAACATGCGAACAGTGGCCCACTAGAGGCAGGTCAACATTTCCTGGGGAAATAGTTAAAAAATTCCTTAGCAATAAAGACAATTTTTTTTTCCCTCAGCATAAAGAACATCCAGCAATAGTTCTGATTAACATTGCCTCCCCATCTTGTTACCAGCCAAAAGGCAATGTTGGGAAATAAGGGGAGAGAGACATTTACCATTCCACCTGGCGAGTGTGGATTTCAGGCAGGCTGGCTGCTAGCTTTCTTGGCAACTTGCGGCCTGCTCTTCCCAAGGTGATTGCTAGCACTAGCCACTCCCATTTCTCACATTACCTCCTCTTGACATGGTATTTTCAAGGCCCCTCAATCTGGAATGAGGGTCTGGAATTCAGGCGCAGGGCCTTCTGCCACACAGGGCCAGATTCTCAAAAGTGCTCAGCACCCATCTGACAGCCTATGTGCTGAGACGGCTTGCAAAAATCGGGCTGCTTATTTCAGTGCCCAGAGGAGAGCGCACAGCTCTTTGGAAAGTCTGGGCCTCATATGCCCAGTGCCAGGTGCTTTCGAATACGATTTATGTCCCAACGCAACAGCATTCTGCCATTCAACGCCCTGCCCTCCACAGAGCTGTGAGATGTCAGTTGGGTCAATGAAAGGACACGCAAGTCGCTAATACAGAAGACGTCTCATTGCAGCACCAGAGGAATTACCCAGCAGCCAACTTGCAGTAGGAGAAAAATGCTCCCCTGACCACCAGGTGGACAAGGAACAAGCATGGTTGCCTATCTATTGCCTTTGCCTCCATCCAGCCTATCAGACCATTGCTCTACAGGAAGCACAGAACCTCATGCAACTCGCATGTATTGCCTAGACCTAGCGGCAGATTTGCCATTGGACTGACGGGGCCTGTGTCCAAGGGCCCCGGCCAACTGGGGGCCACCGGAAAAGCCCCGAGCCCCGGAAGAAGAACCAGGCAGGGTGGGGGAAGCCCCCACGCCCCAGAAGAAGAGCCAGGCGAGGGGTGTGGGGGAAGCCCCAGCACCTGGACCCCAGTTGCGTCCTGGGACTGGAGGAGTTGTTGCTCCCTGCCATGGCCTCAGGGCTGGGGGAGCGCTCACTTCCTGCTGTGGCCCCAGGGCTGTGGCGAGCAGGCAAGGCAGAGCTTCTTTGGTCTTGGGGGGCAGAAAGGAGCAAATAGGTTGTGGGCCACAATGGGCGGGGCAGAGTGGGGAGAGACCGTGGGTGGAACAGGGGCAGGGCTGCAGGGGGAAGCAGCAGAAGGGGTGGGGCCATGGGCAGAGCTGCAGGCGGAAGAGGTGGGAAGGACCCTCCCACACACACACACTTGCTCTTGCTCAGGCCCCCACAAAACCTTAATTCACCTCTGCCTAGACCTAACACTGACTATTCATCTAAGGGGCGGTTTTAGTCCCATCTGTCTTGATGGTGCCTCTGAACCATTAGAGCAGGATCTTTGGAATGATGTCAGATGACCCCGTCAGGAGAAGGGACACCAGATGGGGTGGGCCGCTGTTCTGAAGCTGTGCAGAGAATGATCTCTCTCAGCTGCATGGCTGGCTGGTTCTTGCTCACATGCTTGGGGTCTGACTGACTGCCATTTTGGGAATTGGGAAGGAATTCCCCCCGGGGTCAGATTAGCAGGGATCCTGGGTTTTTTTTCCACCTCTGCAGCTTGAGATGTGGGTCACTTGCTAGGGTCATCTGGGCACATCCCACCAAATCACTTCCCTGCCGTTGCAGGGGCTTCAGGCACTGGTGCATTTTGGTCCCTCTTGTTCTCACCCGGTGGCACACAACAGTTTAGTCTCCTGAGGACTGTAAAACTTTAATCCAGGTTATTGGGCTCAATACAGGGGTGACTGCGTGGGGCTTAGCAGTCTGGGATGTGCAGGTGGCCAGACTGGATGGCCTGGTGGTCCCTCCTGCCCTTAAATCCTACATACCTATTTGTTTCCTTCAGCTTTTACGTACCGGGCAGGAATGTCTGTGGTCTTGCTTGCTCTTGATTTAAAAGGGGAGGGAGGCGGGGGAAGGCGAGTGTGTGTGCAAACCCCATCCCTGTGGCGGTGAGGGAAGAATTAACCCACGTTCCTACAAAAGGACCACAGCTTCCTGCCCTCATGGCAGGAATTTGCAAGGGATCAGGGCAAGGTCTGCTGTGGAGGAGAGGGGGCTTAGCAGCCCTCACCTGTCTCCTTAAAAGGGGGCAGTGGGATATAAGGGTGCTTCTGGGCTGAGCTACCTTTGTGTAGGATAAAGTAAATCCAGCTCCTTTTCCGTTTGCTATGTACCCCTGTGTAAAGGCTTTGTCTGCTTTAGCTCTGCATGCCCAGGCATCCCACAATGGCAAATCAGAGCAACTCTGAATTGTCAGTGGTAACTGGAGAAATAGGGTGGTAATGGATAATTAAAGGATGCAGCCTGTCTTCAGGCAGAGAAGAAATCTGGTGGCCACATGTATTTTCCTCCAACTTGATGACTATGATGAAAGATGTCATGCTAAGAAACTATGGAGAGCAAAGACACACAGATCAGCATTTCAACAGAAAACACAGCTTTGGTGTTCCAACATGTGCTGAACTTTGGAATGTGCACCTTGTAACACAGAAATGTACATCTGCAAACTAAAGAAACATCCTTGGGTACACACACATTTTATACCATTACTGGTGGGAAGACCAGGAGGGGGCTTTTTTGTCCCTGACAAATTGCAAGGGGAGCCCCAGTCCCAATTGTTCCATTTTGGTCTCGGAACATAAGTCCTTGAGTTACAGCAATTCCCAAGATCTTCAGTAACTAGTCAGTCCTGAACCACTTGTCCCAGTTCCGCAAGGACAAACCCCAGAAGGTGGGAAGTGTCCTGGCCAGATTTAGCTGACAGAATAGGATGCATTCAGTTCTGCCCTGAGGAAAAAATTACTGGTCAGTTGGCAGTAATTTAGGACACGATTTTCAGAAGTGACTAGTGATTTTGGGTACCTTGAGAGACCTTCAGAGCACCCTCATCTTCCGGGCTGGGTGTATAGCATCTTCTGAAGGTCTTTGCAGAAAGTTGAGGTACCCAAGTCACTAGTCACTTTTGAAAATCTTGGCTTAATGCTTTATGGAATTTCCCACTTACAGAATTGCCTGGTTGATAGGTAAGAATGTCTAGCACCTGATTTTGCTCCTAACCTGATCTGAATTAGGAGCAATTCCACTGAAGTCACAGGAGTTAAACTGGTGTAAATCAGGTCACTGGCCATCTTCCTTTTCTCAATGAGTAGCCTGTTTCTGAAGTGATCTGCCTCAAGGGAGCACGAGTCCTACCCCCTTGAAAGTGAATATCAAAACTACCATGGACTTCAGAAGGAGCGGGATTGTGCCACATAATTATTAATAATGAGAGCAAATAGGATTGGCTAATTATTTTCCAAGTATGTGTAACCTACACGCCTCCTGAATGTGGTGTTCAGTCCTATCTAGAGACAAAAATAGACTTGCCAGGCAGCTGACTTCCAGCTCATGTGTTAGAGGCTTATGCTTTAAGCTCCAGAGGTTCACTGGTTTGATTCCCACCTGGTATTACAAGTAAGGACTTTTCTGAGATTTCAGCTGGGAAGTCTCTGAAGGTTGGGCTGTGCTTTCTAAGTTAGGGGAAGTATGTAACCCACACACCCTCTGGGTGTGGTGCTCTGTCCACTTTAGTAGCACAGAGAGCAAGTGAGAGTTAAACGAGTCTGCTCTAAAGCTTTAGCTAACAGCCAGTTGGCTTTTAGCTCATGCACTAAGCTCCAGAGGTCCCCGGTTCGATCCTGCCCACCGATGACTGGGGTCCATCAGCGTTACATAATCACTGTTAACCTCTACTGTCCTGAATCTAACTTTCCACACAGTACACCACCCTGTAGCTACCTAGCCAATGGGGCAGCTTTCATTCTATCAATTTCTTACAAAAATTATTTGCAGATGGGCACCTTCAAAACAGTCTTTTCGCCGTCTGAGCTGTGCCTTAGAAACACAAGTCTGGCAATTTGGACTTTACAGCATAAACAATTTGCAAGGTATAGGGGGAAATATATCCTAGTCTTATCAGTGGGGGCTGTAAACTCTAAGCACTACATATTCTCCTAAGCCACACTTATGTTGAAATTGAGTGTGGTGCTCTGCAGAAAAGCATATTGGGTTAAGTAAAGTTCTCAAATCGCAAACAAAACCGAAACACACAAACTGATTTGAAATGAATTACGAATATCTCTCTATATGAATATATATCACTAGGAGCGGTGCCAGGGTTTTTGGCACCCTAGGCAGGGGTCCTTCCGCACTCCCAGTCGGTGGCAATTCGGCGACGGGGGGTACTTCCGCGCTCCGGGACCCGCCGCTGAAGTTCCCTGAAGACCTGGAGTGTGGAAGGACCCCCCCGCCACCGAAGACATGTAGAGCGGAAGGACCCCCTGCCGCCAAATTGCCGCCGAAGACATGGAGCGCAGAAGGACTCCCTGCTGCCGAATTGCTGCTGAGGGCCACAAAATGCCACCCTCCCAAATCCTGGTGCCATAGGCGACTGCCTAGGTCACCTAAATGGAAGCGCCAGCCCTGTATATCAAGGCAGAGATAGGAACACATAACAGGAACTCAGGGTACTTACCAACCGCAGAAAGAGGCAGCAAGCAGCAGAGAGTTGTAAAATGGCCGCTTTAGGATTCCTGCTGCTCAGCTCTGCCAGATTTAAAGGGCTAGTCCAGAAAGATCCTATAAGAGAGTAACCTTGTCCTTAAGGGGGTTTGTAGGAGCAGGAAGCTAGTAAGGAAGGTGCTGCTGAGAGCTGGTAGTAGTTGCTGTGTGCTGAATGGCATATGATTGCATTAAGCGGAGAGGGGAAAAGAGAAATCATTTAACCTCTTGAATGCAAAATTTGGTGCTATGAATGGCTCAGTTCTAATTCCATCTCTTACACTGATTTTTTATGTTCTTGGGCAAGTCATGAGGAGAAAACACTAAGTTCTAAAGGGCATTTTAACCTAGCAGAGAAAGGCATGACAAGAACTACTGGCTGGAAGCTGAAGCTGGACTAATTAAAAATAAGGCGCAAATGTTTAATAGTGAGACTGATTAAGCACTGGAGCAAACTACCAAGGGACATGGTGGATTCCCTGTCTCTTGATGTCTGCAGATCAAGACTGGATGCCTTCCTGAAATTATGCTTTAGCCAAACACAAGTTATTGGGCGCAATATAGTGGTAACTGGGTGAAATTGCCTGTGCAATACAGCAGGTCAGACGAGATGATCTAATGGTCCCTTCTGGCCTTAAACTTTCTGAATATATTTAACCTCTGTGCCTAAATCTTTCCATCTCTAAGGAGGTGAGAACTCTCCCATAAATATCTCACAAGAGTATGGTGAAAGTTACTATAGTGAATACAGCTGAAGTGCACAGTAACTAAGACCATGAAATAAGTGCTAAGTAGCATTAACACAATTTATAGCATTTAGAGAAGCATCCCATGAATGCTAGTTCAGCCCCTTGATATGTGGAATAAAAAAAGAAGTATTGGACTCCAGGCTTACGCTACAGTGGATGGTTTTGATTTTAAGTTGGATTTCGTTAGTACAATATGGCCTAAGGCAAAAATGCTCGTGACTGTAGGGACAAATTCTGGTATCTTCAAAAATGCATTTTAGCTCCATTAAATTAACTGCCTAAAGCTGCAAACACTAAAGGTCCCATCTTGTGAGCACCACGGATCATGGAAATGCTCATTCACATGCTTCACTTTTTACACCTACGTGTTTGCAAGGCCTTAGAGCCCAGAGGATTCAGGGGGCCTGGGGCAAAGCGGGGGAGTTGCGGCACTTGTACTCACCCTGCGGCAGTCCGGGTCTTCGGCGGCATTTCGGCATCAGGGGGCCTTTCAGTTGTTCGCGTCTTTGACAGCACTGAAGGGCCCCCCCTCCGCTGAAATGCTGGCCGAAGACCCGGACCGCCCCCGGGCCAGGGCTCGCGGGGCCCCTGCGGGGCCTGAGGCAAATTGCCCCCCCTCTGTGCGGCCCGGCCTTAAAGAGTTGAAATAATACCTCAGGACTCTGAAATAGCAATAACAGTTTCAACACAGATAGATTAAGTTTTGTGAATGAATTTTTAATTGTGCTAAGTGAACAATAAACTTGATCACAGTTCAGCTTGCACCTGTGTACATTAGATAACTAAAGTTACAGATTATCTGCCAAACACCTCCATACTTTGCTTGGCAGTAGGACTGAGAGACAGCTAAGCAGCAAGGGTTATTTTATTACAACAAAATTAACACATAAGCCAAGCTGCATTGCACGTGACAGGGAAATAACATAGGTAATTATAATATAGCCCTTTTAGGAGAAAACAACTGAAATGTTTAAACAAGTTTGCTAATGCAAGTCATACAACTTTACCATGTCTGAACAAGTAGCTAATATACTCCAGGTCAAAAAGAAGCATAACGTTCTAAGGATGCATTCTCAGTCTTGCTAGCTACAAAATCCATTGCCAAATAGGATACAATCCTGCAAAGTGCACATGAGCTACAAGTCACTTTTGGTCAGTAAGTTGTGAAAGGAAAATATTAACCATCCTTTTGGAAGGAAGGCAGTGGAATTAAAACTGGATCCAGTTTTTCTGCACATAGTCTTTCCAAGTACAATGGATTCCATGCAATTTAACAAAGCCAGTAGCTGCTCTGACATGTTTAAAACTCAGCAGCATAATATATTGCGAAAGGCATAATGAGTAGAAAACCTAGATATTAAAGTAATACCATTATAACATACTATGAAATTATTACAAAATCTTGTAATATGTCTTAGATTGTTTTGGACAACCAGACTTTGCTCAGAATTTTCCTTCTTTTAAGAGTTTTGGTCGCAAGAACAGCTGGTGAAAAATGGAGTTTTTAATGAAAATGTTCATTCTACTCATTTAAAAAAGGAACAGTTTTTGTGGATTAAAATTTGTGTGAAAAATTTCAGCTTAGAAATTTTCCCCATTTTGTGTCTCTTCCTCCCCTTCCCCCCAGTTTTTCAATGGCAAAATAGAAAATTGGAGAAGAGGAAGGAAACATTTTTGTTTTCCAGTGTAATTGGAAAAACAGGAACTCTCTTTAAAAAAAAAAAAAGCTTTGGTGCAAAATGTTTCAGAAATATCGTTTTTGATTAATGATATTTGTTTGAATACTTGACCAGCTCTAGTCATAACTACAGTGTTATTTAAGAGAGGTCATTTTCATTACATTTTTTTCGACCTCACAACCCCCCTCCTGTGGCCACCATTAGAAACTCTATGAGGGTCACCTCTGGGTTCCCTTTCCATTCATCTTCAATAGGGATGAGTGTCTAACTGCCTTCTGGGGGAAGGTGGTGTGAGTTAAACCCATGTTGTGTGGGCAAAAGCAGGCTGCAGTCCCATGTATCCTGGGGATGTACCTTGGATAGGAGACCCAGCTGCTCCATGGAGGTCCTCAGCTCCCCTAACCCAACAGTGCTCCTGAGTGAGTCATACTGCTATTAGCTTTGTCCTTTTGTTCTATAAGGGGTTAGAAGGTGCAGAGGATGAATTGATTCAGCTTGCAGCAGTGCTAGCTCTTAGATAGGTTGGAGGATGTTCTGAATGGGAATGCGCTATGTTTGACTTCTAAAAAGTCACCTCCCAACCCATGGAGTGACTTCCATTGCCACAGCAGAGAAGGGAGCATGCACAGCACATACTGTCTGCTCTGTAACTTTAGCTGTACCGCTGCCCAGTGTGCTAGCTTTATCTCCCCTTCTCCTACGTAAGAGCTAATTTAGCCTCTTCTTTACATATATACAAATACTTTCCATTGTAGCAGTATACACAAATTCTTCACTGCAGCTTATCTGAGGCCATTGCTCTTAGATATAAACCCTACTGCCCATTTGATGCTAACTGCAGTTGCATGTATAATCACAGGCTGAATCTGGCCTTCAGTATTCACCCAGGAATCAGTTCCACTCCTACTTTTAAGTAAATGGCTACAACTTCTTTTGAAATCAATGGTAATTGCAGCCATGGGTGGTGTTGTTGGTGGTATTTGTATGGCGGCCCCCGGGGCCCCAACCTATCTCATGATCCCATTGTGTTAGATGCTGTACAAATTGAGACCAATAGGCCGCCCCCCTTAATTGCCAAGACAAAGAGTAGGAGAAAGGGATAGAATATGCATACTGATGGAGCAGAGTGATGGTCAGCAAACGTCATGTTAGTACCATGATTTCCCCCCCCAGAGGTGGGGAGTGGGTCGCTTTTGGTAGGAATGGAAGGGAATGAAAGGAAGGACAAAGGAATAGAGAGAAGACATTGAAAGCAGGTGGGTAAGAAGAATGGGGGGCATGGAAAAAGGGGAGCAAGGATGGCAGGTGCAAGGACGTCTTTTCTTTCTGCTATAACCAAAAATGCCCTTGCAGATTATTGTTTTTCAGAAAGAAGTCCTCTAGGAGTTTTGTATGTCAAGTTTCAATCCTGGTCAGATATTTATAACCCAGTTCTGGACACTTGAAATGGGGAGTGAATGCCAGAGCTGTCCCCACCTATCCTGTGAAGCAACAATCTCCCCTGCGTTTGCTAAGCGAGCCGTGATGCAATATTTATTAAGCTCATTACCAGTCCTGTTAATTCTATTTCTGATTATTTATGTTGTTCATGAGCAGCCATTAAATGTTCATTTGTTAAAAGCTTAACACATTCCATTACACCACAAAATTTATACTTGTAACAAAACCATGTCTCTGAGTGATTCAGAATTAAAGTAATGTGACATGATCTATTTATCAATATGGCAGCTTGGCTACTCAGGAACAAGGAATGATTTACTGGTGTATGTGTAAACGTATGGGTTCTGCCTTGGTATTTCTCTCATTCTGCCGAGGAACTGATAAAATAATCCTCCAAAGTACCTCGACATATGGTTTAAATCACCAAAGAGAAAAATACTTGTAAAAGCACAAAGAGGGAAACCAATAAACATGTACATCTTACCAGCTAATTCCCTTTGTAGTAAATGGAAACCAAGAAAGATGACGATTTGAGTCAAATTCTGTCATGTGTATTTTTAATGACTCTCGCATGTTAGCTTAAATTACAATAGGTCCATGAAAACAGTCACTTTGGGAGCATTACAAAACTCAGAGCTCCAGGTGATGTAAATTTATGCTGATTTATACCAAGTGATGATCTGGCCATAATTTTAATAAGTAGTGCCCCTTTCAGCCCTAGCACTTAGTGAAAATTTGGGGCTTTGTTGGATTGTTTCCGTTAGAAGAATAACTGGTTAATGAGTCAGTGTCACAATCCCAAGCCTTCATTTCTAGACAGCTCTCTGACCCACAGAAGCTCTCTTTTGGCTTCCCTGCAGGGCTACATGGCCAGTGCTTCTCTGGCTCCTTTCTCTTGGCTTTTTCTAGCTGCCTTCTGCTTCTGACAGCTACCCCCACATACCTGCTATCCAATCAGTTCCCCCCACCTCTTCATTTTCCAACGGTTCCCAGGGAAACCCCTCTTATTCTTCCTGAGTTACTTCTTGCTTACACCTTCCTAGATGGCCTAGTGCCTTGGATGGTGGCCACTATTGCTTCAGTTATCTTGCTCCATAAAAGAGCAGAAGGAAGTGACAGTGGCCCACAATTTGGGCACAAAGGAAGTGGAGAAGGCCGAAGAGACATATAATGATGGAAGGTAGGGAGGACAAAAGACTCCCAAAATAGGGTTGAAAGATACCAGGATAAATATAGAGACTAACTCGGACACGGTGACAGCTCAGACCCTGAGGGAAAGGGTGCTGGAGAGTCTATGTAGCAAGGGCTATGCGAGAATTAGGTAGCTGCAGAGAAAGCCCTTCAGGTAGCTTTGCAAGACCTAGAGTTCCAATAGGAGAAGTACCAGGACAACCTGGAGGAGCAGGGCAGACTGCTCCTCTTAGTGGGTGACCTAGAGTAGGAAAGAGATGACCGGAGGGCTCAGTTATGACAAATGCAAGGTACGTGGCACTCATATCTCAAAGTGATATGGTCTTAATGGGGAGGGTATGTGATGGGCTGTCTACCCCACACAAGGCAGAGCAGGTTAGATTAGGTCAATTAACCTGATAGGCTACACATGGGGAAGAACCAGGGACTGAAAGGCTGATTGGAGAAGGAGCACAGCTGAGAAGGAACAGGGGTGCTGGTGTAAAACCAGGAAGCTGGCAGCAGAAAAGGGCCACAGAGGAAAGAGTCTGCAGTCACTCCCTGGGAGAAGGGAGGTGTGTTTTGGGCTGCAGAGTTAAGAGCTCTGCAGTTATTCCCTGCAGGGAGGGAGTTTCATAGATTATATAGATTCATAGACTCTAGGACTGGAAGGGACCTCAAGAGGTCATCGAGTCCAGTCCCCTGCCCTCATGGCAGGACCAAATACTGTCTAGACCATCCCTGATAGACATTTATCTAACCTACTCTTAAATATCTCCAGAGATGGAGATTCCACAACCTCGCGCAGAGTAGAGCGGAAGAATGACTTCTCGTGTCTTGTTTACAACACACCTGTTAATGCATCCCAGAATCACGTTTGCTTTTTTTGCAACAGTATCACACTGTTGACTCATATTTAGCTTGTGGCCACTATGACCCCTAGATCTCTTTCTGCCATACTCCTTCCTAGACAGTCTCTTCCCATTCTGTATGTGTGAAACTGATTGTTCCTTCCTAAGTGGAGCACTTTGCATTTGTCTTTATTGAACTTCATCCGGTTTACCTCAGACCATTTCTCCAATTTGTCCAGATCATTTTGAATTTTGACCCTGTCCTCCAAAGCAGTTGCAATCCCCCAGTTTGGTATCGTCTGCAAACTTAATAAGCGTACTTTCTTATGCCAACATCTAAGTCGTTGATGAAGATATTGAACAGAGCCGGTCCCAAAACAGACCCCTGCGGAACCCCACTTGTTATACCTTCCAGCAGGATTGGGAGCCATTAATAACTACTCTCTGAGTACGGTTATCCAGCCAGTTATGCACCCACCTTATAGTAGCCCCATCTAAATTGTATTTGCCTAGTTTATCGATAAGGATATCATGCGAGACCGTATCAAATGCCTTACTAAAGTCTAGGATACCACATCCACCGCTTCTCCTTATCCACAAGGCTCGTTATCCTATCAAAGAAAGCTAGCTATCAGATTGGTTTGACACGATTTGTTCTTTACAAATCCATGCTGGCTATTCCCTATCACCTTACCACCTTCAAGTGTTTTGCAGATGATTTCTTTAATTACTTGCTCCATTATCTTCCCTGGCACAGAAGTTAAACTAACTGGTCTGTAGTTTCCTGGGTTGTTTTTATTTCCTTTTTATAGATGGGCACTATATTTGCCCTTTTCCAGTCTTCTGGAATCTCTCCCGTCTCCCATGACTTTCAAAGATAATAGCTAGAGGCTCAGATACCTCCTCTATTAACTCCTTGAGTATTCTAGGATGCATTTCATCAGGCCCTGGTGACTTGCAGGCATCTAACTTTTCTAAAGTGATTTTTACTTGCTCTTTTTTTTTTTATCTTCTAAACCTACCCCCTTCCCATAAGCATTCACTATGTTAGACATTCCTTCAGACTTCTCAGTGAAGACCGAAACAAAGAAGTCATTAAGCATCTCTGCCATTTCCAAGTTTCCTGTTACTGTTTCTCCCTCCTCACTGAGCAGTGGGCCTACCCTGTCCTTGGTCTTCCTCTTGCTTCTAATGTATTGATAAAAAGTCTTCTTGTTTCCCTTTATTCCCATAGCTAGTTTGAGCTCATTTTGTGCCTTTGCCTTTCTAATCTTGCCCCTGCATTCCTGTGTTATTTGCCTATATTCATCCTTTGTAATCTGACCTAGTTTCCATTTTTTATATGACTCCTTTTTATTTTGTAGGTCATGCAAGATCTCGTGGTTAAGCCAAGGTGGTCTTTTGCCACATTTTCTATCTTTCCTACCCATCGGAATAGCTTGCTTTTGGGCCCTTAATAGTGTCCCTTTGAAAAACTGCCAACTCTCCTCAGTTGTTTTTCCCCTCAGTCTTGATTCCCATGGGACCTTACCTATCAGCTCTCTGAGCTTACCAAAATCCGCCTTCCTGAAATCCATTGTCTCTATTTTGCTGTACTCCCTTCTACCCTTCCTTAGAATTGCAAACTCTATGATTTCATGATCACTTTCACCCAAGCTTCCTTCTACTTTCAAATTCTCAACGAGTTCCTCCCTATTTGTTAAAATCAAGTCTAGAACAGCTTCCCCCCAGTAGCTTTTCAACCTCTGAAATAAAAGTTGTCTGCAATGCAGTCCAGGAACTTATTGGATAGTCTGTGCCCACGGTGTTATTTTCCCAACATATATCTGGATAGTTGAAGTCCCCCATCACCACCAAATCTTGGCTTTGGATGATTTTGTTAGTTGTTTAAAAAAAAGCCTCATCCACCTCTCCACCTGGTTAGGTGGCCTGTAGTAGACTCCTAGCACTAACGACATCACCCTTGTTTTTTACCCCTTTTATCCTAACCCAGAGACTCTCAACACTTCCGTCTCCTATGTCCATCTCCACCTCAGTCCAAGTGTGTACATTTAATATATAAGGCAACACCTCCTCCCTTTTCCCCCTGTCTATCCTTCCTGAGCAAACTATACCCATCCACACCAACATTCCAATCATGTGTGTATTATCCCACCAAGTTTCAGTGATGCCAACAATGTCATAGTTGTATTTATTTATTAGCACTTCCAGTTCTTCCTGCTTATTTCCCATACTTCTCGCATTTGTATATAGGCATCTAAGATATTGGTTTGATCTTGCCTCCCAGTTTTGCCCTGACCCTCCTTTCTCTCTGCCATTATAGCCCACGCTCCCTCTTGTTTCCCACCCATCTCCCAGGTCTTCATGTTCCCCACTTACCTTTGGGCTTTGCTCACCTGTCTCCGTCGAACCCAGTTTGGACTGGTAAACCCAGAGATGCCAGAAGATAAGAGCAGAGAATAGGAAGGAATCCAGGGAAACAACAACAGGTCTGGGTGCAAACAGACCATAGTTGCTAGAAACAGGGTCTCTGGACTCAAACCCAGACTAGTGGGTGGGCCAGGTTCCCCTACCAGCCACTGGGAAAGTGACACAGGATCTGGCCTTAGATTTGAAGACTGTCTGGAACAGATAAGGACAGCTGATCCAGTGGTCCTTTGATACCCCAGAAAGAGAGGACTACATAGTGACCTGGCTGGAGGGCTGTCATGACATGGGCAGTCTGACCTAGTGGTCAAAGCAAGAGTTGAAAGTCCAGGCTAGGGTGGACACCAGGAGGTCAGATTCTAAGAAAGGCCAGAAAACAAACCAAGAGCTGAGTGTCAGGAATCAGGCAGGGTCAAGGTACTAGGACATCAGAAACAGGAGACAAACTTGAAAGCAGAACCACAGATCAATAACCAGAGTCAGGCCATGTTGGGATATCAGAAAGTCAGGCAGAAAGAGAGCAGGAAGCACACAGTCCAGAGCAAGGGAGATCCCACTTGCATGAACAACTTCCCATTCCTGAGCTGGGTTTAAATAGTGGCTGTGGACCAGTCAGGGCCCCCAAACTACTGCCAGTTAGCTCCTGGGACTGGGTCCTCCATCTGAATTCAGCTCCTATTCTAACAACTGTTAGCAGATCCCTGAGTGGCAGGTTGGAGCCTGTTCACTCCAAAGAACCCTGTGGACTGATGTTTGAGACCCATGGTCCCTGACAAGGGCTAGTCATGAAGAGGGGTTGTGGCGTAAGCAACGAGCAGATGCGGGGGTGTCAGACACATGAACAAGGGGGCACCAAATGACATTAATAGGCAGCAGGATTAAAACAAACAAAAGGAAATCTTTCTTCACACAACGCACAGTCAACCTGTGGAGCTCTTTGCCAGAGGATGTTGTGATGGCCAAGATGATAACAGGGTTAAAATAAGCTAAATAAATTGATGGAGGATAGGACCCTAAATGGCTTTTGGGCAGGGATGGTGTCCCTAGCCTTGGTTTTGACAGAAGCTGGGAATGGGTGACAGGGAATGGATCATTTGATGATTCCCTGTTCTGTTCATTCCCTCTGAAGCACCTGGCACTGGTCGCAGTTGGAAGACAGGATACTGGGCTAGATGGTCTGACCCAGTCTGGCCATTCTTATGTTCTTATGTTCTGAGTGGAACTAATCCCTAGGCCAGCCACAAGGAACATCCCAGCAATGAGTGAACCTTGTGTCAATTACTATTATCAATTAGGCAATACAAGGAAGAAAAAAAAATCTCCATCAGATTTTATTAAGAAATTAGGTAATAAAAGAAAACTTGAAAGCAATGCAAACAAATGGCGTAGCTCTTTGTCATTGCCACTGCCACTGGGATAAAAGAAAAGGGGGACACTGAGTTATAGTTTGTCCTAACTCTCCTTTTGAGTAGCTGATCTCATTATTAAGTAACAAGTTACTTATTAATAGTTACCCCACTGTGACAGCTGAGATCCTGCACCACTGTCTTACTACTTGAGATAAGAAATAACCAACAGCTGATATGCTATAGTGTGGTCACTGCTGGTCAGCTTTAATGGATGCCTCTGTACTTAACATCTTCATTTATTAAACTAGAAGAGGGAGCAGACAGCATGTTAATCAAATTCACACATTATATTCCGAAGGACCTAGAGAGACCAGGCACACGGGGAGAAAGCTGAGATTCAGTTGGGAAAAATCAATGTTTGCGAAGGGCGACTAAAATAATTTAATATCAGTACCTTGACTAAGCAGTGATTAGGGAGGGGACATATGTCTAATATTTGTGGCATTTAGATATTTTTAAATAGATGTATAACCAGGAGAACAGGATAATTTGTGAGGAATAGCATGAAAATCTTCCTGACCCTGAGATCTATTAGTCTCTCAAGGAAAATGATGAAAGATCAGTCGGTTGTGACATTTAAAATTAGGCTGGAGACAGGGAATAATGCTGCAGTCACATGGAATTGGCCTAAAAGCGCTTTTCCATCTCTAACTTGCGTGACTCAAACTGCATGAGCATTTCCTTTTCGTTGATTGGACAGCAGTGTATCAAGCCACTTCTCCATGTTATTAGTTGGATGAACAAATTCTTACAGGTAGCTGATCAGGGCTACAAATATGATTTCCTCCTCCCCACCATGTCTCTGCAGAGAGGCTGCTCTTAACTTGGACCTTCTTGGCCATCACTCTTCTGCTCTGGCTGCAGTGGATTTGGGAAGTACCTACAGCAGAGAGGAAAATTGGCTTCAATTCTAACCTCACATCACATCCTCACCCTATCTGTGTGTTTTTCCAAAATACCATGTCTATGTTGGTAACATTTCTAGTCTATATAGGTTCTTATTCTGTCCTGACCACCAGGGTATCCAAACACCTTCCAGTCATGCATTAGACAAATAACTAACATCTATCACATGTAGTTCATTCTCTTTCTTATCCTGTCCTTAGGGGGAGAACTGAGTGTGCAGTAGAATGTTGTGTTTTGGTAGGATTTTGGTTTTGAGGTTGTGACGGGTTGTCATCCCCGGGGTGCAGTGTGGGAGCCGGTGGAACTGCTGAGCCCTCTAACCATACAGCTGGGCCAGCCCTTCTCACACTGCTTTGCTGGTGATTTAGCCAGCCTCTCCAGGCCCTGTTAATTATCACCCAACATGACAACAGGTGGCGCCACATACCCAACCGAGCTATCTGAGTGCTTTACCTAAGCCACTCCAGGACAACAGGCGATTTCCCAGATCCCTAGCCTTGCACCCTTGCTGGAGTGTAAACCCAGAATTATACTGTTTTGCACTGCACAGGGATCTGCACAATGTAAGCTCTTTAATTTAGTTCGCTTTCCCCTCAATGTGGGAAAGATATGCGCAACAAGCTTGTGTTAACCAAGCTGAGATTTTCCAGATACTTCACTCAAAACACACTGGTTAATATAAAGCATAAAACAATTTTATTAACTGCAGAAAAATAGATTTTAAGTGATTATAAGTGATAGCAAATAGATCGAAGCAGATTACCTAGCAAATAAACAAAACCACAAACTAAGCCTAATATCCTAGATAGATTGGATTTGAATTAGCAATTTCTCACCCTGACTGATGATACAAGCAGGCTTGCAGATTCTTAAGACACAGATTGCAATTGCTGTGTAGCCTGGTTTCTCCTCCCCCATTCCAACTCCTGTGACTTTCAGAGCTTCCTTCAGGTGTTGAGAGGTGGAAGAGTGAAGACTCAATCATGATGTCACGCCACACCTTATATAGTCTCACCCTATGGCGGGAACCTTTTGTTTCAAGCTAAGTTCCCAGCCCAATTTGTGGAAAAATACAGGTACCAAAATGGAGTTCAGTGTTATATGATTTGGTCACATGCCCTTGCATGCCCTGCTGGGTCATAGCAGCCATTATCCATAGGCTGTCTGAAGCATTCACAGGAAGGCTAAACTGTTCCATGGTCCATTGTCTTTGTTGATGAGCCATCAGCACTGTCTAGCTTCTTCATTGTTGTACCTGAAAGGCTAGTTGTGGGTGCTAGCCAGAGTAAGCACATTTGAAATACAGATACATAGTCAATATTTATAATTCCAGATACAAAAATTATACATGAATACAAATAGGATAATAATATCCAGCAAATCATAACGTTTCCATAGACATCTTACATGACACATTTTATACAAAATGAACCATATTTATGCCATAATCATATCATATTTTGGGCCCCACACTACAAGAAGGATGTGGAAAAATTGGAAAGAGTCCAGCGGAGGGCAACAAAAATGATTAGGGGGCTGGAGCACATGACTTATGAGGAGAGGCTGAGGGAACTGGGATTGTTTAGTCTGCAGAAGAGAAGAATGAGGGGGGATTTGATAGCTGCTTTCAACTACCTGAAAGAGGGTTCCAAAGAGGATGGATTGAGACTGTTCTCAGTGGTACCTGATGACAGAACAGGAGTAATGGTCTCAAGTTGCAGTGGGGGAGGTTTAGATTGGATATTAGGAAAAACTTTTTCATGAGGAGGGTGGTGAAGCACTGGAATGGGTTACCTAGGGAGGTGGTGAAATCTTCCTTAGAGGTTTTTAAGGTCAGGCTTGACAAAACCCTGAGGGGATGATTTAGTTGGGAATTGGCCTGCTTTGAGCAGGGGGTTGGACTCGATTACCTCCTGAGGTCCCTTCCAACCCTGATATTCTGTGATTCTATGATACTCATACCACTATGATGAATATGGGGTGCAGTATCACAGAGATATCTTTGGGTTTTTTTGGTTTTGTTTCAGTGTATGCTCTGCTACTGTGGTTGCGTCTTTGGAGGCAAGGTCAAAGAAGTGAGCCTTAGGGCTTGTCTACACGGTGCTTTAGTCCATACTACAAGCGTGTAAATTGTAGTATGCATGTTGTGCAACTAAGTGGCTTGTGTGGGCCACATTGGTGTGTAGTAAAGGCTCCTAGGGGATGGGGATCAGGGCTTGAGCCCCTGGGGCACCAGGGCTCAGGATGGGGCGGCTCTAGACATTTCGCCACCCCAAGCAGAGTGCCCCCCACGGCATGTCGCCCCAAGCATGCACTTGGGCGTGCTGGGGCCTGGAGCCGCCCCTGGCTCAGGACTCCAAGTGGCCTGGCTTGGCCCTCTGAAATGGCTGACAGACCCAAGTGGGCCGTGGACCCCCAGTTGAGAATCACTGCCCTAGAACATGTTAATGTAATATGGGACTACATTAACGCACACTAGGGAACTTTTAGCGTGCACCAGCAGGGGCCACACAGGCCAATTAGTGTGCAATTAGCCAGTCTCCATTAGTGAGGTGTAAATTCTAACACACTGTGTAGACAAGCCTGTACACTTGGAGCCAAAGGTTTGGGTTTCAAGCTCTCAGTCTGATACTCACTAATTCTGCTGACAAAAGGTATCATTTTTAAAGAGAAAGAACAGCAACCCATGTAATAGAACTGAACTTACTCAAACTGATACCCAATCCCACAAACCTTACAATTCAGCAGAATTGTGGGGTCTTATCAAATAATGTGGCTTAGGCTAGCAGAGGAGCTTATAAATTAGAATCAAGGTGCACTGGGAAAGGCTTATGTAGCAGTAACCCCAGCTGTCTCATTCATGTCATGACTATGCCGTTAGCCCCTCTTTCCCAAATTTGCTGCAATTGAAGAAAAAAAGCAATAAAAACTAAACTATCGTGGGGAAAAAGCTCCCTCCTGTTCTAAGTTTGGAAAGAGAAATAAAAAGCTTCTAGCATTCTCCTACTTTGTGTCTGGCATTGCTGTTGAGAAGTTAGGTGCAAATGTCCACACCACAGAAACGCACTAGATGAATGTGCCAGGGTACCTGAGTGCCAGCACAATTTAATGTTCCTAGCAGTTGTGTGACTTCAGTGAACACTCTGGAAGAGTGGGAAGATGAGACACGCAAAGCACTTCATCAGTCAAGTGCGACTTCATTTCCTTCCTCTTCATAAATGAGTTTCCCATGGCACATAGAGAAAATATGTCACTTTGATAACCAAAACAGATAAGCACATGTACAACCGCTAACCCAGCTGGACAGCAAGCTTGGGTTTATAGGCAACTCACAGGGTCACCTGCTTTTTTGCTTGCTCAAAGTGAGATTTCAGATTCCAAAAACCATCCTCGGGACACTAAAGAAAAGGGTGCTCAATCTCAGTCTTCCTTGGACATTGCAAATTTACTACATTGCAAAAAGGCTGGGATATTTCTCACATATCCAGGAGCTTTAAAATGAGCTTAGAGAAACTATGATGGCCATTTATGTATTGTCCCAGCTTATGTATTTGTATTTTCTGGCTGGCCGAGAATTACATTTGTCTTAGTGACAGGTTTCAGAATAGCAGCCGTGTTAATCTGTATCCGCAAAAAAAACAGGAGTACTTGTGGCACCTTAGAGACTAACAAATTTATTTCAGCATAAGCTTTCGTGGGCTACAGCTCACTTCTTCGGATGTACCTTGGGGGAAAGCAACGGGGAGAAAGTTCTCTTACCCTGAATCAAATTGTTCAGATGGACTGTGAGGTTTCTTCTTCTGTGCCAATAAGCTGTAGAGGGCAGACAGCGCCTCTATGATCACTTATGTTATTAGGATGCAATTAATCACAGAAACCAGCAATTCTTATGGACACAGTGATAATAGCGCACTTCACACATGGTCTGATCTTTTGGATCAATGCTACTGCCCCCCACCTCTCAAAAAAAGTTCAAAGGTATATGAAAGATCTATGCTACTTAGCATTCCACAAAAAGTGATATCAAATAAGAATGACACATTAGTGGCCCATTCCAAAGCCTGTTGAAGTCAGTTGAAAGACTCCCATTGACTTCAGTGGCCTTTGGGTCTGGCCCCAAATGCATCTTAAAGAATCCATGGACTTTCCAGTGGAACAAGTGAGTCTTCACCCACTCATTCTTTAGTTGGCAACACAATGCAGAGAACAGATACATCTAACTCCATTTTCTAAGCCTTTCCTGTGCTCGGACTTGCCCCCTCCCCCAGAATTTCCCACCATTGACACCAACAGGCCAGCTCCACTGAGGACAGCAGTAACAGGAGTGCTAGTGTCGAAAGGGTTTTGCCTTCAACTTTGCTCAGAACAATTCTATGAGCAGGACTGGAATGGAAGGACTAGATTATTACTAGTGAAT
The DNA here is from genome assembly GCF_003597395.2 of Chelonoidis abingdonii. Lineage (NCBI taxonomy): Eukaryota > Metazoa > Chordata > Testudines > Testudinidae > Chelonoidis > Chelonoidis abingdonii. The sequence continues at coordinate 153,765,273 of NC_133772.1, read as the reverse complement.
GTTGGTAAATGTCAATTTCACTGTACACCCCCAAACTGACAAAAATCCATTTCCATAAAAAACAATTGAAATTTATGGCTAGGCAAAGTAAGGAAAAATGCTGCTTGAGAGTCAAAATCCAGTGATTTAGACTTTTGAATTATGCTTATTACAAATGGACCTGGAAATGAATAGCGAAAACAGGTCTGATTTGTTGATTTAAGGATATTTATTTTGTATAGGTTGACATGCGATGTCGACAATTTATGTTCTAACAGTTGATAAAGCTTGAACTTTTTGAACCTCAGTGTCCACTATCATTAAATCATTGTCGGTCCCCCCATAATTTCTTGCAACTGTGAAAATCGATGTTGATAAAAATCTAAAAAATTGGTGAAAAATAAACACCAGTATTATCTGTCAATTATAAAACAATAACTATTCAATTGTGCCAAGATTATGGGGTGTCTGGTCTACACAGGTGCTCCCAGCAGTTGAGGTAACAATGGTAGAAAATACATCCCACTGTAGCCCTCGCATCAGAAACATATAAGGAGATAACATCCCCTTTGGCTGGTTCACTAGGGGCCAGCTCAGTGGTTTGTGTAGTGGCCTGCTAAGCCAGGGTTGTGAGCCCCTCCCTTGAGGGGACCACTTAGAGATCCTAGGCAAAATTGTACTTAGTCTTGCTACTCACTTAATACATACAGAATAAGACAGAGTCCCTGCCCCAAAGAGTTTATAATCTAAATAGACAACACGGAGGAAGGATTATTATTCCCATTTTAAAGATACAGAAGTGAGACTCAGAGAGAGATTACATGACTTGTAGTAGAGCTGGGGATTGGACCAGCCCAGTCCTAACCATATGCTCATCCTTTCCTCATATGTTTATTAGTTAACATTGTCTATGAGAGAGCAAATGCTGGAGAAGGCCCAGTGAGTTTTTTAGGTGCACTTAATCCTGCCTCAGCCCAGGGAGAGGGGCTAGCACCCAGATGCCCAAAGGCTCCTAACCTCCTAAATACCTTTGTGGATCTAGGCCAGGGGTCAGCAACCTTTCAGAAGTGGTGTGCTCTGTCTTCATTCATTCACTCTCATTTAAGGTTTCATGTGCCAGTAACACATTTTAACGTTTTTAGAAGGTCTCTTTCTAGAAGTCCATAATATATAACTAAACTATTGTTGTATGGAAAGTAAATAAGGTTTTTAAAATGTTTAAGACGTTTCATTTAAGATTAGATTAAAATGCAGAGCCCCCCGGGACCCGGGCAGTGAGTGCCACTGAAAATCAGCTCACGTGCTGCCTTTGGCATGCGTGCCATAGGTTGCCTACTCCTGACCTAAGCCTGAATGACCACTTGAGGACCCTCCTAGCCCTACACTTCTGTGACATCCTTATCTCCAGGTAGGGTGACCAGATGTCCCAATTTTATAGGGACAGTCCCAATTTTTGTCTTTTTCTTATATAGGCTCCTATTACCCCCACCCCCATCCTGATTTTTCACACGTGCTATCTGGTCACCCTATCTCCAGGGTCTCTGCAGTATGAGGAGGCTTTAGACTGTGTGCAGAGGTATGGTGCATTTAACCAGGTAACTCAGCTCTGAAAGTCAGTGGAGCTATTAAAAGGACAAGCCCTTCCCTGCTTTCATTAAGTGTCTAAATTGTTGACATTCCTGTCAAATGTTAAGTGGGGGCCTTTTAGAGAGTGGCAGCTGGGTCAGTGGGGTGCGCTTAATGAGTTGATACAATTGGGTAGCGAGTAAGGAAATTACTTTTCAAGAGGGAGGCCTTCATCTTGAGGAATGTGTTTGGCTGTTTCTTCTGCTGGGGGGTACTGACCTGTGAGTGCAGAAGGAGTGGAGGAAGCGTGAGAGAGCTCTGAAAAGCATCACCATAATGTGGTGGAGGCTTCACATTTGGCAAAGGAGGTGCTGATGTGAATTTTTTCCCCAGTAAAATACCTCTGAATTCCTTCAGCTGGACAACACAAGGATTTATCATGTCCTTGCACAGTGCACTGGGAAATGTTTCAAGGGACAAGGATTCGAAACAGGGACTATTAAGCAAACTGTTCCCCAAGGGGAGTAAAAGAATTCTTTTCTTTTATATTTCTCAGATAGTCTTTTGCATCTGCAAGTTTTGATCTCGTAAATTACTGTACAGAATCTGGCTATCCAGAACGATACCACGCAAACGGGGCTGGAGTTTGTGACAATCGTGCCCTTTTCTGTTTGGGTGGTGTGAACATTTGCTTTCATATTTCACAGTCAACTGATCTGATTTTAAAGAATAAATATCTCCTGTGAGTAAAACCTCCCCCTATACAGTAATAAATCCAGGCAACAAAGGGGGACTAGGGATAATAGCAGGATCAGCTTCCAGTTTACTTTCACACAGACAAAAGATTGAAAGTAGCCCAGGTGCTGATGGCAGAGAGCCGCTGGGGCCGTGGGAATGAAGGGAGGAAGGGAGCCGGAGGCAGGAATGCAGGGGAAGCTGAGAAAGAGGTATACCACTATCACACAAAAAAATATACTGTATATCAAGACAACCAAAACATCAGTAAAACGGGATGAAAATAATCTTTTACCTTTTTTGTTGTTATGTTCCTGTGGGAAGTGTTTTCCATTATGGGAGGATAGGTCAGATGTCTTAGAAGTCTGGTCCAATGCCCCTGAAGTGTATAGACAGAGTCTCATTGACTTTGGATCAAGGCCTAGCAGAAAAATCTTAACAGGATGGCTTGGAAAAATGAACTCTGAAAGCAAAACGAGTTACACTGCAACAGCAATAAAACTTGCTGGGATAAGTGTTTCAGGGGCACTAATAGGTGAGGATAGATCAATAGACTTGATCACTATCTGTAAGTATCTACATGGGGAACAAATATTTAATGATGGGCTCTTTGGTCTAGCAGTGAAAGGTCTAGCACGATACAATGGCTGGAAGTTGAAGCTAGACAAATTCAGACGGGAAATAAGACGTACATTTTTAACAGTGAGCGTAATTAACCATTGGAACAACGGTGGTGGATTCTCCATCACTGAGAATTTTTAAATCAAGGTTGGAAGTTTTTCTAAGAGCTCTGCTCTAGGAATTATTTGGGGATGTTCTCTGGTCTGCACTATACAGGAGGTCAGATTAGATTATCAGAATGGTCCCTTCTGGCCTTAGAATCTATGAATCTTTGACTCTATACACCGTCAGTTGGTTAAAAACATTAAGGCCATTGATGTGAGAATTAATGTGCTCATAAAACACATCTTGATATGCAGCATTTCTGCACATAGAATTAAACAATAACTTTAAGTAATACTGGCCTGTCCCAGTTCCAAGCTCACATAAGAAAGCTCCAGCCCCGCGCTCCAGGATTTTGAGAATAATATAAAGCATTTGTTATAAAACTGCATCTTGTCTTCAGAGCTACCAGCCTCCATGTAAAACTAAAAGGCCTAAAACAAAATACCTTTCCTGTATTTTCAACTGCTTTCATATCTGCAGCACCAAGAATGTTCCTAATGCCCTTAATTTATTTCCTGTCCTTGTCTGCCCTGCCAGAAGACTTCGCACCTGTCAGTTATGGTGGGAGAGGAACTCAGAGCCTTCTGCATTTGTCAAGGCCACTGCGGGCAACCTAAGAAAATTACAGGTTTGGCAACTGTTTGTTCCACTTCTAATATGGTGCCACTCTGGAACTTTCCATTGGATAGAATAATAATTGGAGGTATACTAATCTCCTAGAACTGGAAGGGACCTTGAAAGGTCATTGAGTCCAGCCCCCTGCCTTCACTATCAGGACCAATTTTGCCCCAGATCCCTAAGTAGCCCCCTCAAGGATTGAGCTCATAGTCCTGGGTTTAGCAGGCCAATGTGCAAACCACTGAGCTACCCCTCCCCCACCAACTTCAGAGTTCACCTCAGTGGAGCAGCTCCAGAACATGAGAGACTGAGAAACTGATGGCTCTTGTGGCAAGAGAGGCATCTCAAGACCACTGGTGCTACTGCTTCTGGCTTCTGAAGGAAGTATTTCTTCACACAATGCACAATCAACCTGTGGAACTCCTTGCCAGAGGATGTAGTGAAGGCCAAGACCATAACAGGGTTAAAAAAGAACTAGATAAATTCATGGAGGATAGGTCCATCAATGGCTATTAGTCAGGATGGGCAGGAATGTCTCTAGCCTCTGTTTGCCAGAAGCTGGGAATGAGTGACAGGGGATGAATCACTTGATGATTATCTGTTCTGTTCATTCCCTCTGGGGCACCTGGCACTGGCCACTGTTGGAAGACAGGATACTGGGATAGATAGACCTTTGGTCTGACCCAGTAGGGCCATTCTTATGTTAAG
>NC_133772.1:153658334-153758613 GCF_003597395.2 Chelonoidis abingdonii | reverse complement strand
ACCCCACTTCAAATAGTTGAAGGCTGCTATCAAATCCTCCCTCACTCTTCTCTTCTGCAGACTAAATAAGCCCAGTTCCCTCAGCCTCTCCTCATAAGTCATGTGCTCCAGCCCTCTGATCATTTTTGTTTTTCTTCACTGGACTCTTTTCAATTTGTCCACATCCCTTTTGTAGTGGAAGGCCCCAAACTGGACACAATACTATGTGGCCTCACCAGTGCCAAATAGAGGGAATAATCACTTCCCTCAATCTGCTGCAATTCTCCTACTAATACAGCCCAATATGCCGCTAGCCTTCTTGGCAACGAGGGGACACTGCTGACCCCTATCCAGCTTCTCATCCACAGTAATCCCCAGGTCCTTTTCTGCAGAACTGCTGCTTAGCCAGTCGGTCCCCAGTCTGTAGCGGTGCATGAGATTCTTCTGTCCTAAGTGCAGGACTCTGCACTTGTCCTTGTTGAACCTCATCCGATTTCTTTTGGCCCAATCCTCCAGTTTGTCTCAGTCACTCTGGACCCTATCCCTACCCTCCAGCCTATCTACCTCTCCCCCCAGCTTAGTGTCATCTGCAGGAGGTGTCACACTTCAGCTCTCAGCAGGAGATGTTCAGTATCTTGCAGGGCTGGGTCTCTAGCTCCCCTCTCAGGGATGCCAGGACTCTGTATGTGAATATATCTGAACTAGCTCTGAGGGCTAACACTGCAAATGCTTGCACATGGGACACCCTGGCACATGCAAAGGGTTCCACGAGCCGAGTGCTGGCAGGACTGGGGCTGGGGCGCATTCTTCCCCTGAAAGCTCTTCTAAACACACGTCAGGGTGTGTGATCCAAAAGCTGAGACTTCAAATGCCAAAAGTTCAGGGAAGGCACCAGGTTCACAGATTGTGCACATTGAAACCTAGCTAGCAATCAAAAATACCCATCCTTGCTGGGTTACGCCAGTTTTACACCATCGATGCCTCACCAGAGCCATGCAGAGGGAATCAGTATGAGCCTTTCTTTCCCCATAGCTCTTCTTTTCTTTTCCTTGTTGGACGCCAGGAGGAGTCCATGTAAGCCTTGCATCCTGGATGCATCTCTTGGGAGCTTTCTGGCTGCAACAGTGACTTCGTCATGCCCCATCTTCTTACAGACATGCTCCATTCCATTGCCCAGCTGATAGTCAGTGGGGACTGGGGGAAGGAACCATTTGCGGAATGGGCTGACCAGGATAGTTCAGGATTGAGGGGCAAAGGATCATCCCTTTGCCCTATCCAAGTCAGGTGCTGCAAGAAAACTGTCATGAGGGTTTTAGTCTCAGCTCTATCACTGATTTGCTGGGAGCTGGGACAAGTCCATGTTCTCTGTGCCTCAGTTTACCCATCTATAAAATGGGAATAATATTGTTCTCCTTGGCTAAATGCTTTGAGATCTGTGGATGAAGAGTGCTAGGCAGGGGCGGCTCCAGGCCCCAGCACGCCAAGCGCGTGCTTGGGGAGGCAAGCTGCGGGGGGCGCTCTGCTGGTCACCGCGAGGGCAGCAGGCAGGCTGCCTTCAGCGGCTTGCCTGCAGAGGGTCCACTGGTCCCGCGGCTTCGGTGGACCTCCCGCAGGAGTGCCTGGGGAGGGTCCACTGGTCCTGCGGTGAAGGCAGCCTGCCTGCCGTGCTTGGGGCAGCAAAATCCCTAGAGCCACCCCTGGTGCTAGGTATGACTGCAATTGGTGTATAGTGGGGAGGGATTTCTTAGGCTCTGCAAAAATATTTAAAAATTTACCGCTGAGGTGGGCCAAATTCTCAGCACTGCTTTGTTGAAGTCAGTGGAGTCGTACCAGTTTATCCCAGCAAAAATTTAGCCTTAAAACTCTGATTTCTTTCCATCTTAGCCAAGTGCTGCTGTCCTCCTTGAGAACTAGTCCCAGCCACGTTTGAAATCTTGGGAGGTTTTTGATTTATTGGTGAGCAAAGAAGAAATAAAGAAACAAGCCTTCATACTTTTTTTTCTCTGACCAAGAACTCGGAAAGAACCAAAAGAATTTTCCTCAACTTCTTCAACAAAACACCTCTAAGGGTTGTGATCACAGCAAGTCAAGTAAGGCTACCTCATCCGACGAATTCAGCCCATCCAGCTGTTTATGAATCAATTCTGATTTCTGCAAAAGTATTTCATATTCCCAAGCATTTCCTGGACAGTCACTGCAAACAAATTGCAGTCTCTGGCGTGTTGGTGAACTTTTCACTTTATTATTATTTCTGGTGTGCGATTGTTCTGAAGCATAGGATATTATCTCTACTCCCTTATTCTACCTAGGTGCTGTGCTTATATGGCCCACGCCACTGTGGTATCTGAGCACCTATTTATTAATTCATCCTCACAACAGCTCCATGAGATATGTAGTAAGAGGAGGCCCTAAGATATAAAACTTGGTATCAGAGGCCCGGTATGAGGCCTGAGGCCTGAACTAAAGTAATAGTCAAGACTTTGCTAACATAAAGCAAAGTTAAGCTGTGAGCCAGAGGCAGGCTCTGCTCACAGAAGCTGGCAAGGAAAGGGCTGATGCAAGAAGATACGTCCCTAAAAGGTACTGAACACTAGATATCAGAACATTCACATACTTGCACATTCCACACAGATAACAAGGAACAGACTGACCCACCCCAATGACAGGGGCAAAAGGGTAATATGATGGATAGAGTTGTTTTGATCAAAGCAACATGTACAAGGTGAGAGGCGGCACCTTACTGCATAGAGGGGTTGTACCTTGCTACATAGAGGGTTGCACCTCAATATGTCAAGAGTGATGTGTAACTTGTTTGTACCTGTGTATAAGAAGGCATCCCTGGGGCGGTGTCTTTGTCCGGCCTAGGGGGCAGTGGAAAGTCCTGCCACTAACTGAGCCGAGTCCATTGACCATGGGTACATATTTGTAGTATGCCATGAATTAGGCTAAGAAACCTACAGGGAACTACTACTGTATCCAATACGGCAATAAACCTGGACGACATGCCTTCGTACCTTACCAGACTCTGTGGTCATTGGAGGTTCTCTTCGGGTCTGCTGTGTCAGCTGTCTGCGCAGAGCTGGAGCAGCACACAGAGAGAACACACGCACGCAGCCGAGTGATACCAACAAGGAGAGAGCAGAGCACCACACCGGTAGAATCTGACAACACCTCTTGACAACAAGATAAAGTAGTAGAATTATCTCTAGTCTACAGATTGGGAACTGGGAAGAAAGATCAGGTGACTTGCTCACAGTCACAGAGAAGAAGTTGAGATACAAGCCATTTAGGGCCAGATTCTGTTACCCTTACTAAATACCACTTTCCTCCATGAATAAGGAGAGCTGAACTTGACAGATGAGGCAGCTGATGTAGCAAGGTACTACTCAACATGTGAAATGGTGGCAGGACCTGGCTGTTAGTAAGTTATATGATATCTCTCAGGCTTTCAGTCAGCCTTTCCTTCTAGATATTTGCTGCATGAGCTTGCACATATGGACAAAGGAAACATGCACTAAATTGTCACGTCATATGTGCAACATTCTAAGATAACGTAGCCGGACTCCTGTCGACCTGACATTTTCATGTAACTCAAACAATGATGATATTGTCCCCTGAAATATTATGCACTTTTCAGTCAATTGTTGGAACGCTTTGCCAGAGGATGTTGTGAAGGCCAAGACTACAACAGGGTTCAAAAAAGAACTAAATAAGTTCATGGAGGATAGGCTCATCAGTGGCTATTAGCCAGGATGGGCAGGGATGCAAAACCATGCTCTGAAGTGTCCCTAGCCTCTGTTTGCCAGAAGCTGGGAATGGATGACAGGGGATGGATCACTTGATGATTACCTGTTCTGTTCATTCTCTCTAGGGCAGCTGGCCTTGGCCATTGTTGGAAGACAGAATCCTGGGCCAGATGGACCCTTGATCTGACCCAGTATGGCTGTTCTTATGTAGGAACACTAAAGGGATGAATGAGGCTCTTGGAGTGTGCACACTTAAAAGATCAGAGAGAGTGGAGCCAAGGAATTGGCTCAAACGAACAATTCACACAGTCACTGCTCCCAGATTGTTCAGCAATTGTAGAGAAATTGGGAACATGTCATAAGTTGAAGCAGTCCTGAGGGAGTTTTACCTCATCTCTGTCCCTCTTACTCTACATCTCACTGGTCTTGTTGCTATCACATAGATCACAGATTCACAATGATAAACTTTATTATTATCTCTATTTGCCATATTGCAGTAGCCACCAGGGGTATGTCTACGCAGCAGCTGGGAAATGTTCCGAGCCTGGGTAAACAGACATGCGCTAGCTCACCTCCAGCAAGGGTGCTAAAAATTGCTGTGTGGATATTGCAGCACTGGCAGTGTCTGAAGCTAGCATCCAAGGGGTTAAGTGGGCTTGGACCCAGGGGCTAGTCCCACCTGCCGTCTGTGCTGCAACATCCGCACTGCTGTTTTGGGGCATTAGCTAGAGCTGAACTAGCACAAGTCTGTCTGCCTGCACTGGGAATCAAACCTACATCTGCAGTGTGGCCAAATCCCTAAGTCTCTGGTCTTGACCAGGGTCCCATTGTATTAGGTGCTGAACAGACCTCAGAGAAGACACAGTCCCTGCCTGTAGCGAGGTGGTGGGATACCCCACAGCCCTGCTGAGGGACAAACCTCCCCCAACCCCACTGTGGGCGGAGCCGTCGGGTCCTGCACCCACCCCCAGAGGTCACGGCGCAGACCTGGAAGTATAAAAGCTGACCTACAGAGCTCAGTGGGAGCCCAGCCACTGCCGGGACCAGATGTCTGCGGCTGCTACCAGCTGGAGCTCACACCTGGCCAGCCGGGCCTGCCCCGCGCCCGCTACCCCAAGGACGATGGCCAAGTCTGCCCTGTGCCCGCTACCCTGAGGAGGACTGGCCAAGCCTGCCCCGTGCCCGCTACCCCAAGGAGGACTGGCCAAGCCTGCCCCGTGCCCGCTACCCCGAGGAGGACTGGCCAAGCCTGCCCTGTGCCCGTTGCCCCGTGCCCACTACCCCGAGGAGGACTGGCCAAGCCTGCCTCTTGCCCGCTACCCTGAGGAGGACTGGCCAAGCCTGCCTCTTGCCCGCTACCCCAAGGAGGACTGGCCAAGCCTGCCTCGTGCCCACTACCCCGAGGAAGAGCCTAGCCTGCCTCTTGCCCACTACCCCCAGAAAGGGCTGAGCCTGCCCCGTGCCAGCTACCCCGAGGAACTGCTGAGCCCACCCTTGCACACTTACCCAGAGAAGCCGATGGTGTTTGAGACAGCGGGTGATGCCTCGACGACTCAGGCACCCGATGAAGGGGAGAGAGGAAGTAGCCCGGGGGCAGCCAACCCCAGTCTGGCTGCAGCACTGCCAGAGCCAACGTCAGTGTGTTGCGGCCAGGATCCCCACTGACAGCAGTGAGGTTCTGCCGCTGCTAGGGCCCCGGGCTGGAACGCAGTGGAGTGGGAGGGCCTGCGTCCCCCCTGCCACCCCTCCAGGGGTGGAAGACTCCCCCTTTCCCTGGTTTGAGGAGGCTGAAACCTACTACTGCTGTTCAGCCCTGCCTGAGGGCCTGAGCATACTGAGTCTGTGTTTGCTGCCCTGACCCAAGGCTGGGCTTGGGACTATTGCTGCTCGGCCCTGCCTGAGGGCCTGAGCATTTGGACTCGGCGTTTGTTGACCCGCCCTGCCCTAGGGCCAGGCTTAAGACTATTGGTAGCGAGGTGGTGGGATACCCCACAGCCCCACTGAGGGACAAGCCACGGCCGAGCCACGTCACACTGCCCTAAAAGCTTTATAATCTATGACAATCTCTCCAATGACTAATCCATAAAAGTGCATTTTCTTTGACATCTCTTCTACCTACCTGTTTGAACATACATAGCTACTGTGGCTAGTGGGAGGAAACGTACACTCTCCTTTCATGTTTGACTTCCTCAGTGTCTTTCCTTTCATATCCCAGGGCACTCATGTAGTACATGCTCTGGTTTCACTCCCCAGTCGTTTTTGGCACATTCCCCAAAGATACAGTGTCATACCGCCTCTGCAGGTAGTAGTGTTTATTTTTATTCTTCAGTAGCAGCTTGCTTGGGTGGTGGCTGGGGGGAACAGATTGATTTTCCTTGGCTTGGCATGTGGAACTCCAGAGCTGTCCTTGTTTTCTTCCATTTAGAGTTCTGTATTTAAAAGCTAAGCCACAGGAGGGGATGTGGAGGCAGGCACCAACTTGGCTTATCGAAGTGGCTAGACTGTGCTGAGGCAATTCATGAATCCAAACACTGCCCACTTGTGCAGGCTGCCGTCTAGCCTGAACTCTTAAAATATGAAGTGGGTTAGCTTTGTGTGGAAAACTCATCTCAGAAGTTCTGGTGCCCTCAATCAAACTGGATGGTGGCTTTCATAGGCTGAGACGAGGAAGGCGTAATTAGAAAGGATATCCATTGCAAGCTTGGGCAATTCACTTCTCAAAGACCTGGCATTAGAAAGCACATCCTCTCCTTGTCAGCAGAGGCGTTCTCTGAACACCACTAACATGACAACATAGGAAGGCAGTGTTCTGAAGGTCTGTGTGTGGGGGAAAACTTATGCCTCTTCGTGCCAATAATCAGCAGCTGTACTGCATTAAAAGGGATCAAAGACAGCAATGATTTTTTCCCATGGCAAACAAAGAAGCTGACAACATCTTCGCACTTATGCATGTTTGTCCTAATGACCACGATCATTTACACACACACACAGTCTGTGGAACTCTCAGCCACAAGATATTTCTAGAGTCTTAGATCAGGGGTTGGCAACCTTTCAGAAGTGGTGTGCCAGTCTTCATTTATTCACTCTAATTTAAGGTTTCATGTGCCAGTAATACATTTTAATGTTTTTAGAAGGTCTCTTTCTATGTCTATAATATATAACTAAACTATTGTTGTATGTAAAGTAAATAAGGTTTTTAAAATGTTTAAGAAGCTTCATTTAAAATTAAATAAAAATGCAGAGCCCCCTGGACCAGTGGCCAGGACCCGGCAGTGTGAGTGCCACTGAAAATCAGCTTGTGTGCTGCCTTCAGCACGTGCACCATAGGTTGCCTACCCCTGGTCTAGATCTTAGCAGGGGTCAAAGAATAATTGGACATTTATGTAAATAATACAGACATCCACAAATCCTGCATATTATATACAATAAAAATGTGTAAGGAATATATACCTTTTTGCTTCAGGGCATAATCCAAGCACTGTCTGGGATTAGGAAAATTTTTTCCAAATGGGCTGGTTGTTCCATAGGCAGCTTCTCATACCTTCCTCTGCAGCGTCAGTTACTATTCATTGTTGGAGACAGGTTACTAGAGCAGATGGACCACCGGCTACATCCAGTGTGGCAATACCTGTGTAAGGATGTGGGTGTGACTATAGAGGTCAAAATGGTCACCCAGGTTAGTTTTCTAACATGTGTCTAAAAGAATGACTAAAAGCTCACTTTGCTTTCATGAGCACACCACAATTCCTGTGTCTCTTCAGCCTTGGTTTGCCGCATGCAACCCACCTGTTTAGAATGTCTAAGGATGGCCAAGCAGGCTTGGCTTACAAACAAATTGTTGTGTAAATGAAAGGTTATTTCAAGGATAGAAGCCTTGTGGTTAAGGCACTGGACTGGGACTCAGTTCCCAGCTCTGCCATGAACTTCATTTATGGCCTTTGGCAAGTCACTTAATCTTTCTGTGGTTGAGTTCCTGTTTGCAAAATGGGATAATCCTTCCTTTGTCTAGCTTGTCTATTTAGATTGGAAGCTATGCAGGGCAGGAGCTGTCTATTACTATATGTATATATAAGTACGGCACCTAGCACAACAGGGCCTGGGCTTGGGGCCTCTACCATAATATAAATAATCCTGATAGTAAGTGAAAGAAGGAATGTGAAAAGGAGAAGGATGGACTAAGTTAGTATCAGTGCTTAGGTATTATGATGTTAGGCACTTTGCACATGCTTAAAACAGATTAAAGTTGTGAGTTGAAGATTAGAATAGGCATAATTATCCGATGTATCAGTGCTTGCAAGATCTCAAGCTCATAATGAATTGTTTTGCTGCTTGGTTATCTGAGTTGCTTAAAACAGATTATAAATGAGATGTCCCCTATGCACAAAAAAGAAACCCCGCATCAATTTAGATTAAGGAAAAACAACACGGAGAAAGACCAGCAAGGTCTTTCCAAGCGAGCACAGTGTGTGTGCCTTCTTTGCCACAGACGGCTGTCACTCTGAGAACAAAATGGCTGCCATCTCTGCACACAGGCCAAGTTCTTAGAACTTTAAAGCTGCAGTAGCCAGAAAATAAAGAGATTGTTGGTTCCTAGCCGCATACACCACAAAAATCAAGAATTACATGAAAATGCAGAAGCAGCAAAGAATCCTGTGGCACCTTGTAGACTAACAGACGTTTTGGAGTATGAGCTTTCGTGGGTGAATACCCACTTCGTCAGATGCACCCACGAAAGCTCATGGTCCAAAACGTCTGTTAGTCTATAAGGTGCCACAGGATTCTTTGCTGCTTTTACAGATCCAGACTAACATGGCTACCCCTCTGATACATGAAAATGCAGGTGGTAGCATGTGACCAGTGGGAGCAGTCAAGTAGTGTGAAAACAGAGATGGGAGCAGAAAGACGTGCGTAGTGTCCCTGTCTGTTACTGACTTGCTGAGTGACCTTGGGAGAGGTTATTCTCAATGCTGCCCTCACCCCATGTGTAAATCAGGAGCGAAACTACTTTAGACAAAGATTTTAGCCTGTTAAAGTTACATGTAGACTTCAATAAGTATGTTATACTTTTGCTTTATGTGTAACCATTCCCATTAACTTTACTTGGGATCTCTTAATCTTAATCTATGTTAATAAATTTATGGCTGTTTTCACTAGCATTATATCTCAGTGTGGTGGTATTATAAAGAACCTGGTCCTGTGTTGTACCAATCAAGCTGTTTGTATACAGTTCCCTTGGAACCTGCTAATCACCGTGAGTGTCCAGTGACAGGGGCCAGACACTACAGGGAGATGCTTCGGAGGAGCTCGGGGACGGGGGTGTACCAAGTGTTAACTTGCATGGGAAAATAAGTCCTGGCAGAGCCCTGAGAAGATTGAGTGGCTGTCAGGCTGGGGGCATCAGGCAGCACCAGCATGTCTTTCTCTCTCACCAAGGCAGGGGTAACATGGTGACTTTCAGTCCTAGGCTCACAGAGAAAGCATCACACATTAGCGTTCTGTTAAGATTCAGCAGAGGAAAAGGAACAGACTCTACTCTCAAGGGGAGACAATTAGAATGACCAACGACAATCCCTAATGTTGCTCTGTATTTCAGCTGATAATTGACAGAGGAATCCAACTTTATGCAAAAGATAAATGGGTGGAACAGAACAAAGGGAGAGGAGCCATCATGAAGAATCCCCTTCCTACCGCCTGAGCTGGAACAAGAGCTGTACCAGGGGAAAGAATTGTGCCCAGGCCTGGAAGGTGTCCAGTCTGAGGAAAAAATTTACTGAAACATCTCTAAGGGTGAGATTATCTATATTCAGTTTGATTAGACATAGATTTGCATGTTTTATTTTATTTTGCTTGGTGACTTACTTTGTTCTGTCTGTTACTACTTGGAACTACTTAAATCCTACTTTCTATATTTAATAAAATCACTTTTTACTTATTAATTAACTCAGAGTATGTGTTAATACCTGGGGGAGGCAAACAGCTGTGCATATCTCTCTATCAGTGTTATAGAGGTCGAACAATTTATGAGTTTGCCTTGTATAAGCTTTATACAGGGTAAAACGGGTTTATTTGGGTTTAGATCCCATTGGGAGTTGGTCATCTGAGTGTTAAAGACAGGAACACTTCTGTTAGCTGCCATCAGTCAAACCTGCAGCTTTGGGGCAAGTAATTCAGACCCTGGGTCTTTGTTGGAGCAGACAGGTGCGTCTGGCTCAGCAAGACAGGGTGCTGGGATCCCAAGCTGGCAGGGAAAATGGGGGCAGAAGTAGTCTTGGCACATCGGGTGGCAGCTCCCAGGTGTGGGGGATGCGTTCTGTGATCCAACCCATCACAGATGGGTTTTTCTGTACTCCCACATTTCTAGTACACGGCCTCTTGTATTTCTCAATTACCTACAAGGGGAAGAGATTTCTGATAGTAGATCGATGGAAAGCTAGATGGACTAGCAGCAAAAGGCATAATAAGAGCCAGTACTTGGAAACTGAAACTAGACACATTCAAACTAGAAGTAAGGTGCATGTTTTTTCCAGGGAGGGTAATTAGACATTGCAACAACTTGCTTAGGGATGTGGTAGATTCTCTATCTCTTGAAGTCTTTAAATCAAGACTAGATGTCCTTCTAAAAGCCATGCGACAGCTCAAAACCAGGCTATGTTGATGCAGAAATTACTGGATGAGGTTCTACGGCCTGTGTTTTTCTGGAGGCCAGACTGGATGACCAGAATAGGCACATTTGAAATCTTACCCCTTGTCCAGTGAGGACAAAAAACCCAACTGGTTTCAAAACTAGCAGCAAATATCTCAAATGGCTGGTGATGGGACACTACTTGGGGAGGGCTCTGAATTACTACAGAGAATTCTTTCCCAGGTGCCTGCAGGATTTTGCTCACATGCTCAGGGTCTATCTGATCACCATATCTCGGGTCGGGAAGAAATTTTTCATGGGTCAGATTGGCAGAGACCCTGGGGTTTGTTCGCCTTTGTCTGCAGCCCGGGGCATGGGTCACTTGCAGGTTTAAACTAGTGTAAATGGTGAATTCTCTGTGACTTGAAGTCTTTAAACCATGATTTGAGGACTTCAGTAACTCAGCCGGAGGTTAGAGGTCTATTACAGGAGTGGGTGGGTGAGGGTCTGTGGCCTGCAATGTGCAGGAGGTCAGACATGATGATCATGATGGTCCCTTCTGACCTTAAAGTCTGAGTCCTCAAAATTGCCCAAATATATAAAAATAGACTTAAGATTGACTTGTCTGAGGCTATACAGGGAGTAAGGTATTACTTGACATGAGTAAGGATGGTATAATCTGGCCCTATGAGAAGGAGAATTTCCTTTTATTTCTTTCATTTACTTCATCAAAACAAACCTTGTTTTTGTGTCATAGGACTGAACAACAAGGAAGGGCTGATCAATTTCACTACAAATGACTTACAATTGGTGCCCTATAAATACCTGTTACAACTTTGGTTCAGTCAAAGCAACTTGAGCTCTTTATTTTATCAGACTAAATAATCCTGATTTCTGCTGTCTTTTCACATGCACGACCTGTCACACTAGCCGTCTTTGAGTTCCGCCTCTGGTGCTTTACTCTGTACCAGTAGATTTTGCAGCTCCCTTAAGAGGCAAAGGCTCTAATAATTGTTCTGGATCTGCAGTATATTCCTATCATTTTACCTGAGACAAGGTAGGTGAGGTAATATCTTTTATTGGACTAACTGTTGTGCAAGCTCTGCATAGCTCGAAAGTTTGTCTCTCTCGCCAACAGAAGTTGGTCCAACCAAACCTCACCTACCTTGTCTCTCTACTATCTTGAGACCACCACGGCTAAAACTACTCTGCATACGTATCATTTTACCAGGAATTTGTAACTAAAGAGGTTCCACTAGAAGGTTGCCTCCACCCTGGAATGATCTTTTCATGCTATCCTTTTAGGATAATTCAGCTTCTCACCTTCTTCAAGCCCGCAAACTAGCCGGAGCTTCCCATGTTGTTTATAGCCAGGGATTGCTGTGTCCCATTCATTCATTTACAACGTTCAACCACATCTCTGATATACCAGTGATGTCACTTCTCTCTTGCCGAGCTGAATAGTACAGCTCTCTTACCATGTTTGGTGGTAGACTCCTGCAATTAGTAGGAAGGAATGTATACATTTAATTTCTAATGGTATACCCATTGCTATTTGTCCCACTATGTTTGGATTGGTGTCTTTACTTCAGTACTCTATATTGTTCTTACCCCTGGAAATTCAATACTTCCTAACAAATCCTTCAACTACTTCTAGCCACCTATAGCGTTTGTGGTCTGAGATAAATGCTCCTCTGAGCTCCTCCACTCCCTGTTTAAATAATCTCTCAAAAAATGTAGGCTGAGATTTTCTAAAGTGGTTAATAGGATTTAGACACACATCCTATATAGACATATACCTTCCTTCAGGGTCAAAGTCTCCATGACTAATTTGAAAATCTCGTTGCCAGCAATATGGTTCCCTTATGAGTTGTCTGGAGTTCATGCCCTCACCATAAATCTTCTGTTTCCCCTACAGGTTCCTAAGTGCCTAATAAACTTAAAACCCATCCACTTTCACCATCTTCCCATCCACACCGTTGAAGCTTCTTAGCATCAGAGATGGGAAATGTTTTTTCCATCCCAGGAATCTCTGAGATTTCAAACATTTTCCTGTTCCTCCTTGGCATGAAGCTGAGACCAACTCACACTCAACTCCCTGCTCTCCCATTCTCCTACAACCCAAGTGAGAGCACTAAACTATTGGCTATTTTGGGGTCTCTCTCTTTCTGGTTTTGGTCAGAAATTCCACCCTGGACTGGAGAAACCTTTCCCACATAAAATTTTGTCAAAACTGGTACATTCTCCTGAAAAGTTTCAGTTTCAATGAACTGCCATTTCCCAACAAAAAAATGTTTTGTCAAAAAATTCCCAAAGAGCTCTACTTAGGATCCCCTGGCCCTCCATATTCTAGAATTAGGAGCATGTCAGGTGCCACTTGTTGACTTTCCTCCTAATCTAACTTCTTCTACAACCTCTCTTCTCCAGCTCCTAATGTTGCTGGTGCTAACGAACACTAGAACCATGATTTATTGTGCCATACTCACTATATATCTATTTACTGTCCAGGTGAGATGCAATCTCCCTTGTGTCTAGTGGCCATGTCATTTCTTCACTCTCTTGTCTTAAAACCACCTCTTGGGTGTCTAATAACAGAAGACAGTAACTACACATACACAGCCTCTCCCACCTCCTCAACACAACCAATCCCCCGTCATTTGCAGAGAACTGTCTGGTTTGTCTAGAGTCTGAGCTCTTCAGGGCAAAAATGGTCTGTAATTGTGTGTCTTAACAGCACAGTAGAGGCCCAGACATGGGCATCTCTAGATGCTACTGTCATATAAGTAATATTTCATCATGCTAAAATACATGGATTATTTGAGGCCCACTGTGCTAAGCACGTTCCCGTCTCCCCTCCAAATCATAATAATCCCAGCTTGGTGCTTTTATGCAGAAAACTGTTAATGAATTTAGGGGGGTTGTATTCAAAGCTCTAATTACCACACACAAATGTAATTATATTAAGACCTTTTCTTTTTGCTAAATAAAGCTATCTTTACATGTCAGTCTATATTTATAGCAGGCTTCCCAGGATCCAAATTTTCAGAGGCACAAAAGAAGGTGGCATAAAGAGAACGTTTATAACAAAAGTGACTTTAAAAAAAGCGTAAGGGAGTTTGGAGTCTAATCCAAGACAGAGTGTGAATGTGTTACTGCAAAAAGTTTCATACAGATGGTTAAAAGCATCCTGGTTTAAGGAGAACCCAATAAAATGGAAAAGTGCTTCTATATATTTTCCTAGTCTGTTAGCTCAGAAACACCATTCCTGCTTGTTTTGGCTGATTTTTATTCCTGCCTTTGAGTGTAAAGGAATGGCAAGGAAGTTTATGAATGAGGTCCCACTAACATTCCAGACTGGAACATGTACCTGGACTGATTTCTGCCTAAACCCTGGGATGAGGTCATTTAAAAACCACCTATTTTCCCCAGTGTGCCTGAAATGGACAGATTTGTGGCTAATGCAATGCAGAAACATGCACAGTAGTCTTCATAAATGCCAACATAAGCCTACCTTCATTGGATAGGGCTCTTGGAAAAAGATTTCCACTTTCAAAGGATGTTTATAAATCAGTTTGATCTGCATGCGCTCCGGTTCAGGAATGAGCTGAGATAATGTTTTCCCATACCAGTGTGAGGACAGCTTCTTGGTAACAAAACAAAAAACAAAATAAAAAATAAAACCAAACCAAAACACTAAAGGGTTAGAACAACAGGAAATGATTCATTTACTACTAGTTGCTCACATATTTTAAAGAGCTCCCTGAACTATTCCTTTAGTGTATCCAAAAAACAATGATAGTGGGGGAAGATGGGATGCATGACATGAAAGTAAATTTCACTGCTGAAACAGTAAACACAGAGGAATGGTTCTGTAACCAAACTATGTAAAATCCCTTGCAATCCAGCAGCAACAGAATTCCAAGTCTGCTGGAGTTAGTTGCATTCTGGGGGAGTACAAAAAGGATTATGACAAGTGTATTAGCAGTGTAAAGGAGCCACTGAAAGATGGTTTTCCTTGTGCCATAAAATAAAGTGGACAATTAAGGTATTTTGGAAAGCTAATGGGATCTTTCTTGAATACCATTTACATGGAAGCTGGCAAGCTGTCATTCACCAAAAAATATTCACTTGAAAAAATATAACAGAAATCAAAAGCCAGTGATACTCAGACTGCAGCTCGCAAGCCACAAGTGGATCTATAATGTGTCTCCTGCAGCTCTTTGCAGCCCATGATATTAAAACACTGTGTGATGGAATTATTAACCAACCAGGATGCTTTTATTATGTTTTTAACCAATGAAGTTATCAACTTGCATGAAGTTATAACTTATTTGCTGTGAGAATAATATTTATATTTATAAAACCTAATATTTTCCCTATCATACTGTTTAAATCAGAATACATAGTACTATAGTAAATGAAACAATGAATTCATACTACCATGATTCTTTTAAGTAATGTTAATCACTAATTTGGCTCCTGAATCTCTGAGGTCTATTACATCACTTTTTTAAGCACATTTATATAGAAAGCAATTTTCTGCATAGCCATCTTATATAGCTAAGAAGCAAATGCATTTCATTAGCTAGGGCTGCCTTCATTTTTGGGATCAGTATCTGACTCAACTAACCTATCTACTTACATGGCCCCTTTCTCCATAGTATCTGAGCACCTATATAGTTGTCCTTATAGCACACACCCAGGGTGGTGTCATTATTCCATTTCACAGAAAGGGAACTGAGACACAGAAACTCGCAGCAGAATAAGGGATTGAACGCAGATCTTGTAAACCTCAGATTAGTGCCCTAACTGATGGACTATCTTCCCTTTCCTCTTTAATAATGTACATTATCTGGTACTAGGGCAGACTGAGACTGGATCCAGCTGTGAATGACCTATTTTTTCCCCTAAGAAAAAGAATACTCAAGGGCACTTTGGATTCTTTGCTGGACATAAATAAAACAAAAACCACGTAGAAACCAAATTCAGGTCAGGAATGCAAATTCTTACTCCCAGATATCAAGAGACAGATTCTTAGATAGCTAAGGTTGAGTAGCAGCACCTTCCATTAGTGGTTCCATTCATTTCAGCAGGACCACACATGGAGTAAGGTACTGCTCATCATTCATAACATGAGCCAGTATTGTCAAAAAACCACAACCCCCCCCCAAAAGCTTATGCATAAATGATCTGGAAAAAAGGGTAAATAGTGCGGTGGCAAAGTTTGCAGATGATACTAAACTGCTCAAGATAGTTAAGACCAAAGCAGACTGTGAAGAACTTCAAAAAGGTCTCACAAAACTAAGTGATTGGGCAACAAAATGGCAAATGAAATTTAATGTGGATAAGTGTAAAGTAATGCACATTGGAAAAAATAACACAACTATACGTACAATATGATAGGGGCTAATTTAGTTACAATTAATCAGGAAAGAAATCTTGGAGTCATCATGGATAGTTCTCTGAAGACATCCACGCAGTGTGTAGTGGCAGTCAAAATAGCAAACAGGAATTTAGGAATCATTAAAAAGGGGATAGAGAATAAGATGAAGAATATATTATTGCCCTTATATAAGTCGATGATATGCCCACATCTTGAAAACTGCGTACAGATAGTCTCCTTATCTCAAAAAAGATATACTGGCATTAGAAAAGATTCGGAGAAGAGCTAAACTAAAATGATTAGAGATTTGGAACAGGTCTCATATGAGGAGAGATTAAAGAGGCTAGGACATTTCACCTTGGAAAAGAGGAGCCTAAGGGGGGATACGATAGAGGTATATAAAATCATGAGTGGTGTGTAGAAAGTGATTAAGGAAAAGTTACTTACTTCTTCCCATAATATAAGAACTAGGGGCCACCAAATGAAATTAATGGGCAGCAGGTTTACAACAAATAAAAGGAAGTTCTTCTTCACACAGCGCACAGTCAACCTATGGAACTCCTTGCCTGAGGAGGTTGTGAAGGCTAGGACTATAAGAGGTTTTAAAAGAGAACTGGATACTTTCATGGAGGTTAAGTCCATTAATGGCTATTAGCCAGGATGGGTAAGGAATGGTGTCCCTAGCCTCTGTTTGTCAGAGGGTGGAGATGGATGGCAGGTGAGAGATCACTTGATCATTACCTATTAGGTTCACTCCCTCTGGGACACCTGGCATTGTGTCGGTAGACAGGATACTGGGCTGGATGGACCTTTAGTCTGACCCAGTATGGCCGTTCTTATGTTCTTATGAAATCCTGGCCCCATCAAAGTCCATAACAAAACCTCCAATGACTTCAGTGGGGCCAGGATTTCAGCCTTACTGTGTGAGAGTGTCTATCAAGTGACTAACTACATCTGTTATAAATCTCATTGAGGTCTCTGGCTTGAGCTGCATCCACATTGTAAAATGATGGGGGTTGGACCTGAGTCATAGCTGGACTCAGGCTCTGACCCACCCCTGCCAGCAGGATCCTAGGAGCCGAATCCTTGCTCACCCAAATCAAGCTGATTTGTGCGTGGATGGAAGGGAGCTTGAACTCAAACATGAGTGTTAATGCACAGTGTAGCCATGAGAGGCCAGGGTCAGCCACAAGGTGGCTCTGTATCTCTACCCAAGCGCTGGCCCCTGGTATGTCCTCAGCCCCCTGGCTACCTGCTGGGGACATCCCTGGCTGAGGTAGCCCCAGGTAGGGAGCTCCATGGAAGGGGCAATACAGTGTCTCTGCATTATCCTTTTCCAGGGGTGCTTGTGGGGTTGGAGAGAGAACAACATACATCACCTCTGGCCTGCCTTGTCCTCTCCTGGTCCACCTCCTGCTCCCCCCTCACTCCCCAACCTGCTCCCTGTCCACCCCCAAAGCCCAACACAGAGCAGCTTCATAGAGGGGCATTCTGGGGGACAGAGGCAGCTGAGCCCTGCTGTGTGGGGGAGTGGGGAGATCTGTGTATGTGAAGTTCCTTCAGGTTGCAAGGTCGGTAGGAACCTGGAACACAAACATACACCATGACATATAATTATGTTCAGGTTGGTACCAAAAACACCAGGCCAGATTCTCATCCTACTACAGACAATGGAGTAAATCAGTTGTTTGCATAGACTTACTCCAGATTTACACAGGTGTGAGAGCCAATTCTGGGCCTAAGATGCATTGTTGCTTCTTCTGAGTACCCATGAACTACAGGTTGATATCCATACCAGTGGGTGAATTGGAGTTGGAAGCTTGGGACACCAGGGACTTGCCAAGCAGCGCTTTTTGCTGGAAGTGTGAACTCCAGAAAGCCCTGCTTTGTCACTAGGATTCAGGACCCATGTCTCAGCGCTTTGCTGGACGCGTGATGACATGAGGCTCTATTTTTGTTTTCAGTGAGTGCTGCTAGTTGTGGCAGAAGGTTAGCTGTTTCCCATCCCATTAGTTCCAGAGATACTTACAAGTCTGACACAGTGCACTGCTGGCTGCACACCACCAGGCTCCTCTATCAAAACCAGGACGGTTGATGAGCTACGAACAAACTTACAGTTAGATAATAGATGAAAGAGTTGCAAGATAAACGACGTGCCTATAGAAAACCTGGCCAAATGTGTTTAAAACAGGGGATCTGACACCATTAATTCTCAGCAACCAGCTTTAAAAAAGGCAGCTTGGCACTTGACTTCTGCTGAAAAAATTGTTATCTTTCCTTTTAACAGCAGTTTTACAGTGTATTTGGAGAAGATGACAGACAATAGGGTTATTCTGAAGTCATGCCAAACACTACATTTGTTCAAGGAGAGGAGCAACGTTTCCCCTAATGTGTCAATTGACTTCTGTAGCCATGAAAACAGCTTGACCAACAAGCAATATTAACAAAAAGTGAAACCTCTGTTCCTAAGTTACAACTAGAGGTGGTCCAGATTTCTCCAATGGAAGTTTTTATGGCTGGAAAATGTGGTTTTGTCAAAATCAAATCAAAATCAAAACTTTCCACAGGAATTTGTTGATTTTGACAAAATCAGGAATTATTTCCTAAATGAAATTTGCAAACAAACAAACATGGGAGGTTTATTGTCCTGCTCTGGTGAGGCCTCGGCTGGAATACTGCGTCCAATTCTAGGCACCACAAGTTAGCAAAGACGTGGGTAAATTGGAGAGAGTCCAGAAAAGATCAATAATGATAAAAGGTTTAGAAAACCTGACCTATGAGGAAAAGTTAAAAAGACTGGATATGTTTAGTCTTGAGAAAAAAAGATTGAGGGAAGACATGATAACAGTCTTGAAATACACCTCTACCCCGATATAATGCTGTCCTTAGGAACCAAAAAATCTTGCCGCATTACAGGTGAAACTGCTTTATATCGAACTTGCTTTGATCCTCTGGAGTGCGCAGCCCTACCCGCCCCAGAGCACTGCTTTACTGCGTTATATCCTAATTGGTGTTATATCGGGTCGTGTTATATCGGGGTAGAGTTATGTGTTAGTCTGTTATAAAGAAGATAGTGATCTACATCCACTGAAGGTAGGACAAGAAGTAATGGGCTTAATCTGCAGCAAGGGAGATTTAGGTTAGACCTTATGAAAAAATCTCTAACTATGAGAGTAGTTATGATCTGGACAGGCTTCCAAGGGAGGTTGTGGAATCTCCATCATTGGAGGTTTTTAAGAGCAGGTTAGACAAACACCTGTTAGGGATGATCTAGGTTTACTTGATTCTGCCTCAGTGCAAGGGGCTGGAGTAGATGACCTCTCGAGGTCCCTTCTAGCCTTACATTGCTATGAGTCTATTTCCATTTTGACATTTTCCAAATGTTCCATTTTGATTTTTTTTGTTTCAATCATTTTTATTTTATTATAAAACATGAACATTTTGAAAAGCCAAAACTGAAACAAAATGTTTCAATTGATCTGAAATTACATTTTTTTTTTAAACTTTTATTTCAGGGGAAATTTCAAAATTCTTTGCTTTAGTTCTGATTTGTAACAAAAGCAAATATTGAAACTGAGGAATTTTGTGTAGAATGGAAATGCTGGTTGCCACAAACCTGTAGTTACAACTAACCTTTGCAATCCCTGTACTGAATAATGAGTACTCTATAGTATGCAAAACATTGGTTTTTAAATGGATTTGATTATCCGTCTAGAACACCTATATATCTACATCTATCTACAGCTATTCCATATTACAACTATAAAATGAATTGGAACTATAAAATCTATCAAAGTAATGCTTAGAGATACTTTCCTCTGCATTTTGATCTTAAAGGAATGCTGTTGATTTAAAATGTATCACCCTTCTACCTGAAATTTATTAACTCGCTATAGTTCTAAGACAGACCAAAGTTTCCTGTGAATTTACAGACAAAACATACTCTCTTTTCAACATTGCATGTTTTAGAGCACTTTGCACAGGGGCCAGAGGGGAGGTACAGAATCATAGAATATCAGGGTTGGAAGGGACTTCTGGAGATCATCTAGTCCAACCCCCTGCTCAAAGCAGGACCAATCCCCAGCCAGATTTTTGCCCCAGTTCCCTAAAAGGCCCCCTCAAGGATTGAACTCACAACCCTGGGTTTAGCAGGCCAATGCATCTACAAGCAAGTGCTTTAGCTTCTTAAAAACAAAACAAAACACAACAACTAGATTTGAAACTGATGGTGTCCCTTTAACTCAATACTTCTCCACCTCTCTGGTAGTATGACCCCCAGTTCCAACAGGGAAAAAATGTTTCAAGGACCTGTCTCATCTAGTCATAAACCCTGAAACCCATGTGTGACCCTCACCAGGTGGTGGTGACTCTCAGATTGTTAACCCATCTTTAACTCCCCATGAGACAAAATTAGGGAAGTGGGAGACGGACAAACATAGGCCCCAATTCGGCAAACAGATCCACACGAGCCAACCCGGGTGTTCATGCAGACCCAGTGATGAGCTGCCAAAATATTAACAACCGGTTCCCTCCTCCTCACCCTACGAGGGGGTTGTGCCCCCCCAGGACTCCTGTCCCATCCAATCCCCCATGCTCCTTGACAGCCCCCCATGGGACCCCTGCCCCATCCACCACCCTTTCCCTGTCCCCTGACTGCCCCCTGCCACCCCATCCAACCCCTCCTCTCATTCCTGATGGCCCCCCGGAACCCCTGCACCATCCAACCACCCCTTCTCTCTGTCCCCTGACTGCCCCTGGAACCCCTGCCCGCTGCCTGCCCCCGACTTGCCCCATTGAACTCCCCATCTCCTTCCTGGACTGCTCCCCGGGACCGACCTCTTGCTCCCATTCAACTCCCCCTGTCCCTGGCTCTCTGACCGCGCCCTGACACTAATCTAGCCCCCCTCAACTCCCCTGCCCTCTACCCAACACCCCTTCCCTGCCCCTTTACTCGGCGTCCCAGGAAGGTTGGGGGCGGGCCAGGGCTGAGCCGTGCCGCCCGGACTGCCTGGGACGGGACCGGGCCGGCCAAGCCCTTGTTGCGCCGCCTGGCTGGCTGCAGTTGGGGCCGGAGCCGCACAAGGTCAGGGGTGGGCTCGGGCCCGGGGGCCGGGTCAGAGCTACGCTGCCTGGTGGGCTGCAGTTGGAGCCGGGGCCGGGCCAGACATGTGCCGCCTGGCCAGCTGGGGTCAGGCCTGGGCTGAAGCCGTGCCGCCTGGGGACGGGGTCAGGGTCGGGGGCCAGGCCAGAGCCATGCAGTCCCTGGAGCCCTCCTTGCGTCCCCTCCTCCCTGCCCCAGCTCACCTGCGGGAAACTGCTGCTTCCTTCTCAGCCCTTCCAGGCTTCACGCATGAACAGCTGATTCGTGGGAAGCTGAGGAGGGGGAGGAGAAGCCGGGGGAGCGTCAGGGGAGGATGCAGAGGTGGAGTGAGGTGAGCTGGGGCTGGGGGAAGGGCAGGGAACTGCCGGAGCTTTTGTTAAATTTAAAAGCCCTTTTCGAACCAGTTGTCCCTCGGGGGACAATCGATTCTAAAAGGGCTTCTAAATTTAACAACTGGTTCTTGCGAACTGGTAGAAACCGGCTCCAGCTCACAACTGTGCAGACCCCAGGGATTTCAGCAGGCTCCACAAAGGCACAAGGGTCATTTTACGGGGTGTATGTTTAATGCTGATAGTGTTGAGATATACTAGAAAAACAAATGCATCATCAACCATTCACCATTGTGGGACCTGTTACAATTTATGCTGCAGCAGCCCGGCACGGCACGGCACTGCACTGGGCATTCTTAGCTTTGAATGTCCTTGAACTTGTTCTTTGAGGTCTCATCGTTAAGTGACGCTAACATGTTATTTGCAGGTTGAGGGGGTGGGGGTTAAACTAGGAGAGATGTAAATGTTAATAAATACAATATTTGTTCTGATAGGTCTTACACTCACAGTTAACTTGTGACTCTGGCACAGGTTATTAAGCTGGGAGCCAATTTCTTAAAAACAAAACAAAAAGCCTAACTTTGGCCCCCAATTCTGCAAGGCACTGAAGCTCATGCTTAAGTCCCAGAGTTAAGTTTTAGTCTTACATGCGTTGCTGGATCAGGGCCTTAATGAGCGTTCAGAATAGATGTATGTTACATAATTAGAGGGCCTAATTAGAGCTGTAGGACCTTTGATACTTGTGTTGATGCATGAAAAGAAAGGGACCCTGCCTGACTCTCAGAGGCCAGGCTGAGTTTGCTGGGCCTGGAGTTAGAAAAAAATAATCAGTTTGGAGGCCCCGAATCCTGCAGGTGGCTCTGTGGTGTAATGTGTTCCCTGCTGTGCCTGGTTCACAGAGGATAAGAGCCTACTACAGCGCTCTCCTGGACAGCCTGGCTAAATAGCTCATGTTGCAGAGGCTTATGCCTTCAGCTTTGAAAGGTACCTCTTCAATTCCCTGTGTTGGCAAGATGGCAGCCATTGCATATAGGCAGAGCTACTCCTATAGCAAGTCCCCCTGACTTCAGTGGGACTCCAGACAGGCCCCGCTACCTATGGATTCATTTGCAAACTCAGGGCCTTACATTGGAAACTGAAGAAAATCTGACCTGAAATCACTGACAGGCTAAAGATGGAAGCCCCTGGTGCCTCTGTCAGAGGAGAAATGCAGTGTAAATGTACAAGATTAGAAGACAGGAAATGGTACAGATGATGGGCTTATTCCTCTGAACGTATTAGCAACATACTGAGGTGAATGCGCTGCTGGAGAGCAACAGGTTCAGGTGAGTAAAGATATTCACATGGCTTTGGGCTAGACTGAGCCTTTGCTCCTAGCTCTGAGAATGGTGGGGTGACTAATACTCCCTTCTGTGGCCTCTTTACCAGGCACACATTCCTTCCCACACCCCCAGGGGTTTGGGGGATAGTGTCAGGGCTTTGCTAATTCCCCCTGCTGCAACAACAACACCTGCTTAGGGCATCGTGCCCAGGCATTCTGTCCATGCTATGGCTGAGATGCCAGGAGGCCATGCAATGGAGGATGCTCTTATTTCTCCATATAGCCACTTTAGGGCCAGGCCCAGCCTGGCCCCGAGTGTTTACAGGATGAGACCCTATACCAGTTTGCGATCAAACTGTCGGCCAGCACGATGATACCACCAGGCCTGAGCAAAGCAAGTGGTAATCGCTACATTGCTGCTATATGGGGCGTTTTGCAGAGGACTGGGAAGTATAGTAGCTTTGAGCTCTTTGGAGCAGACCTAGCGCAGTGGGGTGCAGGTTCATCACTGAGGCTCCTAGGCGCTACCTAAATACAAATAATGAATAAATAATATGTACAAGCTATGCACCTCTGGGAACCTGCATTCTGAATGGTCTTAGCTCACAACTAGAGGTGAGAGTATAATGGGAGAAAAAACGGTAATACTTATTTTCTTTGCAAATAAAAAAAAATTGCAAAATTCTATCAAACACACGGACTATTCACCCAGAATGCAATGCTGGGCGAGTAACAGAAGAAACTGCTGAATATTTTACTTAAAACATATTAAGAAATTCACCATATAAATGATGCAATGGATGTTATTCAGTGACCTCTAGTTGCAAATGGAATAAACCTGGTCTGCAGTTAGCTCCTATAAACACTAAAGTACATGAGTAACATTGCACATACAAGTAGTCCAACTGTCTTCAAATCAACAGGACTACTTGCAAATATACTATTGAGCACTTGGGTAAGTGTTTGTAAGATTAGTAGCTAACTCTCTAGCAAACATTTATGATAAAGGAGTAGTACTGATAAGGTTAGTGCTAATAATCCCTTGAACTTCTACAGCATATTTCAGCTGAAGAGCTCACAGTGCTTTATAAACATCAATGGAGCCTAATAATCCCCATTACCAGAGCTTCCTGTCAATTATTTTTTGATGGAAAAATGCAGCTTCTGCAAAAATGAAATTTTCTTGAGGAAACATTTTGATTTTTTCCACGAAAATTTCAATTTTCTGCAAGAAAAAATGAAACATTTTGTTTCTAGTCAGTCTGATATTAAACCGCATTGGCCGTAGTGCCACAGTGCCCCGTGGGAGTTGTAGTTTGGGTGCCCTCATTCTACACATGCTGCATCTCTCATGATGAAGGGTATGATTATGTCATAGTGATCACAGAAATCATGGATTCTATAACTTTCAGAGACCTCTGTGACATTTCCCAGGCCCGGAATGGCAGGCTGGTGCTGTCAGCTGGTAGGGGCAGTCCTGAGCCCTGCAGGCAGCAGGGGTACGCTGGAGCTCACAGCCACCACAGGCAGTGCATGCTTGACCCCACCCTTCCAAGGTGGGGTTTGGGCTCTCATTCCCTCACTTCCAGTTGGGCTTTAGTCTCCCCCCCCACTCCCCACCCCATTTTATCATGCTTATTTTTAGTAAAAGTCAGGAATAGGTCAGAAGCATCTGTGAATTTCTGTTTATTGCCTGTGACCTGTCCCTGACTTTTACTAAAATCTACTAGGACAAAAACTTTACTCATGATGCACCAAGTTCTCTCCTCAACTGAGCTGTGCAGGATCATGAGTCACATGACTGTAGTGCACTATGGGAGATGTAGTCTGGCCCAGGAGCAAGATTCACAGGTTTAGGGTATGGGATAAGAGGTTTTATTTTCATATATACACTGGTACTCAAATGAGATAGTTAAACAGCAGACAAGGCAATCCTTTCAATCTGGAATCTCAGTGGTACCTGATGACAGAACAAGGAGTAATGGTCTCAAGATGCAGTGGGGGAGGTTTACATTGGATATTAGGAAAAACTTTTTCACTAGGAGGGTGGTGAAGCACTGGAATGGGTTACCTAGGGAGGTGGTGGAATCTCCTTCCTTAGAGATTTTTAAGGCCTGGCTTGACAAGCCCTGGCTGGGATGATTTAGTTGGGAATTGGTCCCGCTTTGAGCAGGGTGTTGGTCGGTTTCTTTTATATACATACATTTAGGATTTTCACATTTCATTTGACTATTCTTTCTATTCTCCAAATAAAAAAGATACTTCTGGTTCCAAAGCATGCCAGAGCCTAACAGATTTGAGAAAGTGAAACATATATCAAAAAAACCCAAAACAAAACAAAAAAAATACAGCCAAAGCTTTTGCTTTTTCTTCAAACAGAGTAATACTTAAAGCTGAAAAGAACTTGGTTACAAACAGCTATTGTAAATATAGTATTCTGTAGTACCAAGTCTCATAATGGAAGCCCTATATTTTACGTGCTCTGCAAGAGTCTGGTGGACCTAGTTAGAAATGGGTAGGGATGGGAATCCAGCATACTCCTTGCCTGAGGAGCTTGTGAAGGCTGGGACTATAACAATGTTTAAAAGGGAACTGGATAAATTCATGGTGGCTAAGTCCATAAATGGCTATTAGCTAGGAAGGGTAAAAAATGGTGTCCCTAGCCTCTGTTCATCAGAGGATGGAGATGGATGGCAGGAGAGAGATCACTTGATCGTTGCCTGTTAGCTTTACTCCCTCTGGGGCACCTGGCATTGGCCACTGTCGGATACTGGGCTAGATGGACCTTTGGTCTGACCCGGTATGGCCATTCTTATGTTCTTATGTTCTCCTGAGGTCTCTTCCAACCCTGATATTCTATGACTCTATGAATCTTAATGCTGTACCCTTGGCTGGTTTCCAAGAGCAACTCTGCCTCAAGGATTGACTATGATCAGAGCCCAAGGCAAGCCAGCAAATTCCTGTTGTGCTAATCTCTCTCTTGCAAATACCCAAACTAATACCCCTGTATGTCTTCCCAAGACTCAAAACTTGCTTGTATGCTAGCAAAAAAGCTTGGATGTCTGTGTATAACAGTGCCACCTGGTGATCCCTGCCATAACAATTACATGATTTCACTGCAAGAGAGGTCGAACTGCACTATGATTCTCCATTAAGCTTAATTTCTGGGAAACTATCACACTTGCATAGGCTAGCCTGACTGTAATCAGTTCTGGTGGCCTCATTTCCCAGAGCATGAGCCAGCTCCAAATTCAAGATGTTAAAAGTAGCAAAAAAAGAACCTAGTTTTGGCCCTGATCCTTCAAGATGACCTACAATTACATCAATTGGGCTCTGTGGGATCGCAGGGCTCTGCCATGCAGAGCTCAATCCAAGATCAGGGCTTTTGCTTGGAACTCAATAACATTTCTACAAAACTACCTTTTATGATCCAGATGTTTAGATAAGCTTATGCCATGCAGCCAACATGTCCTATACATAGTTTTGTCAGTCATTCTATGAGAACAAGAGAGTTACCAATGACAAAGGACTTTAAGTGGTTAATTTTAATTTGATCTTGCTTTTTCTTAATGTAGATTTGTTTAAAGTGCATGTTTGTTTAGGTATTTGTATGGATCAGTTTACTGAGAAAGGCCCCAATCTGGTTTACAGTTATGGGTGTAAGTTGCCCCAAGCACTTTGGCGGGCTTATGGGCATAAGTAAAGTTAAGCACGTGTCTCACCAATTGAAAGATCAGGGCCTACATCTGCAGCTGAGGCCAGGTCAGTCTCATTTTAATTTCTCTTTTCTTTACAGTAGGAAATATAGCCCCTGCCCCAAGGAACGTGCCACCTGGCAACGACAAGACAGCTCCGATGTGCATAGAACCTTAGGCACTGGTTTGGAAATGATAAAAGCACTATAGCAAGGGATTTTCAAAGGTGGGATTTTCAAAGGTGCCTATAGGAGGGAAGCACTGAACTCCAACAGAGTCTGGATGCCTATCTCCCTCAGCTACCTTTGAAAATCCCAAACTAAATAAACCTCCAGGGGTGAAATCTTGGGCCGTCTGATTTCAATGGCAAAACCCACACTCATGTCACTGAGGCCAGGACTGTTTTAACAGAAGCCCTCTTTCCCTCCCCCGCAGCTAGCTACTAATTAATGCTTGTTTTTCCTCAGATAGCCGCCCCCGGTTTGCAAAATCTCTTACCCTGACATGAACTCTCGTTCCGTTTGTGCTTCGACTGAAAGCAGATTACTTCACTACCGCTCCAGTAGTGCCAGGTGAAAATCTATCTCTCTGGAACAAACATGCCCAGGTTCCTAGGAAGAGACACATGTGGTATCGTTTTTCCATTATTTGGAACATACAGAGCTAAATTAAT
Organism: Chelonoidis abingdonii; assembly: GCF_003597395.2. NCBI lineage: Eukaryota > Metazoa > Chordata > Testudines > Testudinidae > Chelonoidis > Chelonoidis abingdonii. Next base: position 153,731,764 of record NC_133772.1, on the reverse strand, counting down.
AACAGTTCTTACAAGGCCCTGGGGCTCTGTGGAAAAGAATTTTGATCTCCTCGGGAAAGTCTCACCATTGCGCACAGGAGACGCACTTGACTTCTGACCTCTTTTCAAAGACACCTGTGTGAGCTTTCAAAATCCACTGCCACCAATTATCCACTTTCAACCTGAAGTGTTTAAACCTCAGACCACATTAACAGAGCTTAGCACATAGCCATGTCGTTGCAGACTTCCTGATGGGAGGAGATGTCGTGCCATGGTTAAAAGAGAGTTTAGGGATGGGGGCATAAGATTAATCAGCTTCTCCTCCTGACAGCTTCAAACAAAGAAGCCTTTTAGCCACCTGGTTTGTCTCTCTCACACCTGTGTTAAGATTGCAAGACAATGCTTTGTTCTGTTGCCTTGATCCTGTTACTTGCAGGTACCTGTCTACAGCCACACTGTAGCACTTAATAGCCCTTCAGCAAGACCAAAGTGAAGAAGCGGCACATATACTGTTTCTTCAGGATTGTAGTTTTAGGATATGATGGAATGTATTTAAAATCCAATGAGATTTATTGGGGGGTGGATGAGTGTTGTGTGAAGGGGGAGGAGGGCCGGAGGAGCAGATAGCATTTCAGCTTTGACAGTATTCCCTGTACAGTTGTGGACAGCGTATGAAATTCCTCCTGTTACTGGAACTGCAGGAATTGCAAAGCAGCACACTGATTGTTCATGGACCTGTGCAGGGGGACACCCACACAGGGTGCCGTGGGTACCCTGAGCTTTGCCTGCATGGACCCGATTGCAGGATCAGGGCCATTTTTCAATTTCTGAAGACTCAGTCTGGAGTTCCTGACTCAGGTAAAGATGGTCTAGCAATATTCAGATGGATTTCATTGGGGAGGGATCCCACTATACATCTTTCAGGTGTCTTCTTCTGGCCATGACCTGCACCTTTTGCCACAGACCCCAGATCCATGATCCATGCTCCCATCACTTTGTCCTCTTCTATACCCGAATCCCTAGTGGTACACATTTTACCATCTCCCTGGTGGGTCTTCTCTCTCCTCACTGGGGAGCTGGGCTCAGCCAAGGGACAGAGCAACTCCTCTATGTACAGAACACTCCTAGAACTTCATGAGCTGCCGGGGTTCAGTTTAGCCCCACGAGGGCCAAATTTTCATTGGGTTCCACTGTATTTTGCCTGAGTAAAGAGTTCACGAGTGGGCTCTCTGGCAGTAAAAGTTGCATTGTTTTCTCTCTCCCAGTGCAGGAAAGTAAGTCTAGATTTTAAATTCAGTTCAGTTAGTTTCCCATATTAACAGCATTAACCAGAAGGACAGAGCATTATGATCCACCTCAGCTCACAATCCTAGTCAAGAAGATGTCTACATGATGGGGAGAGTTGAGCTGTTGAGCCCAAAGTCTGTATATAGGATATGGTATTTCAGCAAATGCCAGCACCTGGATTGATAACTAACCGAGTAGGGTCGAAATATTAGAGACAAATTCCTAGTCAAGGCTGGTTTAAATCATCAATGTGGTGGAACGCTCTGGATGTGTACTAAAAAAATCCAAATATTTTTTAGTTCTAGTTCCCCCTCCCCCCAAAAGGCAAAACCATCCTTGCACAATGACTCCTATGACGTAAGCCTAAGTCTGTACCAATAATTATATCAGGCCAGTCTTGACTGAGCTGAGCAATGGTTCTCTCCAATGCTGCACTTACCCAACCCATTCCTTAGTGAGGATTCACTAAGGATTCACGCAGGAAAAATACAAAGGGCCAGACCCTGATCACATTGAGGTCGATGGCAAAACTCTCACTGACTGCAGTCGGATCCAGATTTGGCAAGGGTCCAATCCAATGCTCCTGAAGTGAATTAAAAGACACTCATTGACTCTCATCAAGCTCTGAGAGAGAGAAAGGGCTCAGTTCACTACTGCCCTGTACCGTGTGTTGTCCTTGATACCAGAGCTAAGCAGATGTAAAGCTTTTGATTTGTTCGTGTCTTACATCCACGTTGCATTTGTGTCAATGAATCTTCAAGGTGCAAGGTAATGGTGAATCGGGCCAGGTGTGTTTTTCTTTTGCACCGTACCTGATAAATCATGTATTTCCCTGTTGCTATTTCTCTCAAAGGCAGTTCCTTTGGGATTTCTGTGCTCAGTACTGCAGAGGTCCTTACACAGACATTCAGTGGTATAGGCTGAATGGCGATAGGGTCAGGATTCCCTGGAAGACCTGCATCCCAGTGGACAGTCATTCTATCTCCTTGTGTTTACTCAAGCTACTTTTACTTCGGTGCTGCCTGTGCCGAGCAATGGGATTCTCAGAGATGAAGGTGTATCACTATGGATTTAGTAGGTTGTTCCACAAGCTCATGAAATAAAAGTTTGAGGCAGTCAGAGAATACTCAAGTTGATAAGAGTGGACCGTTGCCTTTTGATGACTTTGCTACCAAATTGTATGCTAATTTGCCAGAAACATCAAAACACCATTGAACAATGAAGGCTTGATCCAATGGTCAACCCTACCAGAGAGAAAGGCTAGTCTTATGGTTAAAGACCTGAACTGAGTGCCAGGAGGGACAGGTTCAATTCCTGGCTCTACTGTGGACTTTTTCTAGGAACTTAGGTGAAGGGTTAAAATGCATGTGCATTTTATATAACAACCTGGTGCATGGATTGTGCCAGCTGTTTTTCAAACCCAAAGTCCAGAGTTGGTCAAGAGACCAGAGGCCTAGCAAATAGTGATCAGCTAAGAGAAATCTGGGGTAAACAAAATAACATTGCCTTTGCTAAAGTTATGCTTGGTCAGTAGAAATGCCCGATGTTGAAGCAATAACTAAATAATGATGTCTTATTCAAAGTTGCAAACTGAACAAAGGATCCCTGTTCCTATTGTGTTTCTCCTGTAGGGAAACATTCTTCCCACAGATCCAACATTGAGTTTATCAAAAGTTGGCACATATCAGCATAAGATATGGCATCCTTCCACCTCCCTCCCAAGGGACCAATGCCTGCCTTAAGACACATGGAAAACAATCTTCATTGTCATATACATTCCCTGTTTCTTTGCTTTAACCCCTAGACATGTACCTATTGGACAATCAAAGAAGTTGCTCCATTCCTATGGACCCCAAATCAGAATTCAACATATATATTTTATACTAATAACATTTTATCAAAGTATTAATTAAATGTTAACTTGCTAACTTGAGACCATGGGCAGAGAAATTATGTAACCTTTTAACCATTGGCTAATGTGCTATCTTGTCTTGCTGCAAAACCTATCCTGGAGTGTGGAACTGCCTATCCTGTCACTTTCCCCTGCCCATGGAAAATCTATATATTCTATTGTAATCAATTGATTGACAGTGTCTCTGAGCCTAATAAGCAAGGTGACACTCCGCCAGTGCTGTGCGTAATAAACTCCTATGCTTGACCTCTACACGGTGTGGATTTATGTCCTTCATTAGGTAAATCATGAATGATCTCCCTTTGTAAAGTCATTTGAGATCTACTGATGAAAGAGCTATATCGAGCTAGCTATTGTTCCCCCATTTTTAAAAAGGAGGTAGCATTTCCTTTCTTCCACCCTTTGCCTGTCTGGTCTATTTAGATGGTAAGCGCGTCTCCCACTATATGTATGTACAGCATCTAGCACAATAGGGCCCTGATCTCAGTTGGGGGCCTCTGTGTTACAGTTACACAAATACTGTCTAGAGTGATGTCCAATGCTTAGAGTTTTCATACAGCTGCTCAAGAACTGTATTTTATTTTCCATGCACTAAATTGAAGGAAATAAGGCGTTGTTAGGGAGAAACTCCCCACCCCTGCTCCCTGAAAATGTCACTTTGATGTCTTTTGTCAGAAAACTGAAGTAACCAGAAATTCTTGCGAAAATCTATTGAATCAAACAAAGCATTCAGCATTCGTCATTTATAAAGTAATGCGAAAGACTGTATCAGCTACTCCATGGTGTAATTTCTTTCCTGACTGCAGCTCACTGAAAACCCTTTACAAAAGCAATTTCTTCAACACAGTTTCAGTCAACGGCTCTCTTTCCAAAGAAATCACTTCTGGGCACGTGTGCGAAGAAAATACCTGTTTCAATATGTGGCAAAGGGTCTGCTCATTGTACTCCTGTTTCATGGAGTGAACTCCCTGCTTCTTTCTCAAGTAGATTGGCAGCGTCTCCCCAGACATTCATGTTCATATCATAATACTCAGTGTTCTGCATGGTAGGTACGTTCCTGGAGACAAAAACATGCACCTCAGTTGGGCCATGTTGAGATTTACGTAGAGTTTCTGTGAGCCGATATAACCATCTCCTTATACCCCTTAGTTCAGCTGTCCATTTTTGCACCCACTCCAGCTGTTCTGTGTCGCTGCTTTGGAAGAAGATTGCAGCCTCCTCTGCACCTATGACATGATAACCATGTAGTGCAGGGGCAGGCAAACTTTTTGGCCTGAGGGCCACATTGGGTTTCATAAATTGTATGGAGGGCTGGTTTGGGGAGGGGGTCGTGGCCCGGCCTCCACCTCCTATCTGCCCCCCCAGGACTCCTGCCCCTTCCAACCTACCCTATTACCTGACAGCCCACCCGGGACCCTTGCTCCATCCACACTCCCCCGCTCCCCATCCCCTGACTGGCCCCAGACCCTCGCTGCCCCATCCAATCCCTCCTCTCATTCCTGACGCCCCCTCCCAGGACCCCTGCCCATCCAACCACCGCGTCTCCCTGTCCCCTGACTTTGAATGGAACCCCTGCCCCTGACTGCCCCCTGCTGCCCCATCCAACCCCCGCTCCTTAATGATTGCCCCCCTGGGACCCCTGCCCCCATTCAACCCCCTGTTCCTCCCCGGCTGCCCCGACTCCTATCCAGACCCCCTCCTCCTGACCACCACTCCGAACTCTCCTGCCCTCTATCCAACTGCCTCTGCTCCCTGCCCCCTTACCTCACTGCCTGGAGCACCGGCGGCTGGTGGTGCTACAGCCACACCGCCTGGCTGGAGCCAGGCCATGCTGCCGCTGCCACCACTGCCACCGCTGCCACCACTACGCAGCACAGAGACCGGATCAGACCGGGCTCTGCAGCTGTGCTGCCCCAGGAGCTCACAGCCCTGCTGCTCAGAGTATTGCGCCGGCGGCAGGGCGAGTGAGCTCAGGCTGCGGGGGAGGGGGAATAGCAGGGGAGGGGTCGGGGGTGGGCCTCTCAAGCCAGGAGCTTGGGGGCCGGGCAGGATGGTCCTACAACTGGATATGGCCCACAGACCATAGTTTGCCCACCTCTGGCCTAAGAGAATCACGGTGGCCTAAGGGATGTGAGGGAAGGGGAACAGAGGGGGCAGCACTGAGCTTCGGGGTGGGGACCCTGAAAACTCAGTGATCATGAGCCTTCAAGTAAACATGTAGGGTTGGTTTAACTTGGACAAACAGCTTCATGGTTTAGTTCACAAACCCTTTATGAATGGAAATCTGTAGAGCTCCCTCTAGGGTTGCCAGGAGTGTCGGAACCTGCCCCGCCCCTTCCCCCTGAGAACCTGCCCCTGCACCACTCCTCCCCCCTGAGACCCTACACCTACACCACCCATTCACCCGGGACCCCACCCTCACATTGCCCCTTCTCCCGAGTTCCTGCCCTTGAGCTTCCCTTTCACCCTGAGAACCTGCCCCTGCTCCTTCCTTCCCTCCCCCCCAGGCCTCACCCTTGCCCTGTCTCTTCCCCTGAGACCTCACTCCTGCCTTGCCCCTTCCTCCTGAGCCCTGCCCCCTCATTCGCTCCTCTTTCCCCTCCCTCCCCCCATTGCTCACTGCTTTTCTGGGGCTGGGATCTGCAGCCGCCCGATGCAGGTAGGAGACAGCCTTGACTGAGTAGAGGCTGGCATGGGTGATGATTCGGCACCTTCTCTGCCCGCAGTGACCGGACTTTGGGTGTTCGGTTAGTAGATCTGACTGAACACCGTTAGGTCACCTTTTTGACTGGACTTTCCAGTCCAAAACCAGGCACCTGGCCACCCTAGTTCCTCCTGATATATAGGGGCCAGCCAACCTATTTCCCCCCACCCCAAGCCCCATGCACACGCTTGACCAGCGCTGACACTATAGCCAGTAGAGGGCACTGGTGTATATACACACCCCAGCCAGAGAATTGCAATTGTTCATTACAAAAAGCTGTTAATTCATTTTTGGTCACAGATCGTATGGGACTGAACTGGCAGCACAAGCATTTCTAACTAGGAATGCAGGATTGTTTGGGAGGTGCTGTCCCAGGTGTGTGGCTCTGGCATTCTGTTGATCTCTGAAGAACCCAAAGTTTCTGATTTTGTGAACTTTCTGATTTAAAAAATAAATCTTCTGAACCAAAAACTCTTGGGAAAGACCGGGGTAGGAAACGGAGACAATTTGTTGGGGGTTCAGCCCCTTCCCAGAAAAGTACATTTATTCTTAAGGTAAAAGCATCACAGAGGGAAAAAATATAAAAACCCCAAAGTGCCGACACACTAAAAGCTCACCAGAGGTCACCCCAAACTTCAGCATGGGGCTCTGGTAGGTGTCAGTCTCTCCAACCCTTCAGCAAGGGCTGGTGTCCTCCTAGGACCCAAGATCATGTCAAATTTGCTAAATCAAAAGGAAGACCCCGTGTCTGTTCAAGCTCAGCTTTTTATATCACAAGTCCTTTCTTTGTTTCCTGGTCACTGGAAAAGTCAGCATATGTAAACCACCCGAGGGGTGGGACCTCCTCTGTGGAGTTGTCTACAGTCTCAGTGACTTGCCTTTATCACCACCTCCTTCCCACTGTTAGTTCCTGGTGGAGCTGTGGTAACCCTCCCCCCATTTAATAAAACACAACCGCACATAAACCATTCATAAATTTAATACAATGGTCCCTCCCAAAGACACTGTATGGGGTTGCAATATCTGCCACAACAATTTACACCTGCAGAGGATCTGGCCCTCAACTTTCTCCTTCATCTTAGGGGGCTGTTGTTTGTTTAATTTAAACCAGGCTTTAGTCTCTGTTTCTCTTGTGCTTTCCTGACCCTTTGGATGCACTCTATATTTCTTCAGATCTCTCCAATTCTGCCATGCTGGCAACACAAGCAACAACTCAGCACAAAAGCCCCCTTCCTAGCCCACACAAACTTCCTTTCATTTAAGTAACAGGTTTTCAATGAACTGTAAAATTGGATTAGCTGGAATAAAGGATTCTGGTTAGTGGAAGAGTTCACTGGGGACATGGCTGGGCCTTACTGTACTATGGGAATTTGGGGCAGTTTAAATGAACATCTAGTTAACTTTCAGGGCACAGGCCAGAATCTGGAAGTAAGCAAACTGTTGAAAGTGGGGACTACTCAACAGGGGTTATGACAGTTGGACAGCGAAAATCCAAGAGGATCTATGTGTTGATGACTCACAGAAGAAGAATGAATAAACTAGTTGCCTGGCATGCACCACTGGAATTGGGATAATCTGGGCAGGTGGGAGAAGGAATAATAGAAAGATTGCAGAGGACTGCTCCTACTACCAACCATACTGGAGAACTCTAGAAATTACCAGTATTTCCCCTCCATGATCGGTCTCTTGTGAGATTTTGTGGTGATGCAGAGGAAGATTTACACTAGCCATCGCGGTGACCTGAAGAAGAAACAGCTTCTTTCTTTAGATGAGACAACTCCCATTGCTCTTACTGATACACATGTCTCAGGAATAAGCCTTTAGAAACAAGTTCATCAGCAACACTCTGTGCGCCCAGGCTACAAACTATGGGATGGATGGTGTGCAAATGTTGGGCAGAAATTCTGACTCTCCTTACTTTTAGGCGTATCTGTGGCTTTTTGATACTGTAAACAACTGACACAGCCATGGAGGAATAGTGTATCTGAAACAGTTTATACAAAAGAATTCCATCTGTCAGTCTGTTTACAGTTCACATGTGAAAAGGCAAAATCTTTAAAAAGAGAGACCAAGTGAAAAAATCTGGGATACACTACAAATAATTGTTGAAATGGAACAAGTATCCATGCAGACTTTTTAAAACCACAGTACAATTTTTCTGGTTTTTTGGTATAAACTAATTTTAACCCCGTTTGCTTTTAAAGTTATTCAAAAAATATATATATAATGTAGACTAGAATTTAGGGTTTTATTCAGTGCTTCTTAATATTCAAATTTGTCCTTGTGCTTTTCAAAATTATACACTAGATAATGGCATTGCAAATACTCTGTATGGAAGAAATAAAAATATCACTTGGCAATAACCTTGAAGCTGTGTTATCCAAAGAGGAACTCTGAAAATTGCCATAAAGAGCTTCACCTTCCCGTTGGACAGCCACCAGGGAAAGGCAGAAATTATCTAGTTTGTATGGCTTCTCCAAAGAATCATAGAATCATAGAATATTAGGGTTGGAAGAGACCTCAGGAGGTCATCTAGTCCAATCCCCTGCTCAAAGCAGAACCAACACCAACGAAATCATACCAGCCAAGGCTTTGTCAAGCCAGGCCTTAAAAACCTCTAAGGATGGAGATTCCACCACCTCCCTAGATAATCCATTCCAGTGCTTCACCACTCTCCTGTAAGAAGTCCTCTTACAATGTACACCCCACAGGCACTGTAATGGATAGAACAGAGGTTCTCAAATTGTGGTCCACAGACCACCAGTGGTCTGCAAGCTCCATTCAGGTGGTCTGCGGATAGGTTCCTCTAAGGTGCACTTCTGAGTGGCCACACACAAGAAAATGAAAGTCCACTCACCTAATTAGTAGAGCCGCTTTACAATAGTTAGCTAACGGTACAAACAACATATGGAAAGATCATTAAGTTGTTTGCCGAGACCCTCAGCAATTTTCAAGTGGTCCTTAAATAAAAGAAGTTTGAGACCCACTGGGATAGAACATAATTTATGGGAATGGGGCTGGTGTAGGACCTGAACCCAGAATGTTTATGCACAACTGAAGCAGACGGATATATTTAGTAGCATCATGCCTCAATGCTGCACAAGTAGGGTGGAGCTATGAGGAACCAGGCATAACCCTTGTATTCCTGTCTCTGGCCCCACTCCTGCAAGATGACCCATAAAGGCATGTTGCGGGGTGGTCACCCGCTCCTACCCTGAAGGGCTTGAAATCAGCCCTGGGAGAGGGCTGAGACAGTGAGAGGGCTGCTGCTAGAAAAGCAGCAAGCCTAGGCTGGTTGGGGAAAGCAGCCTCAGCTGGGGGCCATGCCCCAATCAGGCTGAAGCTGTTTTAATAAAGGCCCAGCTGACCTTTATAAGGGCAGTGGGCCAGAAGCACAGAGAGAGGGGCTTGGCTGCTGGGAAGCTCAGGGTTCCTAGAGTGAGGCAGGGCTGGGGAAAGGCCAGAGGGGCTGGGGAACTCCAGGCTGGCAACTCCCCAGGGTGCAGGGCCTTGTCCAAGGTCCCATAGAGGTACTGGGTTGCAGAAAGAGGCAGCAGGTCCAAACCCAACCTTGCCTATGATGAGTGGCTGACACTTCAGTCTGCCCTAGGGCACGAGGGCTAGTTGGTGACTGGCAGTAGCCTATGACTGAGGCGAGGTGGGGGTTCCCCAGGGAGGGGAGACCCTGAGACTGAGGGTTGTATGGCCAGGGGGCAGCACCCAGACAACGAGGCACCGGGTCTAGGAGGGACACGGGGGCCAAGCGAAAGTGGGACACCGGCCTGCAGAAGGCTCTCCGATGGCTGGAGAAGAGCTAATTCCCAAGGACCAGCAGGAGGTGTCGCAGGGGTGAGTCCCATGTCGCTACAAGGCACAGTGTCCATGACTGAGTGTTACGGCCTGCTGCGGTGTGGTCTACAGTGAGGATAAGGAACCTATTACTACCTTCTACATGGAGGGGTCGCCTATTGCGTAAGTGGTGGAGGCCTGTGTTTTAGAACTAAATGACCAAGGTTCTGTCCTTACTCTTGGGGAGAAGCAGGTCTGGCTGCATGATTTTTATATATAAATAGTAATTTTGTCTTCTGGCTGCAGAGTATATCGCACAGGCATGTAAGGACCAGGGGATTCTAACACAGATCAGTATCAACCTCTGCAAAGGGAGTGGGGCCTAGGACCATTCCCATCAGCCAGCAGACTTGGGTTGGCCTGGGTGCTCCATGAAGAAAGATTAGCCAGTCAGGACACTGTGCCTGCTTCAGTCAGTCTGCTGACGTACAGCCCCTTCTCACCCCTCCCCCAACACCGGCAGTGGCTCAAAGTCACAATCTGAGCTGAAAACAATGAATACTTAATAATGAGCTTGATGCTGCAAAGGGTTAAATGCACAAGCCTGTTAGATCCAAATACCTTGGTTTTAAATCACACACCAAACTTGCATGACAATGAATGTGGTGGTCTTGCCCTTAGGGTGAATTTGTCCCCATTATAAATCCGCCACAGAGAGTTTTTCCACAGTTGGCAGTGAACTGGAATAGCAGAATTTCATAAGCATCACACTGGACCCAAATGAGAACTGGTGAAAATCCCGCTGCAGCCTGTTCCCTTACTCCAATTCCTCATGTAGCATTTATCCTGAAGGCTTTTTTAAACTGCACCTGGCAAATCCATGCTGCAGTATATTGTAACCCTCGTCTAATGGTGGTTGGACGTATATTAGGAGCCTTGCAGATGAAGTGAGATTACTGACATCAGACGTCTTACCCAGACTGATTCTGAGCCATTAACTTGGAATATTGGCTAATAATGCAAATATTTACATAAGGCAACAGCTTGTTTTAATTGCCCAGGTTTAAATCAGGCTTTTAGTATCCCCACAGGAATCGGAAGCAGTGCTGGGATTTTTCTGAACACAGGGTTGGCCCACAAACATTTTGGTACCTGAGCTGGGGAGCTCAAATGATGCTCCCAGTACCCCTCGCTTGGGCCAAAACTTTGAAACTCTGGGTCCTAGTGCCCCCTCTCCCACAGTCTGGCACCTGAGGCAGCTGCCTCATTTCACCTCACGGTAAGGCCAGCCCTGTCTGAGCATACCAAAGCACGTCCAGTCTCAAAAATTAAGAAACATTCTTCCCACTGGTTTGGCCAAACATGTGCTTCTCGTATTCCTTCCCCACAAAACATCCCTTCTTTGGTGGCATTTTTCAACAAACACAGTGACATTAATATCAACCTAAAATCTTGTGTGAAAGTCCACTGGGCCAGGTTCTTCCTCCTTGTCATCCACTGAGCAACAATTCACACTGCAGAAAGCTGGGGAAAGGTCCAACTCAGAGTGAGTATGGATAGTAGATTGTGATGTGTAGCCTTTATCTTGCAGAATGGGACATCCTCTTTGGGATCCAACCAGTTAAATTATGTCTAGTGCTGGTCAAAATTTTCCCTGAGAAAAGCTTTGCCAACAAATAACTCTCCTTCCAAATGAAAGGTCAGCAACACTTTTTTTTGGTAAAGTTATTGAAATTATATATTTCCGTGAAATTTTCTGCATTTTTTAACCAAAATTAGAGAAAAAAATTCCATTTACTGGATATCCATTTACCTGGATAACTGGATTTTGTTATTAAAAAAGACTTTCAGAAAATTAACATTCAAAAAATGATTTTGATATAAAAAGCACACACCATCAAAAATCATGAAAAATGAGGGAAAGTCCCACCCTGTGAAATGGAAAAAAATTCAAGATATTTAGTAAAAATCAAGTTTCAATTTTTCAGCCATTAATAGCTATTCTGGATTAACATTGTAGTATATTACTGTTCGGAGAAAGAGCATAGATTAGATCTCTGAAAATAAAACAAGAAGTCTCAAAAAATTGCACATAATTTAATTCCTTCTTCTGCTTTGGGAGATATTGTCACAAACTCATGCAGGAGGACATCCTTGCTAGGATCATAGTAGCTGGAGATGGCAAATCCCTATTAGACCAATTCCCCTGGGAGGCCAACATGTATTTCTCCATTAGATAACTGAGCAGTAGGGCTGTCAAGCGAATAAAAAAAAGTAATCACGATTAATTGCGTGATTAAAAAAATAATTATGATTAATCACATGATTAATCACACTCATAATGGAATGCCGTTTATTTAAATATTTTGGGTGTTTTCTACATTTTCAAATATATCGATTTCAATTACAACACAGAATACAAAGTGTACAGTGCTCACTTTGTAGTTATTTTTATTACAAATTTTTCTGCTGTAAAAAACAAAAGAAATAGTATTTTTCAATTCATCCATACAAGTACTGTAGTGCAATCTCATTATTATGAAAGCTGAACTTACAAATATAGAATTATGTACAAAAAACTGCATTCAAAAATAAAATCATGTAAAACTTTAGAGCCTACAAGTCCATTCAGTCCTACTTCTTGTTCAGCTAATTGCTAAGACAAACAAGTTTGTTTACATTTGCAGGAGATAGTTACCTGCTTCTTGATTTCAGTGTCACCTGAAAGTGAGAACAGGCATTTGGATGGTATTGTTGTAGCCGGCGTTGCAAGATATTTAAGTGCCAGATGCGCTAAAGATTCATATGTCCCTTCATCTTCAACCACCATTCCAGAGGACGTGCCTCCATGCTGATGACGGGTTCTGCTCGATAACAATCCAGAGCACAGCATACCGATGCTTGTTCACTTTCATCATCTGAGTCAGATGCCACCAGCAGAAGGTTGATTTTCTTTTTTGGTGGTTCAGGTTCTGTAATTTCAGCAGAGTGTTGCTCTGTTAAGATTTCTGAGTGTATGCTCCACACCTCATCTCTCTCAGATTTTGGAAGGCGCTTCAGATTCTTAAACCTTGGGTCAAGTGTTGTAGCTATCTTTAGAAATCTCACATTGGTACCTTCTTTGCGTTTTATCAAATCTGCAGTGAAAGTATTTTTAAAATGAACAACATGGGCTGGGTGATCATCCGAGACTGCTCTAATACGAAATACATGGCAGAATGAGGGTAAAACAGAGCAGGAGACATACTATTCCAAGGAGTTCAGTCAAAATGTAATTAATGCATTATTTTTTTAATGAGCATCATCATCCTGGAAATATGTCCTCTGGAATGATAGCTGAAGCATGAAGGTGCATACAAATGTTTAGCATATCTGGCACATAAATACCTTGCAATGACAGCTACAAAAGTGCCATGTGAACACCTGTTCTCACTTTCAGGTGACATTTTAAACAAGAAGCAGGCAGCATTATGTTCTGCAAATGTAAACAGACTTGTTTGTCTTAGCACAGGGGTTCTCAAACTTCATTGCACCACAAGCCCCTTCTGACAACAAAAATTACTACAGGACCCCAGGAGGCAGACAGAAGCCTGAGTCTACTCAAGCTCTGCTGCCCTAGGTGGGGAACCAAAGCCTCATCTCCCCAGGCCAGGGGGCCAAAGTCGAAGCCTAAGAGCTTCAGGCCCAGGCAGGGGGCCTGTAACCTGAGCCCAGCTGCCCAGGGCTGAAGCCCTCAGGCTTGGGCTTTGGCCCCGGGATCCAGCAAGTCTAAACCAGCCCTGGCGACTCCATTAAAATGAAGTCGTGAACCACTTTTGGGTCCCAATCCAAAGTTTGAGAACTGCTGTCTTAGCGATTGGCTGAACAAGAAGTAGGACTGAATGGACTTGAAGGCTCTAAAGTTTTACATTGTTTTGTTTTTGAGCATAGTTATGTAACAAAAGGAAATCTACATTTGTAAATTGCACTTTCACTATAAAGAGATTGCACTACGGTACTCGTATGAGGTGAATTGAAAAATAATTTCTTTTGTTTATCATTTTTACAGTGCAATTATTTGTAATAAAAACAACAATATAAAGTGAGCACTGTTCACTTTGTATTGTGATGTAATTTAAATCATATTTGAAAATGTAGAAAAACCTCCAAAAACAGTTAATAACTTTCGGTTGGTTTTCTATTGTTTAACCGTGATTAATCGCAATTAATTTTTTTGAGTTAATCGCGTGAGTTATTTGCGATTAGTTGACAGCCCTACATAGCAGACATTAAACTGAGGCTTGACTCCATCTAGAAAAGGTTGAATGGCATAGCTGTACCGCAAACCCTCAGAGTACAGACGCAGTTCACCCCAATAAAACAGGCTCTTTGACCCATATAGTTTACATCAGTGCCTCAAATGAAATATGCTATACTAGGGTTTGCTGATATAACTGCCTGCACGACGACTTACTGCTAGCAAAAGAAATCACATCCCTAGGCGATATTACTCTACTGGCAAAATTTTCTAGCCTAGACTTGGTTTGATGCTGCACTGGATTTGTAGATGTGGACACTGAATAAATGTACTGCTCAAAATCACATGTCTCTGCTTATTCTAGCTCAGTGCTTTGAGCATTGGCCTGCTAAACCCTGGGTTGTGAGTTAAATCCTTGAGGGGGCCATTTAGGGAACTGGGGTAAAAATCTGTCTGGGGATTGGCCCTGCTTTGAGCAGGGGGTTCGACTAGATGACCTCCTGAGGTCCCTTCCAACTCTGATATTCTATGATTCCATGATCTATTTTAGGACAACGGCCTCTAGATGCTACTGTAGTAACAACACCACTCTAGAAATTCTCTATTTAAAATTCATGTATTTCTGTTCTAAAAGATTGTTTTTGTCCTTTTTTGCATGAATTTTACAAGCCAGCCAGGCCTTGGTTGGGGAGAATGGCTGGGACTCAGGGTTATAATTCTGCTTAGAAATGGGGAAGAGGTATATTCCTCTTTTTATTTGGTTTGGTTTTTGAGCAGATGAAGCCTGAATTCTCTCCCTCCTGCTCTCCGCTTCCCCTCTCGTTTGGGACCCTTGTGTTTAATTATCCAGTCTGGGATTCTTGTTCTCTTCTATTACATTGTTGGAAGCCTTGATTTATGACTCACTTATTTATTTTACTTTTGTAGTTTTGCTACTTTTTAGCGCTATCAGTCTTGGCTCTGGGCTTTGTCTTGTGGGGCATGGGAGGGGACAGTAGGCTGTATTCCACACACATGGAGACCCAGGCATTCTTACCAAGGGAAGGGTTTCTCCTGGTGTTAACCACTCAGGGGCAAATCATCTCCCCAGAGCCAAGACAGTGTCACTGGGCTGGGCACAAAAGTAGGCCAGCATCCTTCCAAGCCAGAGAGCATTAGGTCCGCAGTAACATTCCCCACACTTGCAAATGCCCCTTACATAAGTGAGAATGGCTAGTGGATCCATTGGTTCCTGCCTCCGTCCCCATCATTACCCACAGATAGTCATCACCAAGCCAGGGATCCTGCAGTCCTGAACTTCCCTTCACTGGCCTCTCTGCCAGGTTCCTCCAGGCACATACCAGTAAGCAGGATTTGCCAGTTATTACTGTTAAGCAACACTTCTATGTGTTCTTCTGTTTACAGTGGAGATGCATTGTAGAGTCTGTCTAATGCCCAGGGGATTTGTGTGGGTGGCTCTTGCTAATGGTCTTCAGGAGCTATACCCAGCTACTCTGAACTTGAGATATGTAGGCTTCTTCCACTCCATCCCCCCAAGAATAGCTGGTCCAGCTTTTCCTTCCTCTTTATTCCTCTGCCACTCACCAGGAAACTCCCTCCATGTCATCTTCGTGGCTCTTCTACTCAGGTCTTGTGCCATTTTGTCACACCTCTTTCAGCAACTAATCCTCCTGGGTATATTTCCTTGCTTCCCTGGGCACCAAGTTCAGTCTGGTTTCATCTTTGTGTCTCTATCATCCTCATATAGCATGATGGTCATGACGGTCCCTTCTGGTCTTTGAGTCTATGAGCAGATCAGACAGTGGATAATCATAGAAATGTAGGACTGGCTGTGACCTTGAGAGGTCACTTAGTCCAGTGGCCCTCAACCTTTGCAGACTATTGTACCCCTTTCAGGAGTCTGATTTGTCTTGCATACCCACAAGTTTCACCTCACTTAAAAACTACTTGCTTACAAAATCAGACATAAAGATACAAAGTGTCACAGCACTGTTACTGAAAAATTCCTTACTTTCTCATTTTTATCATACAGTTGTAAAATAAATCAACTGGAATATAAATATTGAACTTGCATATAAATATTGTACTTACCTAGAACAGTAAAAACAAGTCATTACTTTGTAATGACTTTGCTAGGGCTTTTTATGTAGTTTGTTGTAAAACTAGACAAATATCTAGATAAACTGATGTACCCCATGGAAGATCTCTGCGTATCCCCGGGGTACACGTACACCTGGCTGAAAACCACTGACCTAGTTCATCCCCCTCAGTGCTGAGGTTGAATTAAATATACCTAGACTATCCCTGAAAGGTTTTTGTCTCACCTGTTCTTAAATGCCTTCAATGACAGGGATTCCACAACCTCCTTGGGTAACCAGTGCCAGATTTTCCTAACACCTAACCCGAGTAACGTCCCCTTCCATCCAGCAGGTGGAGACAGGAAAACACAGAACTTTGGGCAGTGTCATTAACCACATATAAAGGGCTCCAGTTGTGCTTATTTCCAGCAAGTGGGAGGGTTTGCAGCTGGCTGGTTTGCAGTACAGAGCCCTGCTTCCAGATTGGTGCTTTAAATTTATTCATACACTCCTCATCCATTGATGGAAGAAGGAATGTTTCCATTGGTCAGACTGGTAGGGACTTTGGAGTTTTTTCACCTTCCTCTGTAGCATGGGGTGTGGTTCACCTGCTGGGATCATCAGGGCAAATCTCACCTAACCAATTCCCTGCCACTGCAGGGGTCTCAGGCGCTGGTGGCACCTTGGTGCCTCATGTTCTCTGTCTGTAGTACACAAGAATTTAGTCTCCCAAGGACTGAAATGGATTAGTCTAACTAAAGTCTTTGGGCTTAACACAGGGGTATCTGCATGCAATTTAATGGCCAGTAATATACAAAAGGTCAGACTCAATGATCTAATGGTACCTTCTGGCGTTAAACTCGATGGAACTATAAAATAGGTCTGTATAGAGGAGCATGAATCAGCAATAGTAGAATTCATCTGTAGGGGACTTCTTTGTGTTTTGTAGCAATCAACACAGCATGCAGAAAGGGACAAATGCTGCATTGATTTACACACCTAGGCAACTAGGACAGGTAGAATTTAACACAATCATTTTCTTTGTTACCTTCTCCACCTGTGACTGATTAACACCTGTTGAAAAGTCATCCAGAAAGAGACAATAGCAATGGACAGACTTTGGTATTTTAGTAGCCCAACTCCAAAACATCACAAGTAAGAAGGAGGCAGAAGGATTGGAAGGGTGGACATGGAAGACTCTGGCTTGCAAGTGATGCGATCCCACACAATAAAATATTACCATAGCAAATCAGCTGATGCAACAGGCCTGCCAGGAGCGCAGCAGATAAGAGGAGGAATTTCTCCTGGCAAATTAAAAATTTACAGCTTGAAGTGGCCTTGGCAGAAAGCCATCAGACCAGTGCTGAGAGAGGGGGAAAAACAGGAAATTTATAACATGCCTTGGGATAGTTGGATATCTCCACTCGTTGCACAGCTAAGGTTTCTCACCAGTTGGGCATGGCTGTTGGCAGAAGCTAGGGGCTTTTCAGGATGCCAGCAGCTTCTGGTGTCACCTTAACAAGAAGATGCCTCATCATATGGGGTAGCCTGGTCAGTTACCATGCTCTGTGGTTACCACGGCATCAATTAGTAGCAATGCATTCCCTTGGCATGGCAACGCAAGACTGCACAGGTTCTTTGGCCAGGCCACTGGTCTTTACCAGCGCTACTTTGTGTTTGTTATAGGGCTTTTTTTCCCAAAGGCCTCACAATACTGTAAGTACGTGAGTAAGTATTGCCATCCTCGCCCTATGGAGGAAGAAACCAAGGTACACTGAGGCCAGGCACCTCCTTCCAAGGCCCCACAGCTGCTGCCTCCTATTTCGAGGCTGCAATCACCAAGCCGAATGAAAGTGTCCTGCAGTCGGCGCTCGGATTGAGCTGGCACCCAGCAGTATGGCACACCAACACCTCTCCTAAGCCACTATCGTATACCCCAGAATCTCAGCTTTCGTATCTAAAAATGTAAGTCTCTAGCTGTTCTGGTAGCAAAGAAAGCCTTGAAAATATGAACAAAGGCCAGGCCTACCACTGAAGTGTGTTACTTAGGGCTGTGAAAAGTGTCACGCTCTGTGTGACGTAGGTGGGTCAGCCTAACTCCCACTGTACATGCAGCTAGGTGGACAGAAGAATTCTTCTGTCAATCTTGCTACTGCCTCTTGAAAAAACTACTTTGACAAAAAAAAAACCTTCAGTCCCTGCAGCGAGTGTTCTCAAACTTTAGCAATCCAAGAAGGACCCCCCATTTTGATTTAAAATTTTTCGCAGACCCCCAAGCTGGCTTCTGATTTTCCCTGGGGGTGCTCAACCCCTCGCTCAGCCTCAAGCCCCACCCCCTACTCCACTTTTGCCTCTCTTCTTCCCTGCCTCTCTCTGCCCCCTCCCCCGAGCACACTCTGTTCCCGCTCTTTCCCCTCCCTCCCAGCGCCTCCTTCACGCCGCTGAACAGCTGTTCCGTGGCATGCAGGAGGCACTGGGAGGGAGGGGGTGGAGTTGATCAGTGGGGCCAGAGGTCCCAGACATGACTCGTGGACCCCCTGGAGGTCCGCAGACCCCAGTTTGAGAACCACTGGTCTACTCTACAGTGGCTTAGCTGCAGGGCCACATCTGAACCCCTCTAGGGTTTGTAACATAGACGAACCCTCAATGTAAGGGATGCTGTAACCTCCTTGAGTCTGGAACAATAGCTTGGAGCTATGTGAATGGCCCCATTCGTTTCAGGGAGTTCGCAACCCTGATGCCCAGGGATGATCATTTAAATGTCATTCCTCAGGAAAGCGTGTAAGAAAGGAGAGAGAGGGTCACAGATGTACAGAATTCAGTGTGAGCAACGTCTCATTTTGGCACCAACAGTGGATGATGTTTGGAAGATATCACCACATATTTTTCGCCTAATCAAGAAGGAGCCAAGCAGTATGTGTGCTCCATCAAGGTGTAGCTAAGACCCAGAGTCCTGCAGAGTCCAGCAAGGCATCTGAGCCCAGGGGTGGGGGGAGCTAAGTTCAAAGGGTGCATTGGACCTCAGTGAGCGGTGAGACTGTATTTTGAACAACTGTATGATGGAGGTGGGTGGAGTTTATGTTGTGGGCAGAGCTTGGAAGAGCATCACCACATTTCTTTTTCTGCTTCAGAGCCTGCGACATGAGTCAGTTTTTCCTTCTGCTGCTGCCATGCACGGAGTGAGAGCAGCGCACAACCCAGGAAGTGGAGATGGAGAGACAAGACGGGGTGGGGTGGGTGGGACGGAGGCCTTGCAGTCTATTTCACTCAAGCAGGCAACATAGGTCTGTTCTGTTCTTAGTTAGCAGGAAAATGGCAGGCTCCAATAATTGTATAGTATCTAGGGCAGGAATTTAAAACTGGCATTGGGAGCAGAGGCAGACCAATGCTGAGAGCTTTCAAAAGGCCCATCCTTTGTAGCAAGACAGAACAGCAAAACATGTTGCATCTTCATCAAGACACGATTTAGTGCATTGAGAGCTCTGGCCAGATGGGAAAGCTGAGATGTCCCTGGGGTCTGCCCTGCTCTCAGCCCAGAGAGAAGGGGAGATGGGAAATCTTGTTGGTTCATCTTTCTGATGGGCTCTCACGCAGAGGTGCTCCTCTTTCCTTCTATTCCTGCATAGTGTCCTTCTCTGTGCAGGAGAAGCGACAGTGGAAGACACGATGGATGGGGGAGAGTATTTGAAAATGTTTTTAAAAGCATGAAATGTGTTGATGGGACGGAGGGGGAAACGGGACAGGATGAGACAGTCAGAATAAAAATGGGAGCTTAATTTGCAATACTGGGGAGAACCCCCAGTGGTGTCACACTCACTCCACACACCTATTCAGGAGTCCAAACAAGACACCTTTTATACTCAAAAGGGGAAGCTCCAACCCGAAGCTAAGCCATGACTGTTCCCTTTGTCGGTGCACGAAATGGGGCCACAGCCTTGGACCTCCATAGTCAGGGGCTGGTGCAACTGCAGCTTCCACACTCTCCCAGGGGAGCACTGTCTTCTCAAAAGCCTCCTGTTGCAATGAGGCTCTGCCCTAGAAGAACAGGAATGAAGGAACGACACAGCACCATCGTCAGACATGGGACAGCATGCACATGGCTCTAGGAGTTTAGGAGACACAGTCCCTCCTGCAGCATCTCCTAGAGGGGGCTGGCTCTGCAGCGCCCCCTAGAGCAAGGCTGGGAACTCATGACCTGAACTGGCCCATTCAACTGAAATCCCGTTCCTCTCCAGGAATGATCAAATCCCCATCGTTTGTCTGTTACTGAGTGTTTCCAGCACTCCCAACCTTCAAATTTCCCTGCGTCTTTGCTCTCCCATCTGTCCCGCTCGGAAAGCAGCTTTCCCTGCCAGGCTCAGGAAGGACGCATATTTGCATGGCGCAGGAATCTCGACAAACACAGCCGGCTGGGGTGCATTACATCAGCCCCGGGTGGGGCAGGCAGGGACAGAATCGCCTCCAGACAGCTTCCCTCCATTCAGGACTTTGAATCAGAGTGCTGTCCTCATGCGGAAATCATTTTTTAACCTCGTGTTTCTAAAGAGCTTTCTAAAATAAGCCCAGTTAGTGGCAGCTGCGAAAGCCGTTTGCGCTCAGAGCTGGTCCCTGTGCAGAGGCCTGGGATATTACATGGGCTTGTTTTGCATTTTAACCCTAATATTTGGCCCATCCCACTCCTGTCCCCACCTTTTGGTTCAACTCTTAATTTTTAATAGTCCTGGTCTTGACGGAAAGTGCCAGACTCCAGCTGTTCTTCCCAAACCTCTGGGAGAAGCCTGGTTACGTCTAATTCTCATAAATCTTGACTCCAGTTCTAGTAAGTCTTTAAGCCTGACCACTACCCTGCACAGGCAGTGCATGATTGAAAACAGGAGTTGGGGAGGGGAGAGAGAGCGTAAACCTGTGATCTGCTTCGGGGAAAACCCCGATGAGCGTGTGGCGGGGACCAGCATGTGTAATCTATGCGGAAACAATCACAGTATTGCTCTATTCATGGCATGGGCAATCTAGCCAAGCAGAGAAAGAGAAGGAATACAGATAATCGGGGAAGCATATCTGGGCACCCCTTGTTTGCCCATAAGAACGTCCTCATGCAGAAGTCCAGGTCCACATTCTCCAAGATGTAGAAATTCTATATATACTAGTACTGTCCATTAAGGATCACCGGGCCAGATCTTCAGCTGGGGTAAATGGGTATAGCTCCATTGGCTACAGCTGTGCTGATTTACCCCAGCTGTGGATTTGACCCCAAAGGAACCAGTGTGTAAGAGGACAGTGATTCAGAAAGAGGTATTTAAGCTCAGGCTTGACAAAGCCCTGGCTGGGATGATTTAGTTGGGGTTGGTCCTGCTTTGAGCAGAGAGTTGGACTAGATGACCTCCTGAGGTCTCTTCCAGCCCTAATCTCCTATGAAAGTCTGCACTGCGGTTTGGAAAGCTACGTGCACTAGCGTTGCCTTTTGTCTGCCTCTGTTCTGTGATACAGAAACCACACGGCACATGGACATCCAACAGCCCAGAACACCTGCAAACCTGAGCCTGAGACAAACAGAAGGGCAGATCCTGGGCTGCGCCTCCAGGCAGGCTTTATTCCCTTAGATTCTTGGCTGCTCCCGGACCATAACTGCCCCTGGTATAAAGAAGAGCAGCCCCTGGCTGCTAAAACTCAGTCCCTAGGCACCCTAAGACAGGTTGTGGTGCAGCCCAGACTCTTCCTAGCCATGAGGTCACACCCACAGCACCCAGTAGGCTCAGGCTTAGGGGACAGCACATAGTCACCAGAGATGGCCCAGAGACTATGTCTGCACTGGGACATTGTCCTGTGGCCAGCTGTGATGTATTAACAGCCCTGTGGGCTGCTGGCATTTGTGCCAGGGGCCAGTTGAGACCCAGCACTGGAGAAAAACCTAAGCCATATTTGTGCATGTCCACATTGCAATGTAAGCCCAGGGCTCGAACTCAGGCTCAGACCTAGTCTTCCTTCCATCTATGCCCAAATCATGTTGACCCAGAACTCAGACCCAAGGTCCCAGGGCTCCACAGAGGTGGAAGGCCCAAGCCTGAGTCAAGCCAGGACCCAGGATTCAAGCCCTATTGCTTTGCAGTGTAGACACAGTCCCACTGGAGTCATGCTCTGAGAGTCCACCAAAAGTATCCCACAATCCCACAGGCTGTATTTCTTTGTCCTCTGGACAGTCAGGTTTTCCCAGTCTGTACCATGTGCAAAGGGCTAGAGCAGCCACATTTGGGGAGGGTGCTAGGAAGTCTGGGATATGGGTGGTTGGACTTGGACCAGCATAATGCAGTGTGGATCCTGGAGCCCCAGGGGTCAACCATTCCTATCCCGCTATTACAAATGAGTGTAGATACTCAAGCCCTAGGTTAACAAACCCAGCATCTACTAACTCAAATTCTACTAACCCTTGGCTTACAGTACAGTGTAGATGGACCCTTAGAGCCATCTTTGCCACCCTCACCTCCACAGGTGCACTGAGCTGTGCTCTGGTACACCTGAGGATTAGCCTGCCATCTTTTTTCATATCTCAACACAATACATAAGAACATAAGAACAGCCATACTGGGTCAGACTAAAGGTCCATCCAGCCCTGTATCCTGTCTACTGACAGTGACAAATGCCAGGTGTCCCAGAGGGAGTGAACATAACAGGTAATGATCAAATAATCTCTCTCCTGCCATCCGTCTCCACCCTCTGACAAACAGAGGCTAGGGACACCATTCCTTACCCATCCTGGCTAATAGCATTATGATACCTCGATTTTCCAGTTCTTCTTTAAACCCGGTTATAGTCCCAGCCCTTCACAAACCTCCTCAGGTAAGGAGTTCCACAGTTGGACTGTGCGCTGTGTGAAGAAGAACTTTCCGTTTTTGTTTTAACCTGTTGCCATAATTTCGTTTGGTGGCTCTCGTGTTCTTATATTATGAGAACAGTAAATTAACTTTCCCTTATCACTTTCCACATCACTCAGATTTATGTACTCTATCATATCCCCTTAGTCTCCTCTTTTCCAATCTGAAAAGTCCTAGCCTCTTTAATCTCTCCTCATATGAGACCTGTTCCAAACCCCTAATCATTTTAGTTGCCCTTCTCTGAACCTTTTCTAATGCCAGTATATCTTTTTTGAGATGAGGAGATCACATCTGTATGCAGTATTCAAAATGTGGGCGTACCATGAATTTATATAAGGGCAATAAGATATTCTCCATCTTATTCTCTATCCCTTTTTGAATAATTCCTAACATCCTGTTTGCTTTTTTGACTGCCTCTGCGCACTGCGTGGACGTCTTCAGAGAACTATCCACGATGAGTTTCCCGATTAGTTGTAGCTAAGTTAGCCCCCATCATATTGTATGTATAGTTGGGGTTATTTTTTCCAATGTGCATTACTTTACATTTATTAAATTTCACATTAAATTACACATTAAATAACACATTAAATTTCATTTGCCGTTTTGTTGCCCCACACTTAGTTTTGTGCGATCTTTTTGAAGTTCTTCATAGTCTGCTTTGGTCTTAACTATCTTGAGAAGTTTAGTATCATCTGCAAACTTTGCCACCTCACTGTTTACCCCTATCTCCAGATCATTTATGAATAAGTTAAATAGGATTGGTCCTAGGACTGACTCTTGGGGAGCACCACTAGTTACCCCTCTCCATTCTGAGAATTTACCATTAATTCCTACCCTTTGTTCTCTGTCTTTTAACCAGTGCTCAGTCCATGAAAGGGCCTTCCCTTTTATCCCTTGACAACTTAATTTACATAAGAGCCTTTGGTGAGGGACCTTGTCAAAGGCTCTCTGGAAATCTAAATACACTATGTCCATTGGATCCGCCTTGTTCACATGTTTGTTGACCCCTTCAAAGAACTCTAATAGATTAGTAAAGCATAATTTCCCTTTACAGAAACCATGTTGACTTTTGCCCAACAATTTGTTCTTCTACGTGTCTGACAACTTTATTCTTTACTATTGTTTCAACTAATTTGCCTGGTACCGATGTTAGACTTACCGGTCTCTAATTGCCGGGATCACCTCTAGAGCCCTTTTTAAATATCAGTATTACGTTAGCTATCTTCCAGTCATTGGGTACAGAAGCTAATTTAAAGGACAGGTTACAAAAGATAGTTAATAGTTCCACAATTTCACATTTGAGTTCTTTCAGAACTTTTGGGTGAATGCCATCCGGTCCTGGTGACTTGTTTCTGTTAAGTTTATCAGTTAATTCCAAAACCTCCTCTAGTGACACTTCAATCTGTGACAATTCCTCAGAATCGTCACCTACAAAGTACGGCTCAGGTTTGGGACTCTCCCTAACTTCCTCAGCCGTGCAGACTGAAGCTGTCATGGTATAAATCCCCTCCTTGAATCTTAGAGTCCAAAAGATGGGGTACCAGCATGAATTCCTCTAAGCTTAATTACCAGCTTAGATTTGATAGGCTGCCACCAACCAGGACTTACAGTGCCTGGTACACTGTGGTCCCCCCAAAACCTTCCCTGGGGACCCCAAGACCCAGATCCTCTGGATCTTGACACAAGGAAAGTAAACCCTTTCCCCCACCGTTGCATCTCCCAGGCTTCCCCTCCCTGGGTTACCCCTAAGATCACCGTGATTCAAACTCCTTGCATCTTAAAACACAGAGTAATTCCACCTCCACCCTTCCCCTCTCCCCCCAATTCCCTGGTGAGTACCAACTCAATTTCCTTTGAGCCTTAACAAGGGAAAAAAATCAATCAGGTCTTTTAAAAAGAAAAGCTTTTAATAGAAGAAAGAAAAAATAAGAATTCTCTGTAAATTCAAGGTGGAATATTACAGGGTCTTTCAGCTTATAGACACTAGAGAGAAGCCTCCCTCCAGCATACATACAAATTGCAACAGAGTTACAATTCTTCCAGCCAAATACACATTTGCAAATAAAGAAAACAATTAAAAAGACTAAACCGCCTTTCTCCTGGTACTTACTAAAATTAGAACAGAAGAGATTTTTTCAGAGAGATTGGAGGAATCTGCTTACATGTCTGGTCCCTCTCAGAACCCAGAGAGAACAACGGACAAACAAATAACACAAAACAAAGACCTTCCTCCACCGAGATTTGAAAGTATCTTGTCTCCTGATTGGTCCTCTGGTCAGGTGTTCCAGGTTCACTGTTTGTTAACCCCTTACAGGTAAAAGAGACATTAACCCTTAACTATGTGTTTATGACAGAAGCAAANTTGGACCTCTGGTCAGGTGTTCCAGGTTCACTGTTTGTTAACCCCTTACAGGTAAAAGAGACATTAACCCTTAACTATGTGTTTATGACAGAAGCAAAGAATTCATTTAGTTTCTCTGCAATGACTTTATTGTCTTGAAGTGCTCCTTTTGTATCTCAATCGTCCAGGGGCCCCACTGGTTGTTCAGCAGGCTTCCTGCTTCTGATGTACTTAAAAAACATTTGTCTTGTCCCTGGCCTATGCCTCTCCCTTTGCTGTTACTCCTTAATCCTGTCACTGAGTGATTTAACTCTGCAAAGCCGTGTGAGAGCAGGCTGACGTGAAACACATGATGTAGTGTCCACAGGAACATGGTGGGGTGTGCTGTCAGCATGCTAGCTTCTTAGTCTAGGGGCCCTTTGAAGGCACACGACTGAAATCCATCTCTTTGACAATGGGATTATTCCTTTTTACGGTTACCCCAGGGCGAAAGACCAGTACTTCCAGAAAAGTCTGAATAAACAGGTTTAGCAGAGGGTGGTTACATGGACATCAGGGCTCATGGAAATGTCCCCATGCACAACCCTGTGGTACGGAACAAAGCACCAATACCCGCATTCTCTGTGACCCCCCACCTACCATGTAGGCGATTGGGTCAGTTGCTCTCTGTACTTGCTTCTCCATTTCTCTGGCCTACTCCAGACCAAACCTTCCCCATTCATAAATCCTCCCCTCCCTCAGTCCTCTGTCTGCTGCAATAGCGCATATTGCTGTACAGCAATTCTCTGTTGTGAATAGAGAGCGCGGCAAGCCCTCTCAGCAATTGAACACCCGCGGCTGGCCCAGCTCAGCTGACTTGGGCTTGCAAAGCTGGGGCTACTGGACTGTAAAATTGCTGTGTAGACATTCAGTCTCAGTCTGGAACCCGAGCTATGGGGCACCGTGAGCTGGGAGGGTCCCAGAGCCCAGGCTCCAGCCTGAGCCTGAACATCTACACAGCAATTTCTAGCCCCGCAGCCTGAACTAGCTGACCCGGGCCAGCTGCAGGACTTGTCACGGTCTTTTAATCCAGCAGAGACGTACCCTCAGCAGACGGGTCCATCGTGCATAGTGTTTCTGCTGCTTTTTTTGGTGTTGTGCACCCGTGCCAGTGGGGGAGCTTGGTGGATAGGGTTTGACCCATGCATGGGAGTTAGTGTAGGGTTGCTCATGAGTGCTTGACGGCGGTCATTTTTTCTAAATCCCAGTCCCACTCTCCCAAAAAACTTCAATCCATCGGTGAAGCATCTGTTGTTTTTTAAATCCACACTCAAGGAAGAATTCACCCCTGTGCAAAGGACTAGCATGAAGGATACATACCACGTCAGTGCTCAAAGTACAGCTTAAATGGTTCCTAGGGCTGGTGCTCATCCTCTGCAGAGCAGTGGGGTAGAAGAACATGCTGGCTTCCAGTGTGTGAGCAAGATGGAAGGCTGCATCAGAAATCTTACTAGCTAGTAGACCTCAGCCTACAGCATATGAGTCATTGTGCAAGGCTACAAATCCAGTCTCTCTAACCAGCTTTGTCTGTGGTCTCTAGCTGGGGCACTGTCTGTGGGCCAAATGTGCCTTCCTACTGCAGCTGTGGAGGCTGGTAACCTTTCTTCTGTATCAAGGGAAGCATATTAGGAAAGAAGTAATATTTAAGGCAAGGGTTAAATCTGTGTCTGTGAGCCTTGAGTGTGACCTCTTTCCAGTGCACCTGGCTTTCAGACCTGTTTCTTTTGCCTATTATGTCAGAAATCTTCTCTTTACGGTTAAGAAATATGCATACTTAATAACAGTTGCAGTCGATACCAAGAAGTGTTAATAACAGTCCAAATATGTATTTTAGGGCAGGGGTTCTCAACTTTTTTCTTTCTGAGGCCTCCCCATATAAAAACTCCATGGCCCAGCTGTGCCACAACAATTGTTTTTCTGCATATAAAAGCCTGGGCCTGTGTTAGGAGGTAGCAAGGAGGGCAGTTGCCCAGGGCCTCACACCACAGGGGACACTGTGAAGCTAAGTTGCTCAGGCTTTGGCTTCAGCCCCAGGTGGTGGGGCTTGGTGCTCCAGGCTGCAGTCCCATGCAGCAGGACTTCGGCTTTCTGCCCTGAGCCCTAGTGAGTCTAACGCTGGCCATGCTTGTTAGACCCCCTGACATTTGCTCATGTGACCCTAGGGGGCCCTGGACCCCTGGTTGAGAACCATTGTCTTAGGGTATGTCTACGCTGCAGCACTTGTAGCTCTAGCTAGCTCAGAAAACAGTCACTGGAGCCCCATCTGCATGACCTGTCCAACCCCGCATGAAACCCTGGATATGTGCTATCACAGTTTCACTGCTATTATTAGAGCAAGCAGGGGCACCACCCCGGAGCAGCCTTAGTAGACAATGTGCTGCAGGGAAACGCCGCTGAGGTACAACTCCTCCTTGGTTTCTTCCTTGCTGTGGGGCTGAGATGCAGAGTAGTCATTTGCTATTGACCTCTCCCAGCAGGGACTTGCCATCCCAGCCCACCTGCGATGGCCACCAGGAGGGTGGATGGTCCAAGATTCTGGCCATTCCTTACTCCCCTTTTGCAGGGAGGAAGCAACTGGGCCTATAGTCCTACTTGCTCCTATATGCCAGTCCAGGGCCAATTCTAAGTGTTAGGTGGTTCCTTAAGGTTAAGGGCTGGAATCTGGAACCCATTTGCAGGACATAAGAAAAACTTTATTGAACCTACCAACGTTAGAATGACTCTATATGTTATCAGCCAGTAGATGGCACTCTGCTTAGCTCTATCTCTTTTGCATAGCACTCCCCTAGCACTTATTCCTTCTCTGTGTGCACACATAGTCTTAAATTAGAAGCTAGCCTCCTGTTTCTTCTAACTTACTTGCATTTCTATCATCTCTGTAGTGGCTAATGACTGCACACACACATATTCAGCCTTTGAGGAATATATTGCAATCTGTATCCAGACCCACAAGTCGGGTCATGAGTTTGAAAGCAGTTAGCCTATGGCATGGACAGACTTGAATTTGCTTCTACCTGTGTGGCCACATGGTCTGGGGGAGAGTCCTGAACACCTGGGCGCATAATTTAAGGGACAACATGTCTATATACAGATGAGAAATCCATCCACGGTGAACGTCTCACGGCAGGCTTGCCCATTAGGAAGTGAAAGTATATCTCGCTAGAGGAAAGGGAAAGCCACAGCTTTGCATCCAAAATTGGCAGCTTCAGCTGAAATGCATAAAAGTCTTGGATGGGCTTCATGATTGCATGTGCACATGAATATTGAATAAGCTCATCTTTGTGCAAAAGCAATCTGTTACAGCCTTATCCTGCAAACCTTCTGAGAGCAGCACCATTAAAGCCAATGGGAGGATTCATGTAAAGGTTGCTGGTTCAGGATCTTAGATCCCTTGAAGTAAAGAAGTCCTTTAAGAGAGCAATCCTGCTTCTATTTAAGTAAGTGGCAAAAGTCCCACTGGAGGCAATGAACCGAGGAAGCCTACTCACTATTCCTTTAAGGAAATCTTTAAGACAGATGCACCATGAGGAAGGAGAGAAACCAAGAAGTTTCTTTTCTTTTTTTCAATTATTCCTTGGAGGAACAATTTTGTGAATTGAGACTAATGTAGAAAATAGTTAAGCGGCCACTCCAGTAGAAAAAACAACTGGGGTTGGATTGGACCTTCTGTATTACCTGTATCTAAAGGGGAAAAAAATCAGATACATCAGCACATTCTTTTATTATGTGCGCACAGTTCCCATTCACTTTAGCATGGAGTGCAGATCTGAATCAAAAAGCAAAGCGTGGCCTTTAATGTAGAATGGGGACCACGAGGGGGCGGTGGGGAGAGGGGCAGGAAAGCAAGTACAAAAAACCAGAAAATAAACCATTGTGTTCATCAGTCACTAATGATTTAGTTGGGGATTGGTCCTGCTTTGAGCAGGAGGTTGGACTAGATGATCTCATAGACTCATAGACTCATAGGTCAGAAGGGACCAATATGATCATCTAGTCTGACCTCCTGCACAAGGCAGGCCACAGAACCCTACCCACTACTTTTATAACAACCCCTAACCCATGACTGAGTTATTGAAGTCCTCAAAATTGTGGTTTGAAGACCTCAAGCTGCAGAGAATCCACCAGCAAGCGACCCATGCCCCACGCTGCAGAGGAAGGCGAAAAACCTCCAGGGCCTCTGCCAATCCGCCCTGGAGGAAAATTCCTTCCCGACCCCAAATATGGCGATCAGCTAAACCCTGAGCATGTGGGCAAGACTCACCAGCCAGCACCCAACCCTGAAATTCTATAATTCTATGAAAAGAGTACGGTAATTAACAATTTCTGGCAAGTGACAACTAAAATTAACCACTTCATCTACTCTTTTAAATATGACATTGTTTAAAGCATGGAAACCACAAACTATGGGAAAATATGGCGGTGTTGGCTTGTGCCATGGATGGGCAAACCATGGCCTTCTTAAGTAAGTGCATTTCAAGGAAACAGAAATGGCTTTTTCCTTAGTCAAAGCATACACTTGATCCAAAGCCTATAAAAATTCATGGGACTTTCCACTTACTTCAGTGAATATTGGATCAGGCCTACAGACCAGAAGTGTGAGTTTTAGTGGATCAGATGTCTACCTACATAGCTGCAATACTTATAACCACCCTCCTCTCTGGCTTTTCCTAGCATCTGGGCTTCCTCTCCTTGAAGCAAATTCTCCTCGTGGAACTATGTGCTCATATTCCACTGAAAACAATGAGTGCATCCAATGGCAGAATTCCTCCTATAAGACAGCGGTCAGCCTAATGATACTTGAGAGCTACGGCTGAAGAGTTCTCCGTGAGTGGCAAGTACTGTCAATATTACATTATGAATGCAATCGCTAACATTGCCTTTGCAAAATAATTAACATTGCCCCATTTGTTGGGGGGCACTCCTTGCTGAGCATAGGAATAATGGGAATACAGCAGGCATGTAAGAGAGGGGGAAGCATCTGGTCAGGTTTGCTGCTATTCCTCCGCCCCCAGCCCTGTCCTGTTACCAACTTCTTTTGTCTTCTTTCCATCTTGCCCTCTTGCTCTTTGGAGGTGAAGGTGACATGCCCTGCTGATGCAGCCTGTCAGACTTCTCAGCCCATTACAGGCCAAACAGCTTGGCCAGCTTTGTTCCATGTCTCTCCTTTGTTACGACAGAGATTTTTTTCAGTGCTGTTATAAAGCTTATCTCCTCCTGTTATTTCTCAATATCAAATCACAGTAAGAAAACAGATTTCCCTGTGCTTAACACAGGTAGTATTACTCTTGGGAGTGTTAATGGCTTAAGCAAAGATTTTCCACCTACAGGCAAGTGACTGATAGCTTATCCATCTGCTACATAAAACCAATGTTTAAATCCAGGTTTCAATGGGTCACATCACCTGTGGTTTCAAAACAACCCCAGATTTTTCCCAAATACAAGACACAAAACAACAAAAATTAGTACTTGAAAATCAAGCGGATTTTCTCCAGTTCAGCAAACAACTGGGAGCCCATCACTTTGTAAGTTAATTGTCCTGAGTGGTTCTGTCATGGGTCAGGAGGAGGTCATGCGGTTTAGGCCAGCACAATGTCCTCTCACAGCTGGAGAAGGAAGTCTACCCCAGCAGGTGTCATAAACACCAATTTCCCAAAATTTCATAATCATTTAGATCCAATTACAAGACCCACATGGTTTTTGACTTTCCTGAGGAAGAGTTGCAAGATATTCATTACTAAACAGAATTGAAGGAGTTTGTATTAACGCTGTGTCTTGTGCAGCATTTTGATTTTGTATTTTAATACAGAGAATTCAGTTTAATTCCAGGACTTATCTTAATAAACTGTAATCTAAATTACTGGTAAATATACATATTATAGCCACTAAGGGGCAAGGTCTCCCAAAATAGAGAGAAAAATGTAAGCTGCATGCAATTTATTTCAATATATGTCTAGTAAAAACTAGGTTGCTTTTGTGACAACCAACATCCCTACATCAGCCTCTGATTATAATAAAGAACTATTGCTACACCATTCCTAGTCTTTCGATTCAAAGATAAAAATAAAAAAGAGAGCAGCAAATTTGAGCTATGTGCAGGTTTTAATCCAGCAAGGTATGTGTTTGCAAGTAAAGCAAAGGGGTCTCATTTTCTGCATAGTTCACTGAAAATGACATGAACTATGACTGATGTTTTCAAAGCGAGGTACCTAACGCTGAACATGGATTTTGTTGCCTAGTTACATTAGTAATGTGCCTGGTTTTCAGGGATGCTGACAAGCAGGTAACTAACTTACTTTAGCTGCCTAATTTTAGATACACCTGTCTTTGAAAATATTGGCCTCTCTTTGTCCTGCTGTTTTTCTTAGTGTTAGTGAAGGGCCCAAGCCAACAGCAGTGGAGTTCTCTATTTATCCACAGAAAAGATACTAACTGAACATCTCTCCACTAAGAATTGGAATGAGGTCAGCTCTGTCTCTTGTATAAGCCACCAGAAAGCCAAAGGGTGGTAAATAATTTGTCTCTGCTTAACTAGATCTCCACAGCAGGTAGTGATCTAGGCCTCAGTTCAGGAAAGCAATTAGCATGTGCTTAAAATCCAATTGCTACCAAGCACATGCTGAACTGTTAATAATTTAAAGGAGCATTAACAGTCTGCATGGGTAGATAAAGGACCCACAAGGCAATCAAGCTGTCCCTTCTAGCCCTACAGAGTCTGTGGGTATGTCTACACTACCCGCCAGGCAGCGATCGATCCAGCGGAGGGTCGATTTATTGCGTCTAGTCTAGACGCGATAAATTGATCCCCAAGCGCTCTCCTGTTGACTCCTGTACTTCAGTTTGGCGAGAGGTGCAGGCAGAGTCGACGGGGGAGCAGCAGCAGTGGACTCACCACCGTGAAGACACCACGGTAAGTCGATCTAAGTACATCGACTTCAGCTATGTTATTCACGTTGCATAACTTAGATTGATCCCCCCTGCAATGTAGATCAGGGCCTCGTCTCACCTAAACCAGTGTAACTCATTGACTTCAGTGAAATGACTCTTGATTTATACTGGTGCCAGTGAATAAGGGGGCTTTCCAGTAGAGGCCACTGTTGCAAGTTCAATAGCCTTGTACATTTTTAGACTCCTAAATAGCAAGGAGTTCTAGTCCTGCCTGTGACTTTCAGTAAATGATTTCATTTCTCTGTTCCTCAGTTTCCCCATATGTTTAATAGGGATGATGATGCTGACTTCCTTTTTAAAGCACTTTGAAATCTACTGAGGGAAACCACTGGAAAAGAGCTACCTATTATTACCACTAGCCCTTTTCCTTCTTTGTATTGTGACAGATTGAGCTCTTCGGGTCTATTTAGCTTTACAAAGAGAAAATTAAGCGGTGACTTGATCACAGTCTGTGAGTACTTCCATGGGGAACAAATATTTAATAATGGGAGAAAGAAATAATAGGAGAGAAAGGTCTAACGCAATCCAATGGCTGGACATTGAAGCTAGACAAATTCAGACTGGAAACAAGGCATACTTTTTTTTAACAACGTGAGTAATTAACTGCTGGAACAACTTACCAAAGAGCTGTGGAGGAGTCTCCATCAGTGACCGTTTTAAAATCAAGACCGGATGTTTTTCTAAGAGCTCTGCTCTAGGAATTATTTAGAGGAAGATCTATGGCCTGTGTTATACGGAGGTCAGACTAGATGATCCCTTCTGGCCTGGGAATCTAGGAATCTGTGAATTATCAGCCGCACAGTCCCTCACCTCAAAGGAGCATCACAGCTAAAGGAACTGAGGCTTCTTATTTGTCTTTTAACCCCAAATACAAAGAGAAAGCGCTCCCAGCTGAATCACAGAGGCTACTTCACTGGTTCACCACATACTTGGCATTGCAGGATTTTGTAAAAGCAACTTCCCTTCTTCAAGAAACAGGCCAGAGGTCCCTCTCTCTGTTAGGACACAATGCTGTTGTCACATAGGAGGGTATAATGCAGCCAGGAGAAAAGTGTCACGGGAGGGGGGGAATTTGCCCCTTGACTGTGGTATCCCCCTAGAATGAAACACACACACTTCATCCACACAGAGCAGGTTTGCTGGTGACAACAGCTCAGCCTGTGATAGGCTGTACACAGGACAATATGACTACATGCCACAAGAATAATACTTCGCTCCTGTAGATCCCAAGTGCTTTACAAAGAGTGTAGGTATTCTTATCCCCATTAAATATGTGGGGAAACTGAGGCACAGAGAGGTGAAATGATTTGTACAAAGTCTCAGGTGGGAATGATTTGCTCAAGTTCTTCTGAGTCATATCCCAGAGTCCTATCTGTGGCACCGTGCTGCTAGAATAATTATTCAGATTCACTAACTACAATATTGCATTTTATTCACCACACTGAATATTTATTGCAGAAGCCTTTGCAATTTACAGAGTCTACTGTAGCAGGAGCTCGGTAGGTATCATATGGAAAACCCACTATTTCTTATAATATAAGTGTGGTACTATAATCAACTTTGCAATCTAATTTGATCAAGCTCTAGTTTCTTCCCTCCTTTCTGGAAGCGTGCAAGAAGGAAACTTAATAAATTCAAGGTCCTTTTTATAGCAGAATGTGCCCCACGTGAAGTAAACCCTTGAACAAATGAACAAGATCCATTGTCAAGTTGTCCCAGGAAACTTTAAGCAGCGTGTGTTTGTTAATGTGGCTTGTTTCTGCCAGAAGTTCAAGCCTAATTGAGACACAGTGTTGAGCTTAAATATGTTCCCGAGACTTGAATAGAAAACTTGATGAGGCATGTAATATAGCATAACCTCTCAATTATTCACACATTTAGATAACTCTAATCACCCAGCTCCTATCATAGCAAGAACCAGTAGACACTAAGAACACTATCATAATCAGACGCTGGCACAAGCTGACTGATAGCATATTGCAACGGCAGAGAAAGGGTTTGAAGGAAACATCAATCAGAATTTAGCAGTAAAGTAATCAATCACAGCTAACAATCGCTCATTCCTACAATCCCAGGACCCAGTATCAAGTCACAGTTCAACTCAACAACCTCCAAGAACTGGGCATAGAAAAGAAGAAATGTAATGTGCTACTTGGAAATCTCTCTAACAACCAGCATTCCATCTGCTTGTCTACCTTGCAGAGGGCCAGTTGGTGGGATTCTCAGTTTATCTGATGAATTGGGGCTTTTTACCCTCAAATAATTTACTTGCAAACAGCATATTTTGTTATTTGATCAACTGTTACTGAGTCTGAGAAAGGAAACAGTGCTCTGTCTATAGAAAATATAAGACTGGAGTTTTTCTATCTGAAGTCTGATAAACTTGGAACAGAAATGCTATAGCAAGTCTTAGGAGCATGAACAGCATATCCTCTTAGTCACTTTCTAATATAATGGAGGCATGATTCTAATATCCTTACACTGAATAGTATCTTACTCTTGGGACAACTAACAGAGTAAGTTGCTACTCGGTGTGAGTAAAGGTGGCAGGATCAGGTTCTACATATCATCTATGAGCCAGATTCTGCCACCATTACCTACACTGAGTAGTCCCTTATTTCTTACATAGTCCCGTAGAAACCAATGGAACTACTCGAAGGTAAGATGCTACTGAATAGGAATAAGGTTATCAGAACTGGACTCCTTATTGAGAGCTTCCTGTGAACTAGTTTTCTCCTAGGATTATGTACCCATGCAGTGGAATAGGGGGTATCTTCCATTCCTATGTGTGGCCTTTCACAGCTCCATAGATTACAAGGCCAGAAGGGACCATTGTGATCATCTAGTCTGATCTTCTGTACAGGCCAGAGAACTCCCCCCCAGGTAACCCCTAGAACAGGTCTTTTAGAGAAACATCCAACCTTGATTTTAAAACGACCAGTGATGGAGAATCTACCACAACCTGTGGTAAGTTGTTCCAATGGTGAATTACTCTATTAACAATTTATGCCTCATTTCCACTCTGAATAGGTCTAGGTTCAACTTCCAGCCATTGGCTCATGTTAGACCTTTTTCTGCTAGATTGAAAAGCCCATCATTAAATATTTGTGACCCCAGTAGGTACTTATAGACTGTAATCAAGTCACCCCTTATCTTTCTCTCTGTTTAAATAGATTGAGCTTTTTGAGTCTATTACCATAAGGTATATTTTCTAATCTTTTAATCATTCTCGTGGCTCTTCTCTGAACCTTCTTCCATTTATCAATGTTCTTTTTGAATTGTGGGCAGCAGAACTGGACACCCTATTCTGGCAGCAGTTGGACAAGTGCCAAATAGAGAGGTAAAGTAACCTCTCTACTCTTTCTTGAGATTCCTCTGTTGATGCTTCCCAACATTGCCTGAGCTCTTTTGGCCACAGTGTCACACTGGTAGCTCATGTTCAGCTGATTATCCACCATGACCCCCAAATCTTTTTCAGAGTCACTGCTTCCAAGGATAGAGTCCCCCATCCTGTAAGTATGGCCTACTTTGGCTCTGGGAATGCAGGAATAAGTGGGGCTACATAACTGCTTATTCTCTTCCTAGACCAGGTGAGGATGGAATGGAATGAGGTGGGGAAAAGGTGAAATCTGTGCTTCATGTACTACTTGCTTGCCACTGTGGGGATTGCCAGAATATGTTGTTGGTACAGGCCAGGGACGAATTACCATCTTCCCTGCCACCACAAAACCAAGGAGGAAGCAGGGGGGAAATATGACTCAGGGGGGTATTTCAAACACAATGCCTCCTGAGATGACTTCTGGGTTGGTGCAGCCTATGGACTGCCCCTTGCTCAAAGATCTGTTCGTAGCCACTATCTAGCTCTATGGCAACAAAGATAAGAATTTTCTTAGGATGAGCCATTTTCAGAGTCAGGTGCATGGAGCTGCACATACATCTTTGTGTAAATGGATGTGACATGCAAAGTTATCCAATGTGCATGGGCTAAATCAGGTATTGGTATATGCTCAGCCTGGAAAATTTGCCCCTAAATTTGGAATCCAGTATAACCAGAAGCGCTGATCAAAAAAGGACTTTTGGATGATGCTTCCTATTATCTTTGTAGGCTCTAAGTGCAGCTCGTTATGTAACATAACATGATCAGCATCAGTCAAGTAGAGACGCTTCATTACTGTGAGGGGCCCCTAAGTCTCTGTGGTGGATTCAGAGGCATGGAATGGTGCCCCCACATATTCCCAACCTTTTTGCTTTGTTGGAAGTTGAGCAGGAGAAGAAAGGAAATGAACAATCCCCTACTAATTGAAGCCCTTTGAAACCATGAGCTTTTCCAATCTATTGCACAGCTCGCTTGCCCCCCCGCCTTTTTTAAAGTAGAACCTTTCTTTCTCTGATTTTGAACCCCAGCAGAATTTAACAGGCTGATGTAAAAATCCCACTTCCATCTAAATAGAAAAATATCCTCTCTCGTGGCTATAACTATTTCTCTAGAGGGAATATGACTTTTCATATCCATTTCCCAGCCCACTGGATTGGCATGCACAACCAAACGGAAGGCGACTGGCTAACTAACCTCTAATGTCACCACTCAATTTAAGAACTGTCCCTAGCTTTCTTGAAATCAAACTGCAAGTGCTAAGAGTCGCCTTTCTTTTTGCTTTATTATGTTTCTTCAAACAAACAAAATCTCACAGAAACTTACAGAGCGTTATTTTGGAAGCACTTTTAATAAGAAGTGTGGATTTTTGTTCATATCCTGTGTCAGCAAGTTGAACAGAGTACAGCTCATAATTGTGAATATGTTATATGCTCATATTGGGATTTTGATGACCCATCAAACAAATTACCATGATGGCATCATGATTCCTTAAAATATGCACAGAGAAAGCCTGCTCTGCTCTTGTGTATCATATGCAGGGAAGAAAATTGCCCCTAATAAACGTAGGAGTTGTGCAGTAGCAGAAGTGGTCTTTTATGGACCCTCTAAACTTTGCAAAAGGGACAGAAGAGGAAGCAGGAGGCCTGTGAGGTAGAGAGATCTGACAGCACCCTAGAATTAGAGGAGCAAATGAAAATGAAAACTGCACAGTTTTCCATCAATATTAAAAATTTTATGAACTGGCCTCAGATGTTTTCAGCAGCTCCCACCAATTTCTGTGGAAATCTTTCTATGCCCAATGCATGACGTTTCCAACACTGAAAACTTCATAGACTGGGCGAAGAAAGTTTTCCATATAAATTGGTGGGAGCCTGGTGCTGTTGAGAAATGCAGGCAAGCCAGTTCATAGGGCTCCCAGCGCTGCAGAGTGCTTTATAATCAGGGCACAGAGAGTTTCTGTCCATGCAAACTAATTTTCAGCAGCTTCCCTGCTTCTTGGGCACTCAGCTCCTTTCTCCCCAATCTGCTCTGGCTCCAAGCACCCTTATTTGGTCATGGGCCTCTCTAGCTGCAAGCTACCTACTGAGAGCAGAAGGGAAGAAGACCTGCTCCTGTACTACTTAGCAGTTCTGCCTTGGAGAAGGCGTCCACCCAGAAGAGATTATAAGTGCACTGGAAGAGAGCTTTAGGCCTGGTCTACACTACGCGTTTAAACCGATTTTAGCAGCGTTAAACCGATTTAATGCCACACCCGTCCACACTACGAGGCCCTTTATATGGATATAAAGGGCTCTTTAAATCGGTTTCTGTACTCTTCCCCGACGAGAGGAGTAGCGCTGAAATCGGTATTACCATATCGAATTAGGGTTAGTGGGCGCAAATCGACGGTATTTGGCTCCGCGGCAGGATTTATCCACAGTCACCATGATGACCGCTCTGACCGCATCTAAAATCGCTGCACGGCCAGGTAGAAGGGAAAGCCCCGTGAACTTTTGATTTCATTTCCCTGCCTTTGCCCAGCGTGGCGCTGCTGATCCAGCCCGGTGACCGCGGCTCTGCAGCAGGTCCAATGAGTCTCCTGAGAATAGAAAAGGCTCCAGCATGGACCACAGGGAGGTACTGGATTGATTTGCATGGGGAGGGATTCTGTTGCTACAGAAACTCCGTTCCAAAAGACCGGAAATGAAATACGCAACTTTCCACGGCTATGATGGAAAAGGCCACACCGGGACTCGCTGCAGTGCAGAGTGAGTTAGGGCTCTGACAAGCCTGCCATGCACCAAAGAGCAAGAAGGTCTGGGTAGGGCTGCAACATACGCTTCTACGCTGCGCTGCCTTTCAATTGGGAAGGCTGCGTGTGGGTCCGATTGAGGTGGGGGTTGTATGCTACCTGGCTCGGGATTCTGGAGAGGGGATGCTGGCTGAGGGGAGGGGGAGTGCAGGCCGACTTGCCGCTGCCATTCCATCCGTTAGCTCCCAACAGCCAGGAGCTTTTGTGCCTCGGCTCGGCATTACCCTCCAGCCTTCCAAGCCTCTGCCCAGCAGTAAGCCATGGGAGCGATCTTGGTGGAGGTACCTTTGTAATATCAAACATGGTTAAAGCACTAGGTTTTTAATGATTGATTCTGCCATGAGGGGCTTGGGTGCATTCGCGGCCAGTAAAGTTACTGGAAAAGTTTGTTAACATGTCTGGGGATGGAGCGGAAATCCTCCAGGGACATCTCCATGAAGTGCTCCTGGAGGTACTCCAAAAGCCTTTGCAGAAGGTTTCTGGGCAAGGCAGCCTTGTTCCATCCACCATGGTAGGACACTTTACCACGCCATGCATGTAGCAAGTAATCTGGTATCATTGCATGACAAAGCAGTATGGTCCCGGTGATTGCTGGCATTCAAGAAACATCCGTTCTTTATCTCGTAGTGTTATCCTCAGGAGAGTGATATCGTTCGTGGTAACCTGGTTGAAATTCAGGAATTTAAGTAAGGGGACAGAGATGGCCATTCCTACTGGGCTGTTTGCCTGTTGCTTAAAAGAAATCCTTCCTTGCACATAGCCAAGCAGGGAGAGGGAAATAGCGCTGAGCTTTTTCGCGTTTGGCTATCAGGGATCTTCCCTGCTATCAGTCATGCGGTGGGGGTGGGGGCAAGGGGGATGATTAGCAGTGATCTTCCATGATACCAGCCATGTGGTGGGGGGAGGAGTAAAGCGATCATCCCACAGAATTAGAGGGGTGTGTGGCTTCTGCTGCTGCATGGTAACGGGAAAGAGGCATCACTGAATGGGATTTGCTTGGTATTTGGGAAAGGAGGGCACTGCGTATATGAAGGCTGCAGAAGCCGAAAGACAGTGGCTTACCATGGCCGCATGCAAGCTGAATTCTGATGCCCAGGCCTGCATCTGTGAGATTTGTAACACCAGAGCCGCAGGCACTCAATATTAAAATGCAAAATGTGACCTTGTAGTGAAATCACATGTGCTGTGTAAGGTGAATAGTGTTGTTCACTGTGAATGAGTATAACCATTGTACTGTAAAATGTATCTTTTTAAATACTTCTCTCCCTTTTTTCCCTCCCTCATGCAGCTGCACATTTTTCAAGTCTCCCTACTTCATCCCAAAGGCTATCTCAGATAAGGCAGAGGAAAAAGAAGATGTGAGACGAAATGTTCTCGGAAATCATGGAAGTGACCCGCAATGAAAGAGCTCATATGAATGAGTGAAAGGACGTGCTATCAAATTACAGGAAAGATGCCAGTGAACGTGAGGACAGGAGGGACGCTTGAGATGAGAGGTGGTGCCGGGAAAATCAGAGGTGTAGGCAGGAAGATATGCGGTGGCGGGATGCAACTCTGGGGCTGCTGCGTGATCAAACTGATATCCTCCGACGTCTGGTGGAGCTTCAGGAAGAGTAGCAGGGTCACAGAGTGCTGCTGCAGCCCCTGTGTAACCACCCTCACCACTCACCATGTTCCATATCTTCCTCACTCAGACATGTAAGAACGCGTGGGGGAAGGCTTCGTGCACCCGCCCACTCCACCCCCGTGGATAGCCCAACCGAAAGGCTGTCATTACATTAAAATGTTTTTAGTAGGCTTTTCCTTCCCTCCTATCCTCCTCCCAAATCACACCCGGGATACCTTGTCATTTCTCTCCCTCTTTTTATAATGACTTTTTAATAAGGAATACATGATTTTTAAACGATAGTGACTTTATTTCCTTAAGCAAGCTTAAGAGGGGGAGGGTGGGTTGTTTACAGGAATGAGTCAGTCAAGGGGTGGGGGTTCATCAAGGGGAAACAAACACAACAGTTACACCGTACCCTGGCCCGTGATGAAACTCGTTTTCAAAGCTTCTCTGATGCGCACCGTTCCTGGTGTGCTCTTTAATCACCCTGGTGTCTGGCTGCATGTATACAGTGGCCAGGTGATTTGCCTCAGCCTCCCACCCGCCATAAAGGTCTCCCTTACTCTCACACAGATTGTGGAGCACACAGCAAGCAGCAATAACAAAGGGGACATTGGTTTTGGCTGAGGTCTGAGCGAGTCAGTAATGTGCACCAGCGCGCATTGAAATTGCCAAATGCACATTCTACCGTTCTGCACTTGCTCAGCCTGTAGTTGAACAGCTCTGACCATGTCCAGGCTGCCTGTGTATGGCTTCATGAGCCATGGCATCAAGGGGTAGGCTGGGTCC
The DNA here is from genome assembly GCF_003597395.2 of Chelonoidis abingdonii. Lineage (NCBI taxonomy): Eukaryota > Metazoa > Chordata > Testudines > Testudinidae > Chelonoidis > Chelonoidis abingdonii. The sequence goes on along the minus strand of NC_133772.1, from coordinate 153,691,019 downwards.
CCCAGATAACGACAGGCATTTCAACATCCCCAACTGTTATTTTCTGGTCTGGGAAGTAATTCCTTGCTGCAGCCGTTTAAACAGAGTAGTGTTCCTGAAGACGCGAGCGTCATGAACCCTTCCTGGCCATCTACGTGGATGTTGGTGAAACGTCCGTTGTGATCCACCAGTGCTTGCATCACCATTGAAAAGTACCCTTGCGGTTTATGTACTGGGTGCCCTGGTGCTCCGGGGCCAAGATAGGGATATGGGTTCCATCTATCGTCCCGCCAGAGTTAGGGAATCCCATTGCTGCAAAGCCATCCACTATGACCTGCACGTTTCCCAGACACACACTTTTGTAGCAGCAGCTTAATGATTGCTTTGGCTACTTGCATCACAGCAGCCCCACAGTAGATTTTCCACTCCAAATTGATTCAGACTGACCTTAGCTGTCTGGTTTGCAAGCTTCCAGAAGGCTATTGCAACTCGCTTCTCAACTGTGAGGGCTGCTCTCATCTTGGTTATGGCATTTTAGGCAGGGGAAACCAAGTCACAAAGTTCCATGAAAGTCCCCTTATGCATGTGAAAGTATCGCAGCCACTGCAAATCGTCCACACCTGCAAACTATGCGGTCCTACAGTCTGTACTTGTTTCCCGGGCCCAAATCGGCGTCAGTAGCTAGAACCTGCCCATTACCAGCAGGATCTCCAAAGCGCAGGGGCCACGGTTTGAGAGATACTGTGTCCATGTCCTCATCACTCTCGTCGCCGTGCTGCCGTAGCTGCCTCATCCCCGCGACGCGGGTGGCTTCTTACAGCTCCGGTTCAGCATAGACTGCACGAGAATGCGCGAGGTGTTTACAACGTCCACGATTGTGGTATTGATCTGAGCAGGGTCCATGCTTGCCATGATATGGCGTCTGCACAGTTCACCCAGGAAAAAAGGCCCGAAATGGTTGTCTGCTGCTTTCAGGGAGGGACGGGTGAGGCTGTACCCAGAACCACCCGCGACAATGATTTTTGCCCCATCAGGCACTGGGATCTCAACCCAGAATTCCAAGGGGCAGGGGAAACTGCAGGAACTATGGGATAGCTACAGGATAGCTACCCACAGTGCAACGCTCCAGAAATCTACGCTAGCCTCGGACCATGGACGTACACTGCCGAATTAATGGGCCTAGTGTGGCCGCGTGCACTCGACTTTATACAATCTGTTTTACAAAACCGGTTTATGTAAAATCAGAATAATCCCGTAGTGTAGACATACGCTTAGCATGCCCAAAGGTAGCAGCTCCACGGCTGCTAAGGCTCACAGGAGAGATACTCCTTCAGAATACATTATAAAATGCACTAAGCAGGGCATTCCTGTGATGTCCAGCCAAATAGCTCTAGATTAAGGGAATTCTTTTTGCTCATTTGCATCTCTTTCCCCCTCCCAGTGCCTGCCAGGATAGCCCCACTCTGGAACATGAAGAGCCACTACCGGGAGGAAACCTGGAGCTGCACTGCCTCACCTCCCAAAACCCTAAGGAAACCTGCTTCCTTACTTGACACTCCTCTGCATGCTGGCAAGGGAAGGCCACTGGTGGTTAGTGGAGACCCGCTCACCAACCAATCCTCGGCCTACCACCAGAGGAGACATTGATGACCAACCTCCCCACGGCCAACAGGACAGAGGATACATCCCCAACACTGTGTCTCTGAGGGAACAGATGCCAGATAAGGGAGCCAGCTACAGAAATCTCCATGAGGAGCTGAGGAGAGGATGGTGGGTCAAAGATTAGTGGGGCTAGGGGAGGGATGTGGATGGTTGTTTGTTTGAGGAGAGAGGGCATTGCAGCTCTGGATCACTTTGGGGTGTGTGTGTAAATGATAGTATGGAACTGCTGTTTTTCTGAGTAGAGTAGGGGAGACATACGGAACAGAGAGAAATTTTTGAGCAGACTGTGGAAGTGATGGATTTTGGGGGTTGGGGAAAGAGTATGTTACCTAGGAATGTCCTGGGTTCCTGAATGACTAAGGCAGAACATTTCTGAGGAAGGGCCTAGTTAACATTTTGGCAATACCTCTTCAGTGAACAGCCATGGGAGTGTTTGTGAGTCTGTCACTTTCCATAAAAACCAAACAAACAAATCAATCATTTGCATGATTGTTTGTGGGAATCAAATACAAAAGGTCCAAATGCTGTCACTTCTGTGTGTGGGTTTTTTTAAAAACAAATTATTGTATGTATACACAGGTTCATATATTCTAAGGCCAGAAGGTACCATTGTGATTATCTAAACTGGCCTGTATAGCACATGCCATAGAACAGGGGTAGTCAATAGCCGTACTGTGGGCCAAATATGGACCACCAGATGCTTTTGATCAGACTCTGAAATCTTTTTTTTAATTATTATTATTATCATCGTCATCATCATCATCATCATCATCATTATTGGTTTTTTAAAAATTTTCTCTGGAGTCTTTACCTTGACTATACCTTGACTATACTTTGACTAAGAAATTTGGACCTTGACAAAAAATAATTCACTACCCCTGCCACAGAACTTCCCAAAATAATTCTTAGAGCCGACGTTGTAGAAAAACATCTAATCTTGATTTTTAAATTACCAGTGATGTCAGCACTATTCCTTTATCAGCCAAACTTGTAATCTCCTCAAAAAGGTATCAAGCTAGTTTGACAGGATCTGTTTTCCATAAACCCATGTTGATTTTCATTAATTACATTACTTTCCATTAGTTCGTTATTAATTGAGTCCTATATCAGCAGCTCCATTTTCTTACCCCAGATTGACATCAAGCTATGGTTCTATAATTACCCAGGTCATCCCATTTACCGTTTTTAAAAACTAGAACAACATTAGCTTTCTTCCAGTCTTCTGGAACTTCCCCAGTGCCCCAACACTTGCTGAAAATCAGAATTAATGGTCCAGTGAGGTCCTCAGCAGCTCTTTTAAAACTCTTTCAGATTTAAAAATGTCTAACTTTAGTAGCTTCTGTTTAATATCCTTCAGAGATACTGGTGGAATGGCAAGAGTGTTATCATCACCATATGATGAGCCTGCATCACCTCCTTTTCCCCCAAATACAGAACAGAAATATTTATTGAACACCTTTGCCTTCCTTGCAATATTATTGATCATTCTACCATCTCTACCTACCATCAGATTAATACCATGGTCAGGATTCTTTTAATTTCTAATATATTTTAAAAAGTTCTTCTTATTGTCCTCAAGTCTTCCAGCCAGAGATTTCACCTTAAGTCTCCTGGCTTCCCTTATCAATTTTCTACAATACCTAACTTCTGATATATATTTATTACTATCAACTTCCCCTTTCTTCCATTTATATTTTGCAGCTGCCTTCACTTCCCATCTACACCGGCTGTTATTTTTTAAAACTAATATGACCTTTTTCCTTGATTGTGGGAATGTGACTTTTCAGGCATCTAGTAAGGTGTCCTTGAATAATTCCAAATTATCAGTCAATTTTTTCTAATTAAATCTTCCTCGCAGCTGATTTGGCTCCTAAATACATAAAGTATTATAGACACACATAATAGTGGATTGGTTCATTTAAGGTTGCTCTACACATAGCATATACCTAACACACAACCTGAAAACAAAGGAAATGAAAAGTGAAGGCTACCAGCCCAGACCTCTTCCCAAACCCAGATACTTCATCACTGGGACATCTACCATCCATCATAGACAATGCACCAGCTGCTCCACTGCCCCAGTAGGTATGCCGGTCTTCCAGCAACTCCTTCCTCCACCTCCACCCATCAACCTCCATCACAAGCAAATTGGACATTCCCCTCCCCCTACTGACTCTTCTGCACATTTCTGTAGAACTACTCACACAGGTTTGCTATTGTAAAAGACTGTATGCGGGCTACATTGCCTTACCACAATACTTGTACTATACCGATAATTCTCTGCTTGTGTGGTGACCATCATCTGGCCCAACACCCCAGATTGAACCAGGGACTTCCAATGCTAAAAGCAGGGTACTCTACAGCTTTAGCTAAAAAGCCAGGCTCTGCAGCTGACAGTTGCAACAGGCTCACATCCTCTGTGGCCAAGGCCTAGAGGGAGGGCATGTAATGGACTGGCCAGTGGGTTACATGTGCAGTAAAGGTAGATGTACATTTGCAAAGGTTCTCATGGCCTTTTGAAGTTATGCCGTAGCAGATCTCATCACAGTCATGACTGTGAGCAAGGGAACTAGCCCTGGATGTGACATGATGTTCTGAGCAGGTCGTCTTCTCCTGGTTGACCTAAAATATTACTCACCTCCTGTTGCACACTGTTCCACAACATCGTTTCGGGAAACCAGCTACACAGGCATTCTTCTTTTTGTTAAGAAGGGGAAGGAGAGAGGTAAGTACATGGACTCTGCTTTCCAGAGGAGAGAGGGTGGGGTTTCATCCAAAGGAAACTGCCCACTGTAACATAAGTTCTCAAAGGGGAGGAAGGTTGGCCTGATCAAAACTGCTGAGTGGAGAATCTTGATGGAAAATATCAAGTGCCATTTATCAGCACAACCATGCACCCTAATGGAAGGCATAGGAATAGCAGGGTGATTGGCCCCATGAAGCTCCACACACCAGCTCTTCTTGCTGTGCTGCTCTGCCAGAGTGGTGGGTGGGACAAATATGAGTTCTGATAATGCAAAAAACATAAGTAAAATTGAAGGAAAACTGCCTCCATTTTACTCAGCCCAACACTATGTAAGTTCCAGAGAAAGGAAGCAATTCCCACAAGGAGTACACAGGGAATAGTACATTTGGGGGGCATCTTTAGCAACTCTCACAACTTTTCACTATAGCCATGTCTTCACTAGCAAAGAAGACATGTTTTTACTGCAAAATCGCTAACGTGCATTAGCTCTCCTGCTGCAAAAACCTAGTAGAGACAAGGCTGTTTAGTTTTACCATGAGGTAAACTAGGCCGGGTCCACCCCAAACAGTGGGTATAGTGCTGACCTTGTCTAGGCGCCTCATGGTAAACCCTTCAGTGCCTTATCTCCACTTAGTATCAGGGTCTGGATTCTAGGGGCATCAGGCCTAGTGGTTGGAGTGATGGTTGACGCTGGATGTCAGGTTGGGATCGGGCCAAGGATAGCATTGAAACCAGGGTTCAGAGACAGGCTGGGGTTCAGAACCAGGGTCAGAGTCCATTGACAAGCCAAATCAGGATCATAGTCAGAATCCAGAAGCAGGCAGAAGCATAGGTTCTGGAACTAGGGGTTGCTGGGGGTGCTGCTGCACCCCCTGTCTTGAAGTGGTTTCCATCATATAAAGGGTTTACACTTTGGTTCAATGGCTCTCAGCACCCCCACTATGAACATTGTTCCAGCGTCCCTGGACTGAAGGTCAAAGCCAGATTGTAGTCAGTCCAGGGGCCTTGGGGTCAGGAGGAGAGTTCAGGGCTGTAGCAGGTCAGGAACGGGGCTGGAGCCAGGTCAGAATAGGGCACATGCAAGCCTGAAGCCGGCTGGAACAAGGCTTGGGCAAGGCTGGGGCAGGAACATGGACACATGGAAGCCTAGAGCATCTGTAACATCACAAGGCAGCAGGAAGGTTCTAGCCAAGTGGTGCTGTTGCATAGACTAACTTGCAGCACCGGCGGTGAGGGTGAAAAACCTGTGCTTTGGGGTCACCTGACCCAGGTCCTGCCCAGCTATATGCTGCTGCAGCATGCCTGAGAGCTGAGTCACTGCAGGAGCAGTGAGTCATCATAGCTGAGTGAGCAGCCCTGGTCCGGCTGTGGGTTTGCCTCACGCTGAGGGTTTTACAGCAAGATAATGCTGGCACGTCGGTTACCTCGCTGTAAAAATACCCACCTTTGTTTCAGTGAAGAGAAAACTCATATTTTGTTCCTGTTTCCCTTGCAGAGCCAAGAATGTGGGAGGAATTCTTCTCTAGTTCATGCAAGAGCAGTAAAATGGATAACTAAGGCCCAGATCCAATGGGATTTAGGTACCTAGCTACCATTGAAAACTTGGGCCTAAGTTCTAGCAGCAGAGTCTTTATATCCTTCATGATGAATAAGACAAAAAGAACCCAGCTTGCTGTTCAGATTGCAAATTCAGAAACAGGGGGTGGGGAACCATAATTTTACTTATTAGCTGATCTGGAATTCCCTGAGAAATGGTCAACATGCAACCTCCACCAACCCCAATTTACTTTTTCAGAGGTGGCCATCTTGCTGAAAATGATGCGACTTGGGAGAGTAGCTGCACTGTCTGTAAGAGGACAAAACCCAGGTTCCAATCTGCTTCGACAATTTCACAATGAGAAACGGACGCTGAGCACTGTTCCATTTGTGTGCCTATAGCTACATGCATAATACTAAATGTTGCATTCCGTACAGAGCTCTCGGTTCATGGTACTTCAAACTCACAGTGACTAGGATTTTTTTCATCGCCTACAAGCTGCGAGAAATGAGCCATGGCCGCTGCCTCTCACTACAGCTAATGAACCAAAAAATCATCCCGGTGGAAACAAACCAAATCTGTGCAGGAGGCCAGCTTGCAAGCTTGACAGGCTAAATGGTGCCAGAGATGAAGGTCCATTTAGTTGAGGTCCATTTATGCCCTCAGAAACAAACATCTGACCAGGCTAAGAGCCATGCGCAGTCTTGTACTTTGGGGATTTAAACTGTCATCAAGTGCACGTCATCTTAGAATTCCCATATGGCCAACATTTTTTGACTCGTTACCTCAGATCCTCAGCTTTGTTCTTACTTCTACAGGTGCTGTGTCTGGCAAGCTGCATTCATCATATTATGGCAGACAAATAACACCTTGCAGTCAGACCAAGCCGGGGCCACACCACTGTTCACTGCTAGTTCTGTTTGTTTATATTGCAATAAGAAGTCATGTGACTGGTTACCACACTGTTATTGTTATAGGGCTCATGATGGAGTATAACGTTACATGAGAATCAGTCGTGTTTATTTAAACAGAGAGGGTCTCATCAAGGTCAAAACCTGACATCTCATTACCCAATTGTGTGATGGTCCCATATGGAAGACCAGAGCTAAAGGGCTTGTGTTTGGGTTGCCTTTGTATCTACCAGAGTGGACGTGGAGGAAAAACTAATTTGGAGGTGCTTTTAGAGAGAACAAAACCATACAAAAGGCTCCAGGCAACAGGGCCATCTGGGGCAAATTATTTTTGACCGGATATAAGTGTAGATAGCTCATAACATTGAGTAAAAAGCATACAGAGTTCTTCCTATCCATTTGAAAGCTGTTTTACAGAGTTTGGTCCAGGCCTTCCGTTGGTGTAAATTGGCATAACTCCACAGAATCCAGTGAAGCAATGCCTGTTTACACAAACTGAATATCGGGCCTTCCACCATCATGAAACGATTTGTTATTTATAAAATGCCAGCTGGGCTCTTAAAATCTATCTCGGACACCAGCAGAACAGTTGAGACATACACAATGCACCAGAAGGCAGATGGGACATTTGTCTTTGGAGAAAGTCTGGGTGAAAGGCTTCTCAGAAGGGCTGAGTTGTTAGGAGAGATGATTGGGGTGTCACTGTGCAAATAAATGAATAAATACAATGCATGAGAAGCAGTGTGGTCTAGTGGATAAAGCATTGACTGAGGAGTCTGGAGATCTGGATTCTGTTCCTGGCTCTGCCACTGAATTGCTGTGTAACCCTAGGTGAGTCACTTCACCTCTCCGTATCTGCATTTCCCTTCTCCCTCTTTCTATGGCACTTCAGCTTTTTGGGACCATCACTGTCTCTTACCATGTGTTTGTATAGTGCCTTCCATGATGGGGTGCTGATCTCAGTGTGTGTGGGGAGGTGTCTTTAGGTGCTATTATGATGCAAATAATTAAATGCAGGGAGGGTGGCATGGGAGAAAGGGGGAAGTTGGGAGTGTGAAAGGCATAGCTAGGAGGGGTGTAGGGAGTAGGTGGAAATCAAGAGCCGTTTTTCAGCTAATGAAGTTTTTTTAAAATCTGATTAAAGTAGTGGAGAGTCAAAGCGCCGTGGCCTGTAACCAGAAAGAGTGTTATACTAGACAGACATGTACCGAGGGCAGAATACGCTGCTTGTGTGTATGTGTGTGTTTAACAAACAAATGAAGCAAAAGGTATTTTTTAAAGATACAAAACCCAAGAACACCACAGCTGGAAAGCAAATATGAGCAATCGCCTTCACATGATAACAAATCAAAGATCCTTGCAAAACAGATGCTGAGGTTTGTGGGGCTGGCACAGCCTCTCCACCAGCAGGGAGTTAACTCACAGCAAGCTGAAAGGTTCAGAGATGGAAGAGTATCTTGAGACCATTTGTTCATAAACACAGCTGAGGACCAGCAACCTGCTTTATGCCTGGCCTGAGCTGCACTGACGGATTCATTCCATGCAATGTTTCTATAAGAAAGAAGGCAGACATGCAATGCTTCTGCAGCCCACGCTGTAGAGAAATAATTAAACAGTTTTTCTTAACCTTTTGAACTTTTCATTTATTATTGCCATCCATTATGTCTACCTTCTCAAATAGCAGAATCCTGAAACTGAGCTGCGGGGTCAAGGGTTTATTGTTTAATGGAGATAGAACATTTTGTAAATTGCACAAAGTCACAATGTTTATAATAGAAGCGTCTGGTGTACTGAATCTTTTCCATTTAACAAACAGTGAGCTTTGACATGTGTTCTTCCTCCATAGCAGGAAATCTGGGATAAGTGCAGTACTGGCATGGACATGTTACCAAATCCTTCCTGTAAACCAAATGACATCTGCATTCAAATAAAAACATTCCTTCCACCAAATACCAGGAAATACTAAAAGTATCACTCGTCTTCTAAGGTCATGCTAAAATGAAGTCTTTGGCTTTCAGAACACAAAGTAAGTTTGTGGAGGGCCAAGATTTTTTTGTTCAACACACATTTGCTGTTACAAATCCTGGGGGATCTCCTTCTGGGTCAAATATGTGCATGCGTCTGTAGAATTTTGCAAGCATTTAATCTTCTTCATAGGGAAAAAAGTATAAATATTTTAGGAGAATGGACTTACATTAACAAATATTCCTGTTGCCTTTGCTTTTGTTAGTGCTCTGACTTTCAAGTCAGAAAAGGATTTGCTTAAAACAAAGCAAACATCCTCAAAATGTGCTGTGCCAAAATAATCAATGGGATAAATACCTGGGATTTACAAAATATGAATATTCTTCAGTAAATAAACTGAAGCAAGGACAATGCAAGAAGAAGCCCTGCCTAAGTGACAGGCAAGGGAATGTCTGTTCTAAAGACTTTTCATCTATCAGACTGCAACTCAAATGCAGAACATTTAAAGAAAATAAATGTATGCAGAGCAGATTCTTCCTCCTCGTGTTGCTTTTGTGGATTTTATTAACTAGCGTTAACGCCACATAAAACCTTTGGATTATTTTCCTAGCAAATGAAAACTACAGTGGCAGAGATGGCTTTCCATGGCTAATCAGCATAAATATCCGCTTAAATCTGAGTAATTTGTTCACTGCACAGAATGTACTTCAGCGCTTTTATGAGCTAAAAAGCTCAGAGAATGTTTTGAATGACTTACATTTGAAACATTGCAGCCAGACATCAGACACATTTCAACTCACCAAAAATCTTTGACTGAATGATAGACTATTTTTAGTGCGTCCCATGCCAAATTTCACTGTCGAGTTACTCAAAAGCAGCTACCTGTAGATTTAATCAGGAATTCTCTCCTCTGCACAGTCTGCTCACTAACCACAAGTCAATAGGTGTCACAATTACTTAGAAGTGGCACATAAATGGAACACAAAGTGGAATGTGGGGAAAAGAATTTGAAAAATGCTAAAGAACTGGTTGGAAAATGAAAAGAAAAGAAAATTAATGTTTTGAAAAATTCAGTGTTTTCATTTCAGTTTTCAAAAAAAAATTTTTTTTGAATGGTTTTGTGATTTTTTTATGGGCAATTTTTGATTTAAGCAATGTATGGGTCTTCCTCTTTTTCCATTCTGCTGTGGAGAAAAGGGAGGAAAAAGGGGTCGGCGGAATTGAGAACCTAAAAAAACAAATTGGAATTTTTCCGTGGAACAATGCCGAACATTTTGAAAACTAAACTTTTTTTGGGGAAAAAAAAAAGTTCTTTAAAAAAACTTTTTTAAAAAATACTCAACCAGCTCTAGAAATATGTGATGGGCACACTCCACATTGGAGAGGCCAGCCAGGCAGGTCTGGGATTATAGTCATGCATGGTCCTAGGGTCACCCTCCCCCCTCTTTGCCATGTCCCCCACACCATGACCCCGTTCCCTGTTGAAGTGGTAGCATGTTTCAGGTAAAATGACAATGGCCAATAACTCCTCTTGGAGCTAGTGGTTCAGGCTGTCTGGCAGACATCACTACAACGGTTACACTTGGGTCATGTTTTCAAGCTTTTCGGGGCAGCTCTGAGGGTTGAAGACACTTCTTTTTTTAAATGAAAGCTGAGATCCTGACCCATCATGTGACACTAGGATCTGGGGTTATAGGCACAGGCTTGTAGTGCCTTTGTCTTAATTTTGTCCTGCAGGGTAGGGACCTGTCCTGCCCAACAGATCCCATGTCACTGGCCAGTCAGGGCATGAAAGCTTTCTCCTGAGTCCAAAAAAAGCAGGTATTGGAGAAGGGTTGTCTTCCAGAGTGGGAGGGGAACAAACCTTTCTTCTCAGGCCAAGGAGGGATAGGCGGAGCAGAGATTCCCCAGAAACCTGAACCCAGGAGAACCCAAGGAGTAGACTGTTTCTTATCTACGTACAGACTGCGTTCTGCCTGAGGAGGCCTGCAGTTAAGACTACCGATGGAGGAAATGTGGCCGGATACCGTGATGCTCCAGCGATCCTTGGCAGCGGAATGTCGTTGGCGGCTGTTGCAGTGAGTTAAAGCAGCCCTGAGGTAATTTAAACCTTGTGAGCAATGGAAAATCTGGTCCCCTATGTCAGAGTCTAACACGGCCCTGAGAAAGCCAGTCAGTCTTTGGCCCTCAGAGAACAAGACTTCCGCGCTGTCGGGAGCAGTGCCTTGTCCTGATCCTGTGTTCCTTCCACACCCAAAACGCCCACGTTCACTTCAGGAAGCGTTCTGGGCGTGCCAGGAATGCAGGACTGAGCTGAGTATCTCCAGAAGGGGTGACTTTCCCTTACTGTGTTGCAAGGCTAATGTAGCGCAGCATCAGACTTGGCTCCAGCTGCAGAAGGATAACTACAAAATGGCTGCGGGTCAAAGCGAAAGAGGGAAAGGAGAGGAGAGGAGATTATACCACAATGGAATTTCATCTGGCTAAGAGCTCGTGTGTGACGGGACTCAGTAGGGACCTGGAGTAGACGCACATTAAATAAAACGCGAATCTCTTCAGGCCCCAGGAAAGGGATAGGACCACTGGGCAAATGTTAAACCATAGAAATTAACCTTCCTAGGAAAGATCTCAGCCAATTTAGAGGACTGCAAATACATATGCTCATCAATATCCCTGCCTTGGCATGGGAGGGTGGGCAGCTCTGCAGGCCTCCATAGTCATTTGTCATCATTACGGTGGGTTTAGCATTGCTGATAGTATCGCTCCTTCACAGTGCTACTGCCTGGAATGGCATCAGACTGGGGTGGCCAATCTGAGCCTGAGAAGGAGCCAGAATTTACCAATGTACATTGCCAAAGAGCCACAGTAATACGTCAGAAGCCCCCCCCCCTTAACTCCTCCCCCCGTTGCCAATGCCTCCCACCCACCGGCAGCCCCAACGATCAGCCCCTCCCCCTTCCTCCCCGCACCTCCCGATCAGTTGTTTCGTGGGGTGCAGGAGGTTCCGGGGGGAGGGGGAGGAGTGAGGGCACAGCAGGCTCAGAGGAGGGGGCAGGAAGGGGTGGAGTGGGAGCAGAGCCTGTGGCAGAGCCAGGGGCTGAGCAGTGAACACCTCCCGGCACAACGGAAAGTTGGCGCCTGTAGCTCCAGCCCTGGAGTCAGCGCCTGTACAAGGAGCTGCATCTTAACTTCTGAAGAGCCGCAAGGGGCTCCGTAGCCACAGGTTGGCTACCCCAGCATCCGACTGTCAGACAGTACTGATTATTACTTGTATTACAGGATTGCTTGGTGTCCCCGGCCCAGGGCTGCAGTGTGCAGACGCCAGAGGGAGCCAGACCCTGCCCCAAAGAGCTTGCCATGAGAGCTGGGTGGAAATGGGTTCTGCTAAACTATTTGCAAGAACAAATCATTTTGATTTCATTGACAGTTGTCTTCCAAAGTTTTGGGGGGTTAATATACCTTTTTTTTTCTGGTTTGGGTTGTTTTGGTTTTGGTTTTTGGCAACCACAAATCAAAAAGTTTGGTCAAACCCAAATACTTCCTAAGGCAATTTCTCTTTTGACAAAAAAGCCCTGTTTTTATTTACCTTTTGGTCAAAGAAACACAGACATTTTGACTGGTCAGTTTTGACCAGCTCTGCTTACAATCTGAACAGACAAGACAGAAAAAAGGTGTGAGGGTAAATGAAGGCCCAGGGATTTGCCTAAAATCACACAACAGATCAATGTCAGATCCAGGACTAGCACCTCCATCTCTTTAATTCAGTGCCTTATCCACGAGCCCACAGTGACAGCGAGGCGAGGGCTATACTAGGAACATGTTGCTGATATAGCTACGCTTGTACACTACACCAGCAATGTGCTCGGAAATGCTGATGCAGCTTATACTAGTTCAAACTGTGCTTTTGATGGTATAGTTTATTCTAGCCAACTCCCCTCCCCCCAGCCAAAATAAGCCATACTAGCAAAGGTGCAGTTTTGCCAGTGTAACTGAGTCTACACTATGTATTTTTGCTGGTGTAGCTATGTCAGTCACAAAGCACCGCTCATCACACCTCTTGCCGACACAGCAACACTGGCAAAAGTTTGTAGGTAAGCCTGGCCTGAGCTGGGAACCACTCGTTGTGACTGTAATAAACAATTTCTTCTACGTGTTAAATACTCAGTTCAAAGTTTCATCTCATTCCTTTCCGAGTGATACCTTTGAGGTGCTATTCAGACCTTATATTTAAAAAATGTGAGAAAATAACTAGATACATTTCAGGGTTTGTATTTTTGTTGGCCTGATATTCATTTTCCTTATGGAAAACAAACCAAATTAAAATACATATTTTGTTGCCAGAAACATATATTATATATGTAAGAAGTGGGACATGATGGGGGAAGTTGTGGGTGACAAGTTTGAAACAGATGCAAAATTTATTTCCTGATCACATCCGCAGTGTTTGCAGACACATCACCCATTACAGATCCCACAGAGATGCAGCCTAAACTAGGGTAACTATAAATACTGCTATGCCATATTGTATTGGGGAGGGGGCGAAGTGTGTGTTTTCTTAGTGATCTGACCTTTATTAAGCTTTCACAAGATCAGAGGATATCCCTGGACATAAAATATTTTCTCAGGACAGAACACTGGCAAGCTATCCAAGATATGTCCTCTGGCATATCTCCAGTGGTAGACTACTTCCTGGTAAATATTTCGAAGGCTTTCAAGACATTTGCTCTGCAGGAAGCCTTTCCAAGGACCTTTCGAAAAGGCCACCTGCTGAGAATACCAGAATCACAGTTCTCTTCAGGCATGCATCCGATGAAGTGGGTTTTAGCCCACGAAAGCTTATGCCCAAATAAATGTGTTACCACCTAAGGTGCCACAAGTACTCCTAGTTCTCTTCAAGACAGTTGCGTTCCAACTTTCCAGGTCCATATTGCCACCCACTCAGTGCGAACCACAAGCTCATTGCCAAAATTCTGGAGGCTAAGTGCCATGCCTCTAGGCTCTGTGAAAAGGCAGCTAGCCTCTGACAGCAGCCAAAAAGTCATATGTTGTTCACCAACCTGTCAAGGAAGGGACTTGTCCTGTTATCTCTCAGTCCTCGAAAGGGTCAATGACTGTACTTTCTTATCTTCCTAAGGCACTTTAGTTTGGCTGATTGGCACCCCTTGGTGACAGGTAGGATTAATGATCTATCCGTGCCCTTCCTTGGGAGCAGAGGAACAAAGCAAAGCTGTCCTCTTATCCTCAGTAAAACATCTTTTGAAGCAGTTTCCCATGCAAATTACAGCACACCTGAAGTTATAAGGCCTGACTCTCTTCCCACTTACCCTGGTCTAAATCAGGAGTAGCTCCATCAAAGTCAAAGGAGTCAAACGGGTGTGAAGCTAATGAGCGAGGAGAATCAGGCTCAGTGTTTGTGTTCATGGTTAATGTCCTGCTCTTAGCAGTTAACCCATGTTTGCATCCTCAGATTCCTTTACAACCTGTGGCAAGTTTTGTGGGTAGAAGATGAATGGGGGGAAATCCAAGATTATGTCTAACAGAGGCTGCCCAAACAATACTTATAAGTCACCCCATCTCAAAGTGACTTGGAGTTCATTTGCTTGAGGGCGGGGGGTTCTTTACATCAGGGTTCTCTGAAGCCACTATACACACCTTTAAAAACCTCTCACTGAGCTTGTAGGAGAGGGAAGGTCTCCGTGTCTGTCTTAGAGGGAGTTTCAATTCTCATTAACCTTGAGTGGTCCCTCCAGTGTGATTCTGCTGAAGGTCCCAGAGAAATTAGGCTCAACCATTCCCTGCGCTTCTCCATTCAGTTTGGCAAGGGAAAGCCCAACAAATTCGAAAGCCATTCTGAAGGTTTTCTGGCAAAACAACAGACATCAGGCTTTCCTTCTTGAATTGCTATTATTTGGCACATCAGAGGACAGTTGTCTCTGGATAGTTTGCTTCTCCAAAGGAAGCTTCACCTTTCTCTTGGTGATTACTGAGAAGGACCAGATGTTCCCTCTTAGCTCCCTCTTGGATCTAATCTCCTTTATTCTTTGATCCCAACCCCACTTAAAAGAAACCCCATATTTAACTCTTCTTGGGTGGTCCTCAGGGAAGGCTTAGCTATTCTTAACCCCTTGTTTCAGCTTTCCCAACACTTATACCCCTATGGCATATGCCTACCATCTTGAGTGATAGAAAGAGTGATCTTAACCCTTCCAATTCTGGGTCCATGACACTATTTTCTACAGGGGGGATTTTTGAAGTGCCTGCTTGGAGCAGGGAGAGGGACAGCTCAGCAGTTTAAGGATTGGCGGCTAAACCTTGTGAACTCAATCCTTGAGGGGACCATTTAGGGAACTGGGGTAAAAATCTGTCTGGGGATTAGCCCTGCTTTGAACAGGGGGTTGGGCTAGATGACCTCCTGAGGTTTCTTCCAACCCTGATATTCTATGAAGGCAGTTTAAATAGACACAAATGTTTCTCTCTCTCTCTTTCCAGTGATTCCCCACTGGTGTTTATATCATTAAACTTATGCCAATTTCTTGGTTTTAAAAGACTTCTTGGTCCAGCACAGCTCGGGAAAAGGAGACAGCACAAAGGAATTTTTAAATCACAGGTGCGCTCCCTCAGTCCTGGGCCAGTTGTAGGCAGGGTTGGTCCCCCCCCAGCCTCTGTGTAACTTTGAGGCACAAAAGCACTGCTGTAGCTTGTACCATCTGCACCCCAAGAGGTTGGTAGAGCAGCTGAAAACTGCCAGGGCACAGAGAAATCATGTGCTGCACGAACAATTTTTGTACATTACTCCTTGCTTACCCACAAAACATTTCAGGCCCCAAACCCTTTTGATTTTATCTTGCCTACACAAATGTCGTATGTGAGTGCATGTTCTACTTATGTGTACAAAATGTTGCAGATGTCTGTCATTGCATGTGCAAAGTTAAGTTGCATATAAATAGGGACAAACCAGAGGCGATGCATGGGCCCCCCCAACTCCAGATTTCTACCTTCCATTTAGCACAAAGGTTTTCAAACAGTGGGGCACGCCTTCCCCACCCCACCACCCCATTGTGAAAACCATCACCTGTCTCCTGCCAGGATCTGGTGGATCAGAAGCTGGCGGGAGCCTCCTGGTTCGCTCAAGTCCTGGCTCTTCATGCTGTAGAAGCCAGGACACTGGCCAGCTGCTTGGAAGCTGAGCCAGGCCACCTCTGCATGGCCAGGTGTTCCCCCAGCAGGGTGGGCAGCACAGCTCTGAGCTGCACCCACCAACGCACTCTTGCCTCTCCCCTGAAGGAGCCCAGTGCTGGCTGGTGACGTCCTGAAGCCAGACCTTGCTCACAGAGCCCGGCTGCCATGCGATGTTCCCCAAGGTGCCCGTGTAACCCACACACTTCCTGGGTGCAGAGGTCTGTCCCATCTAGTGACACCGAGACCACTAGAGATTAATGAGCCTACTACTGCTTTAGTCAAACAGCATGTGGCTGTTGGCTTATGCAGTTGAGGCTCACGGGTTTAATTCAGAGGTTCCAGGATCAGTGCTGTCTGTCGATGACCAGGATTTGTTCGTGTTACACCTGCTTGCTGCTGCTGCTGCTCCTCAGGCCTGAGGTAACACATGGAGCAGTCATGTGCCCCCACAGCATCAAGAGTTACGCATCATCTGTGGAAGAGACCCGATGACAATTCTGTTCTCACTTTCACCAATATAAATCCAGAGCAGCATCAATGACACCAGTGGAACTACTCAGGACTTACATTGCTTTAACCAAGAGCAGAATGCAGCCTCATGCTTTGAAAATTCAGTCCCTTACTCAGATGTCTTTAGATTGTAGAGATATTAGCCTATGGAATGAATTGATTTACTACAAATCCTATCCCCTGACTCTTTAACTTTAGAAATAACTTAGTTTTTAATTTCCACCACTACTTCTTAACGTCTTTCATTTTCTTTTATCTGTCTCTTATAGACTAAAGAATACATGTGAAATTGCAATGTACATAGATAGCCAAAGATGAGTGCAAACACAAAGCTTTTCAAAGCCGTTTCGAGATCATTTATCCTGTACATGGCAAGTAACCACAAATCCACTCGTGGGTCAGGGGACTGCTTTTGATTTATCAAATGTTTAGGAATGAATGAAGAGTAGAGATACATGATTAATCATTTGAAGCAGGGAGATGGTATTATTCTGAGTCATACTTGACAAGTTTTCTAGGAATGCTGAGCTCTAGTGTAAATACATGGGCTACCCAGCTGTTCAAACAGTGTGATTAATTAAACTGATTCTATGTGAAAAACAACACCGACTCTCACTCTTAAATTGCAAATCATTCCCAATATATAGGGGAATGGTCAGCAGAGCTTTATTAATTGCTGGAGAAGTGATGAATCTATGCATTCCAGAGCACATATGTGATGATGGACTAGATTCACTGCCGCTGACGTGCAGGAGAAATCCATGAATATTTCTTTATGGGAAATCGTCCCATATACACATGTGGGAGAAGGAAATCCCTGTGTGAACTTGCTGAAACTGCGTGCCCCAAAACTTGCAACACTGAGCACTGAAATGTTTCAAAGTTATGGCCAAAATAAAAGGGGAAATGTGTTGTCCTTTCTCAACCAGCTCTAATAATAAAATGTTATTTCTTCACCCCACCCTGCAAACATATGCGACTCATTCACCTGGCCCAAGCACATTCCCATGGCTGTCTCAAAATCTCTGCAAACGAAGAGTGGTCTTTGCAGCATGGGACTTGCCCAAGATCATACAGGAGGTCTGTGGAAGGGAAAGGAATTAAGCCCAGGTCTCCCAAAGTCCCTGGTAGTAACCACTGGACTATCCTTCCTCACAAAGAAACCCCATTCTGCTGGCCACTGTACAAGCCCAGAACACGGGACAGCCCCTGCTTTGAAGAGCTTACAGCCTAAGTCAACACGGCAGACACAGGGTGGGGGACAGGGACAGAACATACAAAGCAGAGGGACCTGCGTGACGGTTTGCAAAAGGCATATGAGTTCCACCATTTATTTCAGAGGCATGGGTTGCTGGGTTGCTCGTTTTCAGCTCTTTGGGAGGGGTTTTGGTAGGAGGCAAATAGCTAACCAAAGGACAAAGGAAGGGAGGAGGCCACAGAAGGGCGGGAGGATGGGGGAAGAAGGTGGAGGGCTGGAAAAAGGGGAGGCTGGAAAGCAGGTGTAGAGATACTGTTACCTCATTCTGTATGAATCACCAAAGCCTCCAGTGGGGGTGAGGACCCAGTTTGGCGGAAGCACCTCCCCATCTATTTATACTTAACTTTAAACACACGTTCGTGTCCCTCCCCACTCAGCACAGCACTAAGCAGGTGCTCACCAAAGTCAACGGGACTTAAGCACGTGCTTTGCCGAATCATGACCTAAATGACATGGTGTGGGTTGTTCTCTTCTGAATTTGACCTCAAGCAAAGCCCAGCCACTCAGACAAAGGCCCAGCGAACTCCTGCCTGGAGCCGAGAGCTCTCATTTACATTGCCTCCGCGAACTTGTCTGCTTTCCTCGCCCGGCTGTCAAGGAGAGGGGGATATCTGATACATGCCGAGGGACAGATGGGGAACACAGCAGAGTAACGCCTGCAGACGGCAAAGCAGCTCCTCAGGTGTAAACTGTCTGATGATCATAAAAAAAATGATGAATTTGCTTTGTGATCACAGCTGTGAGAAAACACGCTGGAAAGGGCCTGACTGGATATTTTACCACAGCCTCCAATGTCGGGGAATGACAGCTTAACAGCAAGAGTACAACTGCCTTTCAGCTAGGCCTAACCTCAGGGGGGCACCTAACAATATCAAGCAGTGACCCTGTGCTAAATGGTTTCCAATGTAACAGTTCCCTGGATACGTGCATGCGAGCCAACATTTCCAAACCAGGACTGTCAAGTTTGGCTCCAAAATCCATAGTTAGGCACCTGCCTGATTTGCGGACGTGTGGAGCCCCTCAGAGCTCCAGCTCAGGTCAATGGGAAGTGCTGTGTGAGCTAGCTTTAGTCTCCTGTTTTTGTAAACAGGAGCCAAGATTTTTCAGATTTGCCCCATTCTAACCAAAGAGGGCCTGATTTGGATCGCTTGCATGTCTTACACTAGTGTAATGCTGACTTATCTCAGTGGGAGAAGATAACTGTGCCTCCAGATTGCAGTCATAAACCATCTCCTGGAGGTAGAATGTAACTTATTTTCACACAGCCTTTGCACCCAAGTGCCTTTGACTGGTACTCTAACGTGTCTTTCCTATGGCTTCAAGTACATGTTACCTCCTATGTCATTGTCAGCCTCTCTGAAGAAGAGCTCCGTGTAAGCTCGAAAGCTGGTCTCTCTCACCAACAGAAGTTGGTCCAATAAAAGATACTACCTCACCCACTTTATCGCTCCAATATCCCGGGACCAATACGACTACAACAACATAGCTAACAATGTTCAGCCTTTGGAAGCTGCTGTTTCCCAAAAGCAACAGAGTGATATTTAAAAAATGCTTGTACTCTTCCCTTCTGCTCTGAAAGTAGCAGGAATCCCTATAGACTCATTTATATATCTGGGGTAGAATCCTGGCCCCATTGAAATCAAAGGAAAAACTCCCCTTGGTTTCTGTGAAGCCAGGATTTCACCCGTGGTTATAAGCAAGGCCATCTGATGGCCCTGAGAACCAAGCAGCAACCCCCTTGGCCACCCTGAGCACCCCAATAATGAAGGATGCCATCTTTATTTCCTTCTGCGTAGGATTGGACTTCATACCATTGCTGATCTGTTCCAAACAACACATTTTCTTAGCATACAGTGTTTGTCTGAAAATACACCTGGACGGCTGCCCAATTTGGAGAATGACTTGAATTACAAAAAAAGCACAGCTGTCTTTAACAACTGTCGAAGTTCATGCAACTCGTCTGCAATTTATTGACTAGGATTAAATGCTTATTGTCTATGACACGTTAAATACCATTACATTGAAGTTTATACAAGAAAATCCAAGTGTTCAGACTGGAATCTTAGCAATAACAGCTGGACCATTTGTTTATGTGATAGACAGGAAAGAATGACTTCTGTAATCTGTGTGTTTGGCTTCAGGATTTTCTACAACACAGAGAGAGAAAAAATTCTCTGCTCCCCTCTTCCTATCCCCCCATCCCTAATTTCAAATGCTGAGGCAGAGCTGAACACCACCGGCTCATTTGTCCCTCAGGTTAAGACCTTTGCCAACATTAGCCTGGAATCCTTCCCTCGCCCTCTCACACCTGACAAACCAGTACTTGCAATTGTGTAGCCCACCTCTCTGACAATAAGGGTCCAGGTCTCCAGCTCACAGCTCTCTCCCTCAGGCTGCTCACATTCCGCATTTTGTTTCTAGCATGAAAGACTTTGTTTTAAATCATAATAGTAACCAGGCTGTAATCACATTATAGCACACATGGAGAACTTGCAGAAAGTCATGTGCTTTGGATTTGACATTCTGATTTATGGTTGTGTGCTCCAGTTACACAGCTGCAATCTCATTTTCCGACAAAGATGTTTTCTATTTTTCTATTACTTTGCTTCGCCCTGTCTTTATGTTGAAGCAAATGAAAGCCACCAGGTGAAGTCAGAGCAGGAGGACAAATGTTTGGGAGTTCTTTTGAAGAGTACAAGAAAGTATTTTAGGCTGTACTTCTATGGCAAGTGTAGGTGGTGTAAACGGCTTGTTTCATGCCATTTGAAATTAAAGAGATTTGCAAACCTTTACGTTTAGAAATTGGATCATCCTACAAAGTTTGCATCTCAGTCACTTGAGCTCAGATGCCTAGGCAGGGAAAATCACAGCAAAATTGCATTTGACATTTAGATAAACTGCCTAGTACAGCTAGCTAGATTGGAGCCAAAGTCCACTTCCATTACACCAAGGGGACACTTACTCTGTGAGTAGCCCCACTGATTTCAGTTGGAGAACTCACAGAGTAAGGCTCTACTCAGTGTGAGTAAGGGTGGCTGAATCTAGCCCATCATATTAGGGACAGGTTCTACCACTTGTATTTGCAAGAAGCAGTCCCATTCTTTGTGCAGAATGAAGTAGGACTCATGGCCAGCGAGGGTGGCAGCACACGGTCCTTGATTAAAAAGATGAGCACTTTTGCTATAAATTGCATTTTATGTCAGAATTGGCTGCAGTTTATGTTTTGCACGAGCCTCTGTTGTTTCCAGCAGAGTACAGTAAAGAAAATGTCACTGAAGTTCTTTATAAAGCCTTAAGTATTTAAACTGTGATGAAATATCATGCAGGGCCAGTTTTGGTTCACCACTGCATATGGCCCAACACTACACTTTGTCCCACATCAGGAGTAAATGATGTGCTGTAAATGTATCTTATTTGAAATATAGCGTAAGGGTGTGTCTATGCTGAAATGTTAGGGGTAGCAGAACTCGACTTAGCAGACCCTGGGTTTGTTAACCTACGGTTTGAGCATCTACACTCATTTGCAAGCCCAGCTTAGGAAAGGTTGAATTCCAAAATCTACGCTGCATTATGTTGGCCCAAGTCCAACCACTCATGTCCCAGACTTCCTAATGCCCTCCCAAAATGCAGCCACTCTAGCCTTTTGTGCATGGTGTCATGCGGGAAAAGTTGACTGACCAGAAGACAAAGAAAGTCAGCCCATAGGATTGTGGGATACCATTGG
Source organism: Chelonoidis abingdonii (assembly GCF_003597395.2). Classification (NCBI taxonomy): domain Eukaryota; kingdom Metazoa; phylum Chordata; order Testudines; family Testudinidae; genus Chelonoidis; species Chelonoidis abingdonii. The sequence goes on along the minus strand of NC_133772.1, from coordinate 153,669,548 downwards.
CAGACTCCCAGGGCACAAGTCCAGTGGGGCTGCATCTACTCTGCAAAGTAACAGGCCTTTAACCCTAGGTCCCGGCTCGACACAGGCTCAGAGTCTCCATCCTGGTGGGGTACTGGGACCCTGTGTCAGAGCCCTGGGTTAGCGCAATTTGTGCGCAGACGGAAGGGGGTTTAGGCTTGAGCCTGAATTCAAACCTTGGGCTTACATTGCAGTGTAGATATGTCCGAAGATGTTAGTACATTGTAGTTTCTGGTAAGGGTTTGAAAGATCCTAGATGGGATGGAAATACATTTATAGCAGCACAATGAAAACTTGTTAAGGGATTAAAAACATTTGTTCACAGTTGCAAATGTTTGTGAACGTGGACTGTAGGCGTTAGGCCACAATTCAGCAATCAGATCCTCACAAATGAGATCTTAATTTCAATGGGGCTTTGATCATCAACTCTTTGGGCCAGGCCCAAGTCTTGCATGTTGACTTCAGTGTGTGCCAGCCAGTGGTAAGCACATTTGAAAATCAGGTCCCTTAGGTGCCTCAAACTCCATTTCTTGAGTCGGGGCATATATACCCATGGAGGTGCACCAGATTCTGCCAGTACTCAGCACTGCCCCAAGCAGTTCCTACTATGCTCAATGGGAAATCCTGGGAGCTGAGCCCTCCTGAAAAATCTAGCCTCAATCAAATCTGGCCGTCCCACTTTAGGCACCATTTTTAAATCATTTTCCTGGATTAAGGCCAGTATTATTTTGGCCTTGTAAATACAGGTTAGGATTTTCAAAGGGGCCTAAGAGAGTTCGGTAGGGCACCTGTAATAGAATCTTTGACATTCACAGCCACAAGCAATAAGCATTATGATTGTAATCCACTTTGACTGTACGTAAGAAACTCTCCCTTCAGAGGTTAGAATACAGCTAGGAAACTGTAGTTACACAAACTAACCTAACAGGCAGGAACAGTCACAACTGACACATCTAGCTTCTAGACTGAATTGCTCCCTCAGTCCGGGCAGATTCCTAAGGTAACAGCCTGAGTGAATCAAAAATGGGAGAGGGGACTATTTCAGCAGAAAAAATTGACTTTTCACCAGAAGGCCAAAAAATAAAGTGCCAGAAAATTCCATTTTTTGTTCCAAAATTAGAGGAAAACAGACTTTCCATGAAAAAGTTTGTTTCACTGAAACCCCAATTCCCCCTCCCCCCCCAAAAAAAACTAATGGAAAGTTTTGAACCAGCTGAAGTTATGGCATTAGTACTGTGGCTATCAGTCCTAAATATCTCCTGCAAGTACATGCTTTCAGAGGATCTCTTATTGGCTGGTTATTCAAGAGAGAACTAGTCCCTTAGCAAAGCAGACTACAGAGCATTTGAAAACTGGTCAAATGATAGTGAGAACATTGTCATAATTTAAAATAAGCAAGAGAAACTGCACCAGTCATGGGCAACCCTGGGTGTGTCGCCAATCTCCATCATACAGGAGAGCACCAAACACTTAGTAGAGAGCATGTGGGAGAGGCGTCATAACATACTTTCCTTCTGCAGTCCACCTGTTCTGCGACCCTCTGCCGACTCATCAGAGCAGCTGGGCAAAAGTTTTTCAGGGGAACGGTTTTCCAGGACTGCATGGAGGCCCTAACACAGCTCTGGGCCCATTGTGCTAGCCCTTGGACATGTAGATTGTAAGAAACAGTCCCTGCCCCCAAATGGCTTATAAACAAAATAGACAAGCCAGACAAAGAGTGGGAGGGGACACGGAAACACAGAGAGGGGAAGGAATTTGTCCATGGTCACACATGAGGTCAGTGGCATAGCCAGGAATAGCACCAGGTCTCCTGAGTTCCTGTCCAGTGCTCCATCCATTGGCTCTTATACAGTAAAAGCTGTGTTATCCTGCACGTTACCAACCACAAAGCTCTATTAACCAGGATTTCTGATATCTCCCAGTACAAATCTTCAATCTAGTAACCGGGACTAGTATACTGCCCATAGGGTGACCAGATGTCCCAATTTTATAGGGACAGTCCCTATTTTGGGGTCTTTTTCTTATATAGGTTCCTATTACCCCCCACTCCCATCCCAATTTTTCACACTTGCTGTCTGGTCACCCTATCTGTCCAGCATGTTATGCAATTGCACATTCTGCACTCAACTTTTATGTAAAAGAGGCAGAAGACAAGTAAGGAAGCTGATATCAGGGATTTATTCAAAAAAGCACCTTCCAGTTTGTGCCATAGGGTCATTACAGATTCAGCCCAATCTCCTACTGTATAGGAAACGTTACCTGTCTACACCTAAGTGATCCAGGAAACCAACCACTCTGCAGAGCAGCACTACTACTGGACTGGTGAGTACCTGTAAACTATTTTATACTTTGTTCATTTTATTATATTCTAATTCTTTGAAAATTGATATTTCATTGGTAAGTGTAACTCTTAGTTAACCTGAATTTTTGACTAGCCGGCACCCCCCAGTCCCACAGCATGCTGGATAACAAAGCTTTTACTGTACCTCCATATCTTTACATAGTGATGGGCATAGCACTTGCCTTCCTGGGCCCTTATTCTTGTTCATGCCAGGTGCTTACTCCAACTGATCCCCACTCCCACTTAATTTTTCCTTTTCCCAGTACCATTTTAGAGGCCAAGCAATATGTCTCTAGTTTCACCCAGATCTTTCCAAGTTCCTTGGTTAAATAAATGTGCTTTGTCTACCAACACCTTCCTTCTGCTCACAATTTCAAGCATCTTTTCAGACTTACCCCATCTCTCTAGTTGCTTCTTTCAGATTTCTGGGTCGGTCTGTCAGTCCCTGGTTCTTTAGCAGTCTAATTCCTTGATTGTCTGTGTCATGCTGTCTGGAGCGGCTCATGACTCTCAATGCTGGCCTCAGGGCAGAGTGTCAAGAAGCAGGGCACAGACCCCAAACTGGTGTACGTTCTATAATTGGATTTCCCCAACCCAGTAACAAATGTGAAGTCCTGAAGTTGTACAGCTGTTCTCCCATGGAGTCACAGACCATCCCCTTGGGCACTATGAGTCTATCTTGACACCCAGGCAAGCTGGACTTAGTGATAAATGGTCACTTGCACCAAAGATCACAAAATATGCAGGTTGCTCCCAGCTCCAAGAGACCAGTCATTTACTCCAGGTGAATTTGTATCTTAGATCTCACACCAAACACAATGCTTGCAGCCAATCCTATAGCAAACTAACTAAGGATTTACTTACTAGGAAAAAAAAATGAGAGAGTTATTTCAGGTTAAAGTAGGCAGCACATCTACATGAATGAGTTACAGCCTGTGGTTCTGAAAAGTAACAGCGATGTAGTAATCTGTCATCAATGAATGTCTTTTAGGGCTAATCCAGGTGGGCTCTGAGGATCTTTGCTTCTTTTCCTAGCAGCCCTATGAGAGTTCAACCAGCGAAGAGATGAGAAAAATTCAGGTCAGTGATATTTATTTCCCTCATGCAGAATTCAGACTGATGGGACGGGCTTCCTTTCTCATAGTATCTTCATGGATGTGAGAGGGCCGGGTCTTTATATTGTGATGCTTCACAATGGCCCACTTAGTTTTGATAGTTCTGGGCAGGAGAATCCTCCTCCTGCCTGGGTTTACAAGTTCAGCACAGGCATTTTTCCAGTGATAAAGCAAAATTTACATATTACCATATAGCATAGGATACAGGCATTACAAGTAGGATTAATGCATGCACCAACTTACCAGCCTTTTATAGAGTCTAATAAACACACTTTGCAAATCTAGCCCCTGTCTTGAACAATGCTAACATGCAGGACAGCTGTTCTGGTTTCCAGCTATGAATTTGTCAGTGCTCAGCTGACTCCTACAGCCGTGGCAAGAGCTGGCACATGGCCTACCAGCATCATAGTTTGTGGTGTAGGAATCCACATTTTCTTCTATATTTCTCCTTTTTCCAATGGGAAATGTCTCTCTCTTTCTTTCTGGCCTTCTTCTTTTTGAGGCAAATTTATGTAGCATAATTACTAGTGTCTGCTTTGGTCGATAAATTACTCTCTAGTGCACCCTCTGCGACGGGTTGGATCACAGAAACCCCCTTGGGAACTGCCAACTGATGTGCCAAGACTACTTCAGCCCCTGGTTTCCCTGCCAGCTCAGGACTCCAGCACCCTGTCTTGTTGAGCCAGACATGCCAGTCTGCTCCAGCACAGACCCAGGGTCTGAACCACATGCACCAAAGCTGCAGACTTAATTGAAAGCAACTCACAGAAGTGTTCCTGTCTTTAACAATCAGATGCCCAACTGCCAATGGGGTCTAAACCCCAAATAAATCCTTTTTACCCTGTATAAAGCTTATACAGAGTAAACTCAGAAATTGTTCGCTCTCTATAACACTGATAGATATGCACAGCTGTTGGCTTCCCCACCCCCCAGATATTAATACATACTCTGGGTCAATTAATAAGTAAAAAGTGATTTTATTAAATACAGAAAGTAGGATTTAAGTGCTTCCAAGTAGTAACAGACAGAACAAAGTGAATTACCAAGCAAAATAAAATAAAACACGCAAGTCTAAGCCTAGTACAGTAATAAAACTGAATACAGATAAAACCTCACCAGTTCCAGTAAGCTTCCTGTACAGACTGGTCTCCTTCTAGTCTGGGTCCAGCAACTACTCACACCCTCTGCAGTTACTGTCCTTCGCTCCAGTTTCTTTCAGGTATCCTTCGGGGTGGAGAAGCTTTCTCTTTAGCCAGCTGAAGACAAAATGGAGGGGTTTAAGTAGACTTTCTCTTGTGGGTGGAGACCCCCTCCTCTCTCCTATGCAAAGTCCAGCTCCAAGATGGAGTTTTGGAGTCACATGGGCAAGTCACATGTCCATGCATGACTCAGTTCTTACAGGCAGCAGCCATGGCTGACCTGCTACCTTGAAGGTCCTCATGTAGACTTCTTAAGTGGATTGGATCCTCCCAAGATCCATTGTCCCTTAAGTGCTTCTTGACTGGGCACCTAATTTGCACATTCCTGACCAAATTCTTTTCAAAGGCTACTTAGAAATCAAGCCAGTACACAGCCAATATTCATAACTTTGAATACAAAAATGATATGTATACAAATAGGATGAGTAGATTCAGTAGATCATAATCTTTACAGAGATATGTTATATGGCATATGTAGCATAAAACATATTCCAGTTATGTCATATGTGCATTCATAAGCATATTTCCATGAAGCCTTGTGGGGTACACCATCACATAAATTACTCCCTGCTGTGCCCTCATCTTCAGGGATTCGGAGTGCCAGATACTCAAAGAGATTGTGAGAGATAACAGTACATATAGAGGGAATACTGCCTACAAGTCCCATCCAACTCCCAGTCTCACCTATGACTGGTCTGCACAACCCCAAAGTACCAGCTTTATTCTTGTGACCCACCTCAGGGCTCTGCAAGCCCTTCCTTGTTTGTTTTGGAGGCATATCAGCTTCTTATCACTGGGGAAGGTAGGAATTTTTCACACAAAAAGATTTTCTTTGGGGGGGGAATGGCCTCCTTTCAAAAAAAATAAAACGTTTTCAAGAAAATTGGCTACATCACTGACATTTTTCCATTTTCTACAAGATAGCTAAACACTTTTAACTGGAATCAGTTTCAAAAATTTTCATTTACAGAAAACTATTTTCTTAAAAACAAACAAACATGCGCAGACACACACACAGGGGCTTTGAAGCCAATAATATTTTCAAATTAGTTAGATAAAAATATTGTTTAATATTTTTTTCTGAAAAATTGGGGGTGGTGGGTTCCCCACCAGGAAAAGGGTCCGTTTGAAACATGAGAAATGGAACCAACTTGGACTTTTTTTCATAAGATAATTTTCCCACTTTTGACCTGCTCTGCCAAGAACCATTCCTGGGTATGATGGAGCCAAGAGGGAGAGCAACTTCCTGAGAGAAGGAAGGGAAATTTGCCTCCGCAATGCTCTGCTGGCCTCAGAGGCAGGTGGGGAGTACCACATTGGGTCAGTATTTGGGGAGGAACTTATGCAGTCATGTGGAAGAAAACCAAAGCACACACACCTGTTTGACCTAATCCTGGCTGCCCAGGGTCACCCAGGGCCATTCCAGCAGGTCTCTGAGGTGTAGACATACCTGATCAATGAACCCTATATTGTGGACTGGAAGGACAGGGATGTAGGTCCCCACAGGAGCGGTGATGGGGAGGACTGGGAACTGGAATGTGATCCCTGCAGGAGGTGAGGGGAGACTGGAATTTGACACCTCCCCTCCCCCACAAGAAATATCGCAATTGACTCCACTGGCTGCCTTATGCTACCAGGTGGTTCCCCTATGGAAAAGAAAAAAGCAGCCGTCATGCAGCCAAGAAGGTGGGCCCAGATTGATATGAACTGCCTTGAAAAAAATGGTTGGCGAAGCTGCCGTGAAAAGGGCAAGACTTTTGGAAGAAGAAACCAAGTCAGACACTCCTCTCCCCCAGCAGGCATGCAAATCCAGATTCTTGGTTTGAACCCATCTTTCCTTGCACCTAAGATTACTGGATAGATCATCTCTCAACTTCGAGCTGGTAAAATCTGGCAGAAAAGCCTGGAGCGAAGATTCAGCCTCACAAATATATTTTTCATCATGGGCAGATGCAGGGCGAGGCACAAAACCAGAGACCAAGTTGTACGGCTTTGCTGAGTGTTTCTGCCTGCAGTGGGGGACGAGTTCGTTGAGTTGGCAAACCCCGTTCCTTGCAAGAGCTCCATGGAGGAGAGATTACGGTTTTTGCATTGTTCTCCAAATTACTTTAAATGGCAGCTTAAAAGGCTTTTAAGGTTTTTATTCAAAGCGGAAGTATTAACTGGAACTGCCAGCGGCAGTTAGCTTGAGAAAAGCAATACCGTACATCTTAAATTGGGTAGGAATTTTTTATGACCCAAATTCTTCATTTATTATACCCAGATGGTGGAAGCGCACTCCTGTCTCAAGTGCCCAGAAAGGAGAGATAGGACTGGCCCTGCTGACCTGAAGACAAATGAGGCTAGGCCAGAGTTTTCTAATGGGGAAAGTTACTTACCTTGTCATTCTGCAGGTTTCTCACTGCCAGGTCTCAGCTCCTTGGTGTGAGACTGGTAGAACTCCCCTGGCTCTGATGGAACTGGATCCTGGAAGGCAGCAGTAGCGGTGCTGAGCGTGAATCGTGTCCCCTGTGGCCATTTTGTGCCACTCCCTGCTAGCTACAAATGCTGCCATCTGAATGGCCCAGTCGGCTTCTTTTCATTGCAGTTGGCAAGTGAGCAAGCACCAGACAGCAAATTGTGCTTCACCAGCCATTGCATCCGCTCTTCGGCATTCCAGTGGTGTCCACCAGCCCTCCTTTACCCTGCCTGGTAGGACTAGATCGAAGCCTATCTGCTCCCATGTGCTCAAGGACACGCAAAGTTGGCGCTCAATTGCGTGGACGCAATTCCTGGCTGAAAACCAAGCTCACTCTATCTTTAACTCTTATTTCTGAGACCATTATCATGTGTATATTGCACATCCTCGATTCTCATTCAATAATCAGCTTGCACTGGGCACTTGTGTTTAGAAATTAAGTGGGAGTGGAGGGGTTAACAACTAACTGCAAAAACCATCAAAAGCAAAGAACCACGTAGGAGGCAGCGTGGTCTATAAGTCATTAAGCTAGAAAACAACAGACCCGGGTCACTCTGCTGCTGATCTGCTGTATGATCTTTGGCAAATCTCTGTCTTATCTATAAAGACTATAAACTGTTTACAGTGACTGTTTCTCATTACGTTTTTGTACAGAGCCTAGCACAACAGGGCCCTGACCTCCATTAGTCTCTAGGCACCGCGGTAACACAAGCAATACATGGAAATACTATCAGTAACAGGGAGCGGTCCGTGGAAAAGTATTCCACAGAGCGTGAAGATCAATATATTGGGCCCAATTCATCTCATAGTTGAGTTACATTGGAGAGGAGTCTGGCCTATTGTGTCCTAGATGTTATGGAGCAGTGTTACAGGGTGCTCTACTCACTGCTAGGGTGGCGCCTCCTCCTGGCGGTTGTGGGGATTAGCTCGGCGAGGCTGATGCCCCTTCCTGCGGTTGCACTCCAGCTCTCTCTCTCGGTCTGCAGCCCCTCTTTCACTCTAGGAGCTGCTTTGGCTCTCTGGCCAGGTCACTACACTCATTTTCCCCTTCCAGGATATCAAAGTCTTTCTTTAGCAGTCTGAGGTAGGCTTCCCATTAACAGCCTCATTGCCACTTCCCCAGTGCCTGGCAGGGGAACCTGGGCCCACCCTCCACTCTGGATTCCAGCTCAGGGACTCTCTAAAAAACAGTCAATGTCTGTGTCCTTCTCGACCTTACTGCCTTTCCCTACCATCTGGCACTCTCCTCTCCCTCTTGGTTTGCCAGTTTCACCACTCCCTCCTCCAATGGAGAGACTGCAGGTTTTCCCAGCCACCCCCTCTGCTGCCAATTTCCGGTGTTTATAGACGGAGCCCAGCTCCTTTCTCCTCAGCTGGACTCCCTCACCCTGTCAGGGGATTACTTAGGCCCCTGGTCCCCTCAGATGTGGCTTGTCTGGTTAATTAGCCCCCTTCTGAATTTACATTAACCCTTCCACGGTAAGTGTGGAGTGAACACTGCCCTCACCAGCAGGCGAAACAAAGTGGCTGAAAAATCCTTGCAATTCGGAGACTATAGATATCAAAGCCAAGCACTTGAGCTGGAGAAGGAATAATTTTGATGCGATCATCATTTTTCTAGGCTCTTTATCATGCTCCCAATGAAATCAGCAGCAAAGCGCCTATTGACTTCAGCTGCAACAAAACAATGTCTGGTGTTTAAATGTTGTTAAAGGGCATTCGAGTTACTGTATGTGAAAGCAGTTTAATCTCAATATATGCATAGCGGTGTGGAGGTGCTCATTTGATAAGTGAAATAGCAATTAACAAATTAAAAGAGCAAAACTCGATTTACAGTTAAATGGTCGTTTTAACAACTTGGATAACTGGGGTTCCATGGGTACTTCTATAGCACGACCTAGCAGGGAGAATGGAAGAGCAGCGGAGACATAAATGGAACTGAACTGTCAGGAGGTGAGTTTGCACAGAAGCAGTAGCTGGAAACGGAAGCTAGACAAATTCAAATTGGGAATGAGGCACAGTTTTAATAGTGAGGGCAATTGACTGCTGGAACAAACTACCAAGGGAAATAGTGGATTGTCCATCTCTTGATGTCTTCAAGTCGCGACTGGATGCCTTTCTGGACAATACTCTTTAGCTAAACACAATTTATTGCGCTGAACACAGGAGCAACAGAGCAAAATTTGTTGGTCTGTGACGTACAGGGGGTCAGATGAGATGGTCTAATGCAGAGTAGTCAATTATTTTTTGTCAAGGTCCACACTTCTTGGTCAGGATATAGTCAAGGCCCAGACTTCAGAGAAGGAGAAGAAGAAGAATCATCATCATAATTAAAAGTAATGACAATAAATAAATACAAAGATTTTGGAGTCCATTAAAAAGTGTTTGGCAGCCTGGACTGGGCCCGTGGTCTGCCTATTGACTACCCCTCGTCTAATGGTTCCTTCCAGCCATAAAGTCTATGAATGTTAAAAGTATGAATGTTGAAAACCTGAAGATGTTTGGCACTGTCTGCTCTTGAGCTGTGATCTTATCAGATCTCACAAGCCAAGCAGTGCTGGAATTGACTGTTTACCTAACACAGATGGGGACCCCCAGAAATACTACTGGGAGCAGGGCTGATGATTCAATAGTTGGCAGCCTTCCTGCTGAGCTTTCTGACCAATGCAGCATGTAGGAAAGGGAAGCACGCTGCTATTTGAAATGCCCTCTGTCAGATGAGATGTAAAATCACGGGCTTCTCAACCACATGATCATTAAAGATCCTTGCGCATATATCACATAGCAAGAGGCCTTATTCACTCACAGCAGCGCCAATCCAAAGCAGTTCCCCATAAGCTGATGGATTTCAACCATGCACAGAGAAAGGAGAGAGAAAGGATGGATTTCAACCGTCTCAGAGAAAGGAGAATCTAGCTGCTCGTTGGGTAACTAGTCAGAGAAAGGTATTTTTCATGACAATTTTTTCAAGAAATGAAAGTTTTTGGGGGAGGGGGAGTGTGAACATTTCTGCAGATTTTTTTTAAAGGAAAAAAAATTAACAAAAAAAATCCATATTTAAAGTATTCAGTTTAAAACACCCCAGCAATTTTGAAATAAAAAATCCATTAAAAATTTTGTTGGGGGGGTCTTTTTTTTTTTTAAACCAAAAGATATTCTTGGATGGAAATTTTTGACCAGTTCTACTGATCACATTCCAGGCTAGCTAATTGTACTCTATCTAAATTGCCCCTGCAGTTTCAACTGGATAAAACATTTCTTCTTTTCTATCTTAATTCTTGTGTAGTGATGAACCGGTGATGCATTCCACCCCAGAAAGCACTGCCTTTCCATGTTACACTGCCCCCTGTATTGAAAAACTTTGAAAAGACCACAGAGTTCCTTCAGAGAAGAAAGAGCTATATAAATATATTTATTATTAAGTTAGTAAAAAGTCAATGAAGTGTTCAGCCATCCTCTCCCAGGAATACATTTATTATACAGTAAGCACAATAACTCCCTGTGTTGAGTGAAGAAGGTTCCCTTTAACCATCGTCCATGGGACAAGTTCTGCAGTTCTGATCACTTCTCACTCTGGCAAATTAGCATGGGATCAGTGGACCAGACCGGAGCTCCTCATTCAAATTTAACTCAGTCCTTCCTTAGTCAAATTTCCATTGACTAAAAGCTAGGTAGGGACTTCAGGATTTGGCTTCATGATTGCAAAATTGATTATAGAGCAGCAGCATGATATTGCTGTAATAGTCAATTTTTATGTTGAGTCCATTTGTAAATAGTTTTTACAAGGATAATAAGTGATGAAGAGATGTTTTAAGTGGACTTGATTGAAAACAAAAAGGGGTAGGTGAGTAGGTTTATGAAACACTTAAAAGAAATTGACATTTTTCATTTTGTTTGGAATTTTCCCTGGAATTTTTTTGTATTGGAAAAAGGTTGGAAGAAGGGGGAAAAGGTGAATTAAACAACTCAGAGTGTGTTTCTTACCACCTTACCACCATAATAATAATAATAATAATTAATGAGATATTTTTCTTTCTCTGTGTATATATATATATATATATATATATATATATATATATATAT